>NW_002476432.1:364147-730790 GCF_000189635.1 Tetrahymena thermophila SB210
TAAGTTAAAAGACCTTACTACACTGAAGTAACTTAGTTTTGAATTCTGAACTCATTATAAGTGAGAGATTTAGCAGTATTCGCGAATATTTAACTTTTATATTACTACTCAATTTTACTTGTAGTTATGTTAAATTAAGAAATTTATGTTTTTAGTAGGAGTCTATAGGGAGAAGTGTTAATTAACTAATCTATTGTTTATTTTTCAGCACAATTATCTGGAATTTCAGTTTTAATATAATCAACATCTTAGCATTTATAAACATATAATTCTATGTAAGAAAAAATATTTTGATGGCCGTTTATAACTAGCTAAGGATTAGATAATTTACTAAAATCAAAGCAGCTCATACCTTACAATTCTTACCTTTAGCATTAAATTATATCTATAGGTACATATGAATTATTGGTGTTACTAGTTGAATCAGTATATTAAAAAATTGCTTTATAAACAAAATACGTTTTATTTTATTGAGCCTCTAATTAACTTATGAATTATCCTGAAGAAAGAGAAATAAAATCAAAACCAAACATTTCATTGTTTAAATCAATGCTAACCTAGCCAGGAAGGAAACTTTGCTATCTGAATTTGGGATCCATCTATCCAGTAAAATATTGGTAGGATTAATACACAAAATAAATTAGAGTTATTATGATAATTGATATTGTTAAAATTGCACCTAAAACAGTCCTTTTTCTTAACCTTTATGTATTAGCGTTGAACTAAATAGACTCAGAGAAAATATCAAAGTCTTTTAAATATTCTAATATTTTCATTTGAATCTCTACTTATTTTTATGTCAATTTTGTTTGCTTTTTTTTTATTAATTAATTTATTAATAATTAAAGAAATTCCAAAGATTAACTTTTTATATAAAATATTGTCTTTCGACTCAATATTAAAAAACTGTTTGCTATCTTAGTTGAAAATAAATTTTAAAATAGTAAAAACACAATATACTTCCTCTTCTGCTAATTGATGAACTGACAGTTAACAATTAATAAAAACTTCAAAAATTTCAGACATTTCGGGCATGCAAAAAAAGTGCAGGATTCAAGTATATTTAACAGATTTTTAAATTTTACATTATTTATTTTTGAATGAACAAACTAATTTTAGGAATGTGAACTTATTTAAATATAATAGTAAATTTTTTTAAACGTAAAAAGCATTTTTGAAGCTATTTTCAAAAATTTGATTAATTAAAAATAATTTTTAAAGATGAATTCATTTTCTAAGTTCAAAATAAACTAAGTTATCTAGAAAAAAACCATTAATTTTTTTTTGTCTCTTTAATATTTTTTGACTAGGATTAGGCAAAACGTTGTAATTTAGCAAATAGTTTGCAAGAATGCAATTTACTTCAATAGCCAAATGCTTTCCAATACAGTTTCTAGGTTCTGGGAGTAAAGTTAAAAGCATTTATTTTTGTGTAACAAAAATAAGTAATTCTTTTAAGTAAGTTATTCTTTTTAATTCATCCATCTATATAGGTCAAATTTTTCAGGATTTTGGTATAAGTCTGGATTTCTTTGGCTTTAGATAACTTTGTATTGAATAAATATCCTTTTTTAACATAAAATTCACCTATCTCTATATCTTTGTTTGCATATCTTCCTAAAACTGCTGCTGCAGGAGGAATAAGTCTTAAGGATTCTTTCAAAATAGAATGAACCAATGGCATCTAATAGATTTTCGAATGTAAGTGCTTTAAATAAGTCTTAAGGGTCTTAGCTTTACACAAAAAATTTAAGGATATTTATTTATTACTTCATCTCTTGCCTCTTCTTAAATTTCTGGATTTTAGGAAAGACAGTAAAGTGATACACCTGTCATATTTCCTATTTTATCAGTTCCTGCAAAGAAGAGAGCACAGAAATTAGTTATAATTTCATCTATGGTAATTTCTTTGTTTTCATTCAAAGGGATTTCTTTCAAGTAGAGGTCTAATAAATTTCTTTTAAATAAGGAAGAATCTTTTTAAAGCTCTTCTTTTCTTTGCATGATAACTTTATATACATTTAAACAAGTGAATGAAGTTTCGTTTTTCATAGGGAAAATATTCTAACTTTTTCTTTTTAAAATTACATATTTTAGTAGAAGTAATTTGTTTGTCTAAAGAATACAGATTAAATCAATAAGCAATTAAACAATTTCTGATGAAAATAAAATAGTACTCTCATCTTATCTTTTAATAGTGATGTCCTTAGAAGTTTAACTAAAAAGCGCTCTAAAGGGGACTTCTGAAGTTAATTTTTGGCAAATTTTACAACTTGAATCATTTTTTAAGCGCTATTATTTAGATCTTAAGTAATCTCATCAGAAATTACATGACTTACCTGTTTGATTGTTGGGAAGTCATTTTTTATTTCATCAAAATAGAATGATTAACATAAAAAATTTATCTATCTCTACTGTTCTTTAACACTCACACAGAGTAAAGAATTAGAAAACAAAAATACAAATGCTTATGAAATATCCATTTTTAAAAAAGCATCATGATTTTAGTGAACTTATTTGACAATCTCACATCTAATCTACTTTTCTTTGAAATTCAACATTTCTTCTGTTTAGTTGTTAAAAGTTAATCTTGTTATGCTATAATTTATTGCTAATCCAGGTATTAAAATATGATGAACTGGATAACATTATATTTTAATACCTGGATTATGCTTAATTTTAAATTAAAAAAATATATTAAAATATTTATGAAAAAATATGTAAAGGCACTCTTCAATAAAATTCATAAATTGAATATAATATTTAAATATATATAAAGGGTAGGTAGTTGTTATCTGGGTCTGGATTGACCCTGATAAAGCGATGGATGCTAATTTATTATATTTAGCATTTTTATTTTGATTTTTAAATATCGGGCATGCAAAAAAAAGGAAAGAATTCAAGTATGTTTAACAGATTTTTAAATTTTACATTATTTATTTATGAATGAACAAACTAATTTTAGGAATATGAACTTATTTAAATATAATAGCAAATTTTTTTAAACTTAAAAAGCATTTTTGAAATTATTTTCAAAAATTGAAAAATTGATTTGATTAATTACAATTATTCTTTTAAAATGAATTCATTTTCTAAGCTCAAAATAAACTAAATTATCTGGACATAAACCATAAATTGTTTTTGCCTCTTTAATAGGCTCTTGACTAGGATTAGGCAAAATGTTGTAATTTAGCAAATAGTTTGCAATCATGCATTTTCCTTCAATGATAGCTAAATGCTGTCCAATACAATTTCTGGGCCCTAGAGAGAAGGGAGTAAAATTAAACGCATTTTTTTATCTTTTTATTTTAAGAAAGAGCAAATTAATAAAATCAATTTAAAGGTTTTAACAAAATAAATAAATAATTATTTTAAATAAGTTACTCTTTTTAATTCATCCATCTATAAGGGTCAAATTTTTCAGGATTTGGGTATAAGTCTGGATTGCTTTAGCTGTAGATAAAATGTGTATTGACTAAATCTCCTTTTTTAACCGAAAATTCACCAATCTCTATATCTCTGTTTGCATATCTTCCTAAAACTGCTGCAGCAGGAGGAATAAGTCTTAAGGATTCTTTTAAAATAGAATGAACCAATGGCATCTAAGAGAGATCTTCGAATGCAAGTGAGTTGAATAAGTCTTTTGGGTCTTAGCTTTACGTTCTAGATTTAAGGATATTTATTACTTCATCTCTAGCCTCTTCTTGAATTTTTGGATTTTAGGAAAGATAATAAAGTGAGACGCCTGTCATATTGCCAGTAGTATCTGTTCCAGCAAAGAAGAGAGCACAAAAATTATCGATAATTTCATCTATGGTGATTTCTTTGTTTTCATTCAAAAGGATTTCTTTCAAGTAAAGGTCTAAGAAATTTTTTTTAAATAAAGAAGGGTCTTTTTGAAGTTCTTCTTTTCTTTGCATGATAACTTGTTTGCATGTATCCTTAAATACATTTAAGCGTGCGAATAAAGATTTTTCTTCTTTCATAGGGAAAATGTTCTAACTGTTTCTTTTTAAAATTACATACTTAAGTAGAAGTAATTTGTTTGTCTAAAGAATGCGAAAAGAATCAGTAAGCAACTAAACAATTTCTGATGAAGCTAAAACAGTGCTTCCATCTTCTCTTTTAATAGTGATGTTCTTAGAAGTTTAACCAAAAAACGCTCTAAAGGCAACTTCTGAAGTAACTTTTTCGCAGGTCTTGACAACTTGAATCATTTTTTTTTAAGAGCTATTTTTTAGATCTTAAGTAATCTCATCAGAAACTACAAGACTTACCTCTTTGATTGTAGGGAAATAATTTTTTATTTCATCGAAATGGAAGGATTTACCCAAAAAATGTCTCTATCTCTACCATTCTTTTCCGCTCACACAGAGTAAAGAATTAGAAAACAAAAATACAAATGCTTATGAAATATCCATTTTTGAAAAGGCATCATGATTTTAATGAACTTATTTGATAAGCTCAGGATCCAAAAAGCAATATCCCAATTTAAGCCCTATGTTAAAGCTATATGCTTTTACTTTGCTTTTTTCTGTTAAAGCCATCTCTCTTAAAAAGCTCAGACTGTCATTTTTATTTTTTAAGCCCTTCCTATACTCACCTAAAAGTCCAACTCCAAAGTGATAAATAATTTTGATTTTATCACCATACATTCTCTTGATTCTATTTAATTTAATGTTTGGAAGTATAACAATATAAAAGGCAAAAAGAAGGAGAGTTAGAAGCAATCCTAAAGCAAAAGTAGCAAATCCAGATATCATTTTTAGCGTATTTAAATATTTGAAGATTTTTTTAATATCTTTTTATTTTGTGAATAAATTACAATTATTTTCATGGATTTAAAACATCTTAATAGCACTTTTGATTTTGAAAATGTCTATTTTGAATATTTATTACTATTTTTCTTACACAATATTTTAATATAATTTGAATTATTTTGTTTGTAACTCTTAAAACACCAGTATTAAACTACTATTTATTTCTGACACTAATTTTATGATAATTAATTACATATGTAAATATTATCAAAAATATATCTTTCTTTTTCTAAATCATAATATTTAAAACATTTAAAAATAATACTTAAAATTTAAAATAATTTAAATTGATTTTAGATTTTGAAGCAGAAAGAAGTAAGTAATTTTAAGATGATATCATGCAAAAAATTATGAGCACTTATTTACTTTTAAATTAGAAAAATAACTTTATTAAAAATATTTAGAAAAGTCAGGATAAAAATTAACTAAATGCTAGCAATAAATAGTGCTAATTAATTATATAATTTCTATTACTTGATTTATTTAAAAGATAAATATAACTAACTCTATTACTTACAAAGTTTAATACATCAGAGATGTTGTGTTAAATTTGAAATAAAAATAAGTTAAAATTCTTTAAATTATTACTCTTAATGTTGTAAAAATATAGCAATTTTTATTAATATTCTAGAGAAAATAAAACATTTGTTAGGAATTATTAAAAAATAAATTTAATTTATTATCAAATTTTAAAAATGATTTGAGATAAGCAAAATATAAATTTGTCATAAATTTAGATAATATTTATTAAATATTGTTATTAATCAAAATTAATTGTTTGTTTTTACTTAAGTAGAACTTGTAATTATTAAAAAAAATAAATTAACTCTAATTAATTATATTCAGTTTATATCAAACATTTCTTAAAATAATTTCTAAAAATGAGTGTCTGTTTGTTAATAACAAAAAGTATATTCTTTATGATTTGTTGTATAAAGAATTTAAAAAAAATCTTTTGTTATCTTTAGTAGGGTAATTTGGTGAGAAAATATGATTTTTTTCTAAATAATTGCTATTAAATCTAATTAATAAATATAATAACTTTAATAATCAATTTCAATAAAATATTTAGTATTATTACAAATATTATTAACATAAAAAAGGTTGTCGACACTGGGACTTCCCAAGCGGTCCCCCACCTTAGTACTAACCCAGCCTTAAGGCGCTTAACTTCGGAGTTCGAATGGGATCCGGTGTTTTCACCTTAGTATGGCCGACAACAAAATTAATTGCAAACAATATATATTTATTATGATTAAAAAGACTACTTTTAAGTAAGTAAGTAATATATCCTTATGAGTAATTTTTTAAGTTGTAAAATTTGTTCGAACATTTTCATAAAAGTAAAAAAAGGTTGTCGACACTGGGACTTCCCAAGCGGTCCCCCACCTTAGTACTAACCCAGCCTTAAGGCGCTTAACTTCGGAGTTCGAATGGGATCCGGTGTTTTCACCTTAGTATGGCCGACAACAAAATTAATGAATTATTCTATCTATTTATAATAATATGTTTTTTTATGGAATAAACAAAATTAATTTTTATTTATTCATTTAAATTTATTTTTCAATATTTTAACAATTATAAAATGTTTTTTATTTAAAAAAAGGTTGTCGACACTGGGACTTCCCAAGCGGTCCCCCACCTTAGTACTAACCCAGCCTTAAGGCGCTTAACTTCGGAGTTCGAATGGGATCCGGTGTTTTCACCTTAGTATGGCCGACAACAAAACTTGTATGATGAAAAATATTTATATATATAATATTTAAATATTTATTAATGTTTCATGTTAAATAATAAAATAGAAAATAAATATTTATTAGAGATTAAATAAATGGATTTCAATAAATGTCTTAATAAAATTTTAGATTTAATTTAACTCTTAAAATTTACATTTTAATAGCAGGTATTTATTTAAATAAGAATAATATTGTTAAATAATTTTTAATTTTAATATAAAAATATGGTATTTAAAATAAAAATTAGAAGTAAAAGCCAACTTAAAATGAATAAAATACCTTTTTTTAAATTTTTGAACCTATTAAGAATATAAATTTTGCTGAGGCAATTTGCCCGAGTTGGTTAAGGGGGACGACTTAAGATCGCCTGGATGTAATCCGCGTGAGTTCGAATCTCACAGTTGCCAATATTTTTTTTTTTTTGCACTTTATATATAGAATTTTTAAATAGATAAAAAACTAAAAAAGCAAGAAGATCGATCCATAATTATCTAAACAAAAGAGAAATAAAAAACATCATTTATTTTTATTTGCCAAGAAAAAACAGAGAAAAATAATTTATTTAATACAAACTTAAATAAGAGATATAATTTAAATCTATTATAATTATCAAATTAATTAGATTAATGGCAAAAGTTCTAAGAAAATTGAAAGAATCTTTTAGAACAAAGAAGAAACACAGATTAGATTTGATATAGAAAAGGGAAAGCAAAAAATAAAGTAAATGAGAGGAAATTCACAAATAAAAAGAAGAAGATTAGATTGAATTTTTAAAAATAAATTAGTAGAAGTTAAGGATGAAAAATAAGGTGAATGTTTGAACAGATTGAATTAATGTAATTATGATTTCAATGTGAATAGATTTATTTACTTTTCAATTGATAGATAGATAGATAAAAAGAAAGAAAGAAAGATACAAAGAGAGAAATCAAAGCAGTAAAAAAAGTAAAGTAAAGTAAATTAAATAATATAAAATTTCAAATTTTAATTTAAACAAAATATCTAAAGATAAAATTAATAAACACATAAATAAATAAATGTCTGAATTATAAGTAGTTACCAAGAAACCAGGTGATGGTAAGACTTATCCTAAAAAGGGATAAACCGTCACAGTCCACTACGTCGGTACCTTCACTGATGGTAGAAAGTTTGACTCTTCTAGAGACAGAAAGGAACCTTTCTAATTCAACATCGGAAGCGGTTAAGTTATTAAAGGTTGGGATGAAGGTGTCGCTAGAATGTCCCTCGGTGAAGTTGCTGTTATCACTTGTCCTTACTAATACGCTTATGGTGAAAAGGGTTATCCTGGTGTCATCCCTCCTAAGGCCACCTTAGTTTTCGAAGTTGAACTCCTCGGTATGTAATGAAACAAAATACAAATAATAAATAAATAAAAACACTTAGAAAGAGTTAAGAAATAAATCAGCATTATTTTAAATAAAGTCTTAAAATACCATAAATAGGCTGTATTTTTTATTTTTTAATATTTATGTGTGCAGTATTGTTTTTTAACATGCTATTTTAATATCTTAAGCTATAAATTATTATCATTATTAGTTGTTTGTTTCTCTATTCTTAATTAATGGTTTAAAAATTCTATTTATAATTCCACAAAAATTAACTCCTGCCTGCACAAAAAAAAAATCTGAAAAATAAAATCAAAGTTACAATAAATTGCTTTATTCATATGTAATTATAACATCAAATTTTTAACAATAGAGAAAGTTTTTATTTATTTGATTTTTTTGTTGTATTATAAGTAAATTTTTAAAAGAAAGTGGGTTTCTTCTAAATTTAAAATTCCTGCACAATTTGAAATTTAAAAAAGAAATGATTTTTTTCATCAATTCTCTGATATCCTTTTAATTCAGTCTTCTTTAATACCTGCTCACTCATTTAGGCTAACAAAATTTTAGATGTTAAAACATGAGTGCAGGTAGTTTGCTTTAAGGACAACTATAATTCTAATTCAAGAATACCTGGTTATGATATAGATAAAGTATTTATTTTAGTAAAAAAAAAGGATTTTCAAGGAGCAGATTATATACCAAATTTTTAGAATCTTAAAAATAGCTTTAAAACGTACTGTTAACGTCAAAAAAAATTAATCAATTTATCAAAAATATAAATCACTTTTTCAAAATTTTAAAAGTAAACAATAAATATCAAAAAACATGTCTGAATTGTCTGTAGTTACCAAATAGCCTGGTGATGGCAAAACCTATCCTAAAAAGGGTTAAAATGTTACTGTACATTATGTAGGTACATTCCCTGATGGCAAAAAATTTGATTCCTCAAGAGACAAGAACAGACCCTTCAAGTTCGTCTTGGGTGCAGGTTAAGTTATTAAAGGCTGGGATGAAGGTGTAGCCAGAATGAGTCTCGGTGAAATCGCTGTTATCACTTGTCCTTACTAATATGCATATGGTGAACAAGGATATCCCGGAGTTATTCCTCCTAAAGCCACCTTGGTTTTCGAAGTTGAATTATTAGGATTGAATTGAAGAAAATTTATTTAATTAATAAAGAGAGTTGATGTAACAAATATGAGATAGTTAAAAAGGAAAGCCAATTAGATATCAATAATTAACATATAAATAAAGCTTATCTTACCAATTTGTATTCCTCTATTTTTTAATACATGTTGTCTTAAACATTGTGATTTTATAGATATTTTTTACCACTTTTAGCATTATCTTAAAAGATTAAGTAAAAAAAGTTAAATTATATTCATATTTTATACTTCATTTTAAACAAACAAGCAAACATAAATTTTGTTGTACTTTGATGTGCTTGCTTTAAATAATACATAAAGAGATTTAAACATTTCAACACTTTAGGCTAAATATAATAAATATTTTATTATTTATTGTAATTGTATTCATTTCATAGAATTAAAAAGAGATTTTATTTATGAAATAAACACTCTGATCTTGCTTTTTTTGAATGAAATAAATGAGTTAATTTTATTTTTATTAACCTATTTTTAATTTTAAAATAAATTTTTTCTTTTGAATAATAAATTATTTTATGAAAACAAAGAGTTGATTTTGATAGTAAAAAAATAAATTTTTTAAAAATTAAGTAAAGAGCGAGAAAGTAGATATTAATTAGTGAATAAATGATTGATGCCTTTCTGAGCGTATGTATGATATTTTGATTAAATTGAAGACGTAGATTAGATAGTACGATAAAAAAATTATATATATTATTCAGAAAATCATTCAAAATTTAAATAAAATGAATAAATTATTATAAACAGCTATTACAAGATCAACTTTCTTCGCAAAGCAATCCCGTTTTTCAACTACCCCTGATTAGTTCAGTGTTGTAACTAAGAAGGCTGGTGATAATACCAACTACCCAAAAAATGGTGACAAGGTAACTGTTCATTACGTAGGAACTTTTACAGATGGCAAAAAGTTTGATTCTTCTAGAGATAGAAATTAACCTTTCTAATTTATTTTAGGTGCTGGTTAAGTTATTAGAGGATGGGATGAAGGAGTAGGTAAATTAAGTCTTGGTGAAGTTGCCACCATTACTTGCCCTTATTAATATGCTTATGGCGAAAGAGGTTATCCTGGTGTTATCCCTCCTAAGGCCACTCTCCTTTTCGAAGTCGAACTTCTTAGCTTCAAGAAATGATCTAGAAAAATAAGCATAAAAACATGATAGATCAATAAAAAAATTAAAAAATGATAAAATATGTATGTATGTATTAATATATTTTATAATATTATTTGCAATTTTTTCCTAATAAAATGATTTTTTAGACAAAGAAACTATTAATTCTATTTTAGGATAAAAAAATCAACTTTTGACAAGAATATTTTATAGATGATAAATAGCAAATTATTAATTTATTAGCCAAAAAATTAAAAAGCTATCAATAAATCTTTAGAATTTTCTAACAAAATTATTTACCTCTAATAAAAATTAATAAAAAAAATGAAGCGAAATTTCGAAATTGTTTTATTTTTCTTTCTAATTTCTAATAAATTTTAAACAAATTTTGAATAATTAAATTTTAAAATTATTTTTCAATTAAAAAATCATCTAATTAATAAAAACTTTCAAAAGAAATAGGTCTTGAAAATTTATTCAAAATTAACTTTAAAATTTTTTAAATGTTCAATAATTTCTTATTATGGGTTTTACACTTCATAATCAAATCAAACTTATAAGAAGATAAGAAAAATGTAAGTTTAGTAAGTAATTTGATGAAAAATTTATTGATATCTTGCATAAAATCAAGAGAAGATATTTAGATTTTACTATCTAAATTTTTATTGATTAAAATATTAATTAACTTTAAATAACCAAAGAAAGAAAGAAAGAAAGAGATAAAGGTGAAGGAATTTATAAATATTTAAGATTCGAGATCATAATACATGTAAACAAAAATGAGTTAGTTATAAACAGCTTATAAATATAATAATGAATGAATGAATAAAATGTTTAACGTGTTATATTAATATTAATAATAATAACAATAATTGATAATATTTTTAGATTCTAGCTTTTAACTTAAATTATAGGTTTATTATAAATAAATTTTTTATGATTCACGATTTTAGATTTTTATTATTTTATTTTTTAAGACAACACATGAATTTCTATCATCATTATCATCACCACCAAATCTTATTTTATTTTTCATATTCACCTCTTCCTCCTCCTCTTTTGTTCTTAAGATATATTTTGTTTGATTAAGTTTTTATTTTTATTGTATATTTATTTATTTAGCAGAGAATTAGAAATATATCAGTCTAATAATATATCTTTATTGACGTGTTTAATTTATTATTTATTAATGCTAGGCTTACAAAATTGGTTATATATATATGTTAATAGATTTTATTTATTTTTTAAGTATGTACTGGTCGGTTTGGATATTCGTAGAGTTCAAAATAGTATAAAAAGTCATAATTTTGATGCAGTAAAAGCTTAAGAATATATACAATATTTAAATTTATCAACAAGATAAATATAATGAGATCTATCTTTTAGGATTTATCTGATGAGCAAAAGCAGTGTTGTTTAATTATTTTAAAATTAAAAATTTATTTGATGATTAATAAAGTATAAGCATCTTTGGTGATTATTTTATTTATTTATTTATTAATTTATTTATCTGTCAATTTGTTTATTGTTAACTTTTTCATATCATTAAAAATGGTGTTTGCTTGCTAACTTGTTTTAAAACTTTAGAAAGATTATTTATTTATTTATTTTGTGGTAAACCTTATAATAAAAATGGTTCTTATTTTTACAGTATTAGTAAATAATATTTTGTTAATGTAATAATAATAGAATATAATAGTAACGATAGAAAAATAGGTGTTAGCTAGAGATTATCTAAATTAAAATAAAATCACAAAGCAGTTTCAATTATTTTATGAGGATGCTTCTTATGATTGTGGTTAGACATGATTCACTAACTCTTATTTTATTTCTGATTTAACATTGATTTCTGGTATTTAAGGCTTTATGTTGTTTAAGAGCATTTCTAATAGTTATTATCCTAATAATTGTGACTACAAAGAAGTATTAAAGTCATTTGCATTATTCTTATTTGCTTCATCAATATTGTTAGGTTATTTTTATTATTACTGTTAATTATTTTTATTTTGTTCTTCTTAGTCATTTTCATCACTATCCTCATCTTCATCTAAATTCTATTCAATTTCAATTTCATTTTCATTATCGTCTTCCTCGACAGTTTCAGCTATGCTCTTTTCAAATTTTTATTTTTATTCTTTACTTTTTTCAAGCACAGCAGTTTAATTTTATGTGTTTTCTTAATTGCTTTCCATCTCCATTTTGATTGGTTGTTTCTTTTCTATTTATTTAGAAGCTTCTTCTTTTATTTTTTCTTCTTGCTTACTGATACTGTTTTTTCTTTAGTTTTCTATTTCCATTTCAAGTTGATTAAGGGCTTTTTCTATTTTATCATCGAATAAGCTATTGCCTTAATTTTATTAAATAGAAGTGGCTTCTTCTTTAATTTCTTTCTTTACTTATAAGTTATCATCTCTGTTTGCTTTAATTCCTTGAATGATTGAAGGGTTTTAAATAGAGGGTTTGCGAGAGGGTGGTTTGCTTGTAGCAGCAACTGAGTGATTAGATTAAACTTCATCATCATTATTTTTAGTGTTAATCTTAAAGTGTTCTGATAATTTTCTTTAAGCTAATGAAGGCTCAAATTCCTATGATTAGCTTCTGCTTTTATTTGCCATTAAATTACTATTTGGGATTTTGTTACCATTCATATTCTTCATTTAATTAGCTGTCTAATTGAATTAGTTAAATTAATCAAGTCCTCTCATAAACATTTCATTGAAGTTGGTACTGTTAGCAAATATATTGAATCCATTCTAATTGTTAATATTGTTGTTAGCAAATCCATTTTAATTTAAAGTTCTTTATAGCAATTACTAAATAGCTGAGTTTTTATCATTGCTAACCATGGGATTATTATTTAGTTAATTGACCATATTTTACAATTACTAAGCTTGTTACTATGAGTTGTTATTTTATTATTGATTAAAATTTTATCCCTTCTATAAAATATTTGAGATCATGCTCAAGGCGTATTATATGTTTTGTTGGGGGTTGCTTTATTACTATTATGTGTCTTATTCCTTTGCTACTTAATAAAGCTTTTGAATAGCTTGCTACGATTATTATTGTTATTGCTTTTAAATCTACTAAAGAGTGATTTAAGAAAGCAATTGTTGCATATCAATTTTCTTTTATACATCATCTTTTAAGAAGATTCTATTAATCACCACTAAATAATTAATTAATTAAAAATAAATTATTTAATTTTTTCAAATAAAAATCACTTTCAAAATGAATTAATTAATTTTATTATTTCAATAAATTTATTTAAAGATGTTTTTTATAGGTTTTTAAAATATTAATTACTAGGCTCAAAGCTTGAGTGATGAAGGATAAATTTCTCTTTGGTTTTGTCAACATGTGTGATGTAGTCTGATTTGCTATTAATATTGGGATAATTGTAAATAGTGCCATTAATAGAAACTGATTGCTAATTGTTTCCATTGCTTTCTCTAAGAATATTTTCATTATTTTTAGGAATTCCATTTTCAATACTTGTGGATACACTTCTGATTTCACCTTTTTTGCTATTCTTTTGATCTATTTAAATGTTTTCCATAGAAGCAGCTTGACTATTGCCTTCACTATTGCCTTAATCTTTTTTTTCCTTCTTTGAAGTCTTTTATTTTTTCCTATTAATTCAAAATTTTTTTTTTAACATTTTATTTAATTAATTTGTAAAATAAATATCTTCTCTATCTAAATTTAATCAAATCAATTAATTAATGAATTACTTTTATGTCGTTTAATCTTCCATTTAATTTAATTTTTATTTGTCTACTTCACTGTTTCTTTTATTTCCCTTGCTTGTATTCTATTAGTTATTACTACTTTAATTCGTTGATTAAGCTCCGTTGAGGGCATTGTTAAATAAATTTAAGAAATTAGAAGCAGACATTTCATTAATTTAATTATTGTTATTAAATTATTTAGAGTTATTATTTTGGTTTTGATTTTGATTATTTGTATTCGAGCTATTATTGTTATTATTGCTACTTGAGTTATTTGCATTCTAATTTTATTTAGCTTCAGCTTATGGTTCATTACCCTAATTATATAATAAAATATCACTATTATAAAAATTTATTTTACAATTAATAATTCTTAAAAGTTATATTCTAACTAAATAAATCAATTTAACTATGTTGGTGTTTAAAAATTGCAAAAATTAAATCAAGATCAATCAATTTTAATAAAAAATTTTGCTTTATTTTGAAAGATTTAAATATTTATTTATTTTATTTAAATTTTTATTTGTGAAAATATATTTATTTTGTTATAATATCCAAACAATAAACAATGTGAGAAGTATAAAATATAAATTTATTTGGTAGTGTTTGAAAATGTAGAGTTTGCTTTTATTTTTTAAGGCTAGTATTAATTTAGCGAGTTAAATATAATTTATTTATTAGCTTGAAAATAGGCTATGATTTTTTGTAGCGAGGAATGAAATGATCAAATAAAAAAAAAAGAATGAAATTTGGGGAGTGTTTTTGTTTGTTAAGTATTATATTAATTTTCTGCAAATATAAATTTTAATTATTCAAAATTTGTGGTAGTGGTGGGTAAAGATCTTTTATTGGAAATAAATGAGAAGAAAGATAAATAAATAAATAGATATAGATAGGTAGAATAGAAAAAAAGAAGGTATTTATTTGCTTTATTTATTGTATGTTCAAAATTTGTATGTAAATCAAAATAGAAAATTGTTTGCTTTTTAATTAATCAATGAATTAAAAGCGTAGAATTAAAATCTAATAATGATGAATTAATTAATCAATTAGTATATTAATTAACTATCAAATGAATTAAAAAAGAAGAGTATTTTTATTCTTTTGTTAGGGGATTTGATTATATGCATTTAAAAATAGTTAAAGTTAGCTTTAAAATGAATGATAAAGGCTTAGAAAAATATATTATTTATGAATGAATGAATGAATGTGCTGGGCTTTATCATTTATTTATTTATTTATGCTTTTATTTTTTAGATTACGAGAGAGTGAAAAGAAGACTAATAGCTAATTATTTAATAATGTTAATAATATTTAGCGCAGCCAATAACTACAACAAAACAAAATTTGAGCAAAAAGATTAATTTTGTTTTTTCATTCATCGATTGATTTACAAAAAATATACTTTATTTATTATTTTGATTGCTAATTAAAATCAACGAGCATATTCTCCTACTTCTTCTTTACAAATTTACACACCAATAATATATACAGTTTATAAGATTTAAAAGGGGATGCTGAAATCATGTCAAGAAAATGTTTTACCTAATGAATTGCGTCTAGAATGATGTCTAGGAGTCCGACTTTCTATTTATATTTTTAATGAAATGTTAATTATCTTTTATTTTTCTTATTTTAGATCAAAAAATCTATTTATTTACTAAAATATCGTCTGTTTTGTCTTTCTTTTAAGTATCTTTTTTCTCTTTTAATGCCTTGTCGTTGGTTGTATCTTTGCTCTTCTCCTCATTTTATTTCTCTTGCTTCTCGCCTTTTTTCACTCCTGTTTATTTCATATTGGGCTTTTAGCTATTTTTTGCTATATTTTAGGCCGTTTAACTAAGCTAAGCTGCTCCAGCTGTTGGTTTTTCTTGGCTAATAGTAGGAGCATTACCGTTTTCACTTTGTTAGCTTGAGATAGTTTGTTTCTAGCTTTCTCCTCCAGTTGCGCTAGCTCCTTCTTTTTTGATTTACTTTGGTTTTTTTGCGTTCTCAGCAGTTGGTTGAGCTTTATTTGTCTTCTACTTTTTAGGCTATTGGGTTTTAGCAACTGGGACGTTATCAAAGTAGTTGTCATCAGCGAATTTCTATACAAAAGGAAAAAATATTTAAATTAAGATATATAAAAGTAAGTCTGAAGAGTTAAAATAACTATTTCAAACATATTTGCTTTCTTTGTTGCTATATTCGAACGGTTTTAAGTTCTTTTTATTTACAAAAACTCCATTTTTTATTATTTTCAAGATACTTAAACATATTTTAGTATTATTTTGACTAGTTGAGATCATTTTATTTAACTGCTGCTTTACATTTTCTAATAATCTATATATAGCTCTACTACAGAGTATGAACGAAAAAAAATTTAATGAACTATCTCCTAAGGCATAAAATTTTTAGCAGCTACCTTATTTAAATGCATTCCAAGCATATAAAGATGCTGAGTAGTATATTAAATGTAGCGTTGAGATTAGCAGAAGGTAGAAAAATGTATAGATGGAGTAAAATAAATGAGGTAATATAGTATGCGTGTGTTTTTGTGCAAAGAGGGCTTGTAAAATTGAATGAATTTTTAAGCTGTTTTATATGAATCTAAAGTAGGTTAGTGAAATTAGTGAGAAAGAGATTGATAGTAAGAGGAGAAGAAGAAAAAATAAAAGAAAGATAAGAACCTGATTGAATAAAGACAACAAAAAAGGCAAATCAAATTACAAAATATAACATTAAAAAAAGATTAAAAGAAAAAAGAAATTTAATTATAAAAATTATTAATATAAATGAATTACTGGTTTCTTGCGGATCTTGCGGGTTTAGTAGCCTCCAGCGGGTCTGTTTGAATTGTCTATGTTTTTTAAATTACAAATTTTACTTTTAAAAATATTTTCCTTAAATTAATTGCTCGCTTAGCGCCTCAATTGTCTCTCTTTTGTCTCGTTTTCCTTAAACGTAGCAAAAATTTTGAAAATCTGCTACTATAAATGTAAGTAGGAAACTTTAATTATCTATATCAAACAAACTTATCTTGTTAATCAGCCAATATTCCTACCCTTAAGGAAAATTTTTAGGCATCAAAATAATTTATGATTTGATAAAAAGACAAAGGAGGGACGAAGAGGTGCTAGTCGCTTGTATTTATGCCGGATTTACCTTCGTTTTCGGTATAGCTAGTGTTAGCATTGTTTTAATAGCTTTTCTTACTTTCTTCTTAGCTCAAGCTAGGACTGTCTTGATGCTCTGATCCCTCTGGGGCGTCAGAGGCAGGATCAGACTCCACTTCCATAGGCTCGTCATCCTTATCAATATTAACATTTTCAGAATCATCATCTCTATCGACAGATTTACTGCTCTCCTTTGAAAAGGCCTACTTTCCTTGTGCTTGTTGTTATAATAGCAAAGGATTTGAAGAGCTATTAAAGACTTGCTTTGATGAAGTCTTATCGGATTTTTTCTTTGACTTTGATGCTTTTTAGATCGGCTATTTGGTGGGCTTGGGCTTGGGTTCCTATTTTTATAAGAAGGTGAGATTAGAGCTTACTATAAGGCTGAAAATGCTTTTTAATGTACGCCGCGAATATCGGAGATATCTTGCTTGTAGTATGTGTTGGGGGTTTTTTGTCTGCTGCTTTTACGTGTCTATTGCTCTATATTAAAATCATATTAATTTTAGTTGTTTACCAAGGTAGAAACATATTTACCAGACAAACCCTTCCCTTCAGCGTCGGACATTCTCGTTCTGCTATCTAAAATATTGTTGCAATTAACCCTTTTTCTTGAACTTTTTTGCTTATTATCTTCCTGTAGATTATTTGCTTTTTTTTTCTTTAAATTTTTTAATTTTTTTTTTTTTTGTGTTTTTATTTTTATTTACTTTTCTTTCGTTTATATTCGCGTTCAGATAATCCGATGATTAAAAAAGAATATTATTTTTAATTGAAAAACTATGCATATAAAAATCAAGCAATTAATCAAAAAAACAACAAACAATTATGATTGATTGATTGATTGATAGATTGATTAATAGATAGATAGGTAGGTAGTTTGCTTCCTAAATAAAAGCTCAAACTCCTGATCCAAATAAAATGGAGAACGTGCTAAATAGCCAAATAAGCTGATTCGCTCCATGAAAAGAACAAAGGTAGTAGGTTATTTTGAAAATTTCGATCTTAATTCCTGCTAGATGATCAAAATTTAATGTGTCCTTAATCAAATGTAATTGAAAATTATTGACTTTTATTAGTATTATTGATTGATATCTTATTTAATTCTTTGTCCTTAATAATAAATTTTTTTTTCTAAAATACTCTTAATTAATTAAGCTCAATCAATCAATACTAACTCAAAGCAAATATATATATATATATAAAGGTTAATTATTTATTTTCATTCATTTATTTATTGATTTTCATTCATTTGTTTATTTATTTATTGATTGATTGATACAGTACTTATTATTTTCTTTTAAATTTTTCAATTTTTGCATATTAAAAATATAAAATTTGTTTGATTTTCTTAATATGCTCGCTTATATCATTAATAAGCTTCATTTATAATTGGTATTTGTAATAATTTACATTTTTTAGCAAAATTTGTTTAATTGAAAATATTTTCTTTAATTATCAATATGAAAATGTCATTCTATGACAGTTCTATTTATTATTTTTAATGCATTTGCTAAAATTATTCATTCTTCAATTCATTTAAAATTGCTTGATTTCAAACAGCTATTTCGTCTTTTTTTGAATTTTTTTTATTTCTCTTCAAATGTTCCCCCTTTTTGCTTTTATGCTTATCTTAAATCATTAATTAAAGCTTATGAATCAGAATAAAAATAACAAACAAAAATCATTAAACAAACAATTTGAATTTGAAAAAATTTGGTTAATAACTAAATCTATTTTGAGTTACTTATTTTTTGTTTCATTCATTCATTAATTTCATTTGATTTTGCTGGTTATATATTCATTACAAAGTCTTTAAATAGTAATATTCAAATTTATTTTTTATAACATCTTTTGGATAATAATTAAAAAATATATATCACTAAAACAAACAGGTATTTTAATTATATTTATTTTCAATTTAAACAAGAAAATTAAATACTTTAAACCTTCTAGAAATATTTGAATATTTGTTTGAGAATTGAATTAATTTCAAATATTTTTAATAGATTTTGTTAATTTAAGTATTAAAATATTATTTTATTTATTTATTTAGAAATAATAGAAAGTAAAATTTATTATTTAATAATCATTATAATAATTAGCATAATAAATTATTTATAAAATAATTATTAAATTTTTATGAATTTGGATTTTTTCCTCTCTTAAAATGTTTATCAATTAATTAATGATTTTATTCTTAATAAGTTTCAAATAAAAAGCAAATATACATAGTTTAAAATAAATAAAACTTTCAATTATTTCTATCATTTATTAAAATTAAAAAAATAATTTTAATTTTTATAAAAAGTATTTAATTTGAATTACTCAGAATTAATTACTCTATTTTCTTTCAAATTCAAAAAATATTGCATTATTCTTTTAAATTTAAAAACTAAAGGATTTTTATATCAATTATATTTAAATAAAAAGATTTATTCAGTTCAATAAATAAATAAACCTAGATTGTTATTTTAATATGTTTTTTTCAATTTTTAAGTTTCTATTTTTTAACATTTAATTGTTATATAAACTTTATTTCATTATTTAATTACTTAATTTTTTACTTGAATCACTTTTTTAAATGAAAATTAGGTAGATTTTATAAATTTTATAGTGAAAAATACCATTAATTCTGTTTATTTTCTTTTTATATTATTAATTAAACTAAATCATATCTGATTTTCAGAATTAAATTAAATTTGTTATAAAAAATGTATTTTTTAAGTCAAATAATTTTAAAATCTATGTTAAAGATTTTCTTTGATGTATTTTAATACTTTATTTAATCAAACAAAATAAACAAATAAATATGCATTTACCATTCTTCAACACCTAATATATCAATTGATTAATTAATAAATAAATAAATAAATTATTAATTGGCTTACAAAAATTAATCTAATTTTAGTTATTTTTATACAAATCAATAAAAAATAAATTAAAATATTCAATATATATATTTCTTTAAATAAATTTACAAATAATTTTATTGTTTAAGTAGTATTGATTGATTGAATAATATTTACTAATTCACAATCAAAGATAAAAATAGAATTAAATTAAATTAATATTTTTAAACATGTTTTAAATTGTAAACAAACAAAGTTGTTTATAATTAATTAATTTAGTTAGTTAGATTTTTAAAATAAAATCTAAATATAATTTAAATATAAAAAAATATTATTTAACCAAGTTGACTTAAGTTGACTTGAGATTAATATTTTTAAAATAATGTATTGAAGAAAATTCTTTATCTAATTTAAAAATTTCCCTCACATAGTTCTTTACATCTTATTTATTTATTTATTTGTTTATTTGTTTATTTAATGAAAATAAATTACTGTCTTTAATATAGAATAGAAAATGCTGAAATTAAAATTTAGTGAACTGTGTAGGTAGTTTTCATTGAATTCAATAAGATAAAATATTTAAAATTTTTAAAGTAAAATGAAACGAATTACAGTAAAAATAAAAATGTTTTTAATTTCTAATTAGTATGCAATTTTAATAAAATAAACAATAAAGAAAGAGATAAATAGATAAATATTTTTAGCATTAAAATTTAATTATTCATATTGAATTGATAAATAGTAAATAAATCTAGTATTTAAATAATTTTTGACTTAAAGCTTATTTAAAATAAAATGAATATTTAAATGTGAAATTGGTAGATAAATAGATAGATAGATAGATAGATAGATAGATAGATAGATAGATAGATTAATTTTTTAAATTGATAAATACAAATATATAATTGAGTATAGAATTGATATATTGATAAATTGAATGCCTATTTATTAATTTATTAATTAATGTATTCCTTTTATTTTCTCAATTTTAATAGTGTTAGGAGATCATTAATAAGAATTGATTCCTTCTTCTAAGAATTTTTTATTTTAAATGCACTTAAAATTTTGGAGAGTATATCCTATTTAACAGACTACACAATCTCCATCTCTATCGCAAGTTTGGCAATTAGGAACATTGCATCTTAATTAGCAGTGTTTTCCATCCCAAAAATATCCATCTTTGCAAGTTTAGCATCCAAAAGCATTGCAAAGTTTGCAGTGTTCTTGACATAAAATACAAACACCAGCCTAAAGATAAAACCCATCAAAGCAAGAAGTGCAACCATAACCGTTGCAAGTAGGGCAATTCTTTTATTGGCAAGGTACACAATTAAATTCAAACAAGAAGTAATTAGTAGGGCATTCGAGGCACCCAGCATTATTACAAGTAACACAATCTTTCATGGGGCATTTAACACATTATAGATTAGTTTCTAAATAATATCCATCATAGCATGTTATACATCCATAAGAAGAGCATGTCATACAGCCCGGAGTGCAAGCCGAGCCTGATTCCAATGCCTGATTATCAGAATTCTACTCTTTGAAATTTGAAAGAACTTTATTTTCTAAATCTGAGCTTTCAGCTCTTGTAATAGATATAAATAGCAAAATTAGCAATTGTGAAAGTATTAATTTATGATTCATCTCTAAATTGTTTAAAAATCTAATTACAATTTATTAATTGTAAACATTAGTCACAAATTAGATTGTACTTATATGCTCCATTCAATTATTTATTTAAGTATATATTTATTTCTCATTTTTTAATCAAAAAACTCATCAGAAATTTACTTATCAACTTGATTTATCACTGATTGAGAAATTAATATACAAATATTTCTTTCTAGTCATTGAATTTATAGAAACCAAAGTGATTAAAAGTTTTTAAGATTAAATGAATAATAATTGAAATAGATATATTTATTTTAAAAATACTTTTTGTAAATATTAAAAAGAATAAAATTTATAAATTGTGATAAAATAAATAGAAATTTAATATTGCATTTCTATTTAATTTTAATCAAAAGCATAGATAGATGATTGAGTGAGTTTGTTATTTTAAAATGATGTGATATCAAATATATTTAAGTATTAATTTTTTTTCTACTCTAGATAAGAAATAACGATGATTTAAAGAATAAATAATTAATTAATTTGCACATAAACTTTGTTGAAATTTGAAGTGAATAATTAAATAATGAATTAATTAATTAAATTTAGCTAAAAAATATTAAAATATAAAATAAATCAAATATTATTAATTATACTCACTATACCTATTGATTTCAAAGTTTCTGAATTTAATTTCATTATTTAATTAAGTTCTTATATTTTATCTTTATTTTTTTTAATTTCATTTTGATTGTTATTGTTTTAAATTTATTCATCATTATTATTATTTTAAACCAAGATAAATGCTAATGAAAATTATTATTTTAATTCAAAAAAATTATCTTCAACAGAAAATTATTAAAAATTCCAACCATTATCTTTGGAATAGGTTAAAATAAAGATGAAAGGCACATACTCCTAAGCAAAAATTTCTTTAAAATAAGAATTTAGATTTTGAATATCGTCTGATTATTTATTTTCTTTGCAATTAATTTATTCATAAGAGAACTTTATGTCTTCGAAATTATCTTTCTTATATTTTATTTTGACTGATAAATTATTTATCTCATATAAAACTTTGTAATACTTAAAACCTTACAATAAAAACTAAATTATGACCCAGTAAAAATCAATAATTTAAGTTTTATACTCCTTAGCCAAATTTAATCTCTTAATTTTTCTTTAATTATTTTAAAACACTTTTTAATCGTCATCGTGGATTTTGAATTATTATTATTCCAAATGTTTGCCAGAGATATCTATCAATTCTATAATCCTACTATTTTTAAAAACTTTAAAATTGCATTAAGTTTACAAAATATTTTAATAAAACTCTTGAAGATCAATGATAGTTTATTATTCATTAATTGAGGCTGTATTAATTTTTTATTAAAACTCTTATATATAATAGTTAATTTATTATTCATCAATTGAGGCTGTTTCAGTGTTTTAATCTTATATATCTATAAAGCACAAGAGAACATAATCTAATTTTTATAATAAAAATTTATTTTATCTAATTAATTTTATCAAATTTTCTTCAAGTAGAACTAAATTCTTAACAAAAATAGAATGCTCCTTCTAATAGAGAATATCTTTAAACGATTATTTTGCATTTTTAAATGCTTATTCATACTCTTTATCATAAGAAATTTCTTCTTCAGATTCATATGAATCATCATCACCATTTTAATTTGTAAATTCATTTGGTAAAATATTATTTCTCTGCTTTTATTTTGATAGTTTTTCCTTTTTCTTATTCTTCTTATTTGTTATTTATTAGAATTCCTCTTTTCTCTCAATTATATCTTCTATGTTTACATCATTTTCTTCATAACATTTCATATGAATCTCATTCTGATGTTATTTTTTTATTTGTATCTCATTAATTTCTTTTTTTTCTTCTCCTTCTCCTTCTTCATCTTCATTATATGATCTATGATCTATTATTTATTCTTATGATTTTTCTTATTTATTCTAATATTTTTCTTAATATTAGCTTTTTGATTCTTCTTCTACTATTTCTTTATCATCATCATCACCACTATCACTATCCCTATCACTATCACTATCACTATCATTAAGACTACTTTTATTTTCAATTTCATCTATTTCTTTTGAAGATTTTCTACTATCTTGCTCTTATTATGAAACATAATTATTTATTGGATTTAAAATTTAATCACTTTAATAACTTTAATTGATTTAATTTTCAATTTAAATTTATTTTTATTATATTTGATAATCTATTTTTTTATATTTTAGTTTAATATATTTAAAGTTGTGTTTAGGGATGTTTTAATCTAAATAAATTGCTACATGAGCTAAAAGAGGTCGATTAAGATCCTCATTTACTTTATCAAATTCTATTTTGTAACTTTAAATTTTTCTATTTAAAATGCTTTAAGTATTAGTTTGACGGCAAGTTATGATAAGAAAATCATTGTTTTTATTGTAGTAAATAGTTTCTAGCTTTAAAGAGTTTTCTTTATTTTGATTATTATTTTCATTCCTTTGTTAGATAATTTTGCTCATAAGATCAGAAATGTATTATTTTTACTGCTTAATACTTTCAATAATAATTATATATTAAGAAGATATTTCAAATTCATATTAAAAAATTTCAACTTTATTAAAACTTTTTAATTCTTTATCATCATATTCATCATCAAATACTTATAAAGTATTATTATTTATTTATTTAATAATTTAAAAAAAAGGAAAATGAAGTTTCTCTAGTCTTTCAAATTAATTAAAAATATTTCTTCCGCTTATTTCTAGCTAATTAGAGCTAGGTATTAATTTTAATTAAAACAAATCTCCAAAGTATATCAAATGCTTTGGCTGAAAAGAAGAAATTATGTGAGTCGTTTAGTATTCCTTTTTTTATACTAAAGTTTCATCTACTATAATTATTTCTGGATTTATGTTTTTTAATGCTTAGTAATGAATTATTGACTCTTCAACTGTTGCCACTTTTTTTTAATAATTAATTAATTAATAATTCAAATTATTTTAAATTTCTAAAAAGTCATTTTAAATTTGAAAAAAATAAGATTTAATAAATTAGCTTTTAAATTAAAAATTTTTTAAAAAAATTATTTTTAATTAATTTTTTATAGTAAAATAAAAATGAATTTACAAATGACATCCTGCTTATTTAAATTAGAGACTATATATTCAGTTAGACTTTTTTAATCATCTAAAATACTACTTTCAAATTTTTGAAAAAATTTTGTTAAGCTATTCTTAGCTTAATAAAAGAAAATAAAGTCTAAGATAGACATCATGTGATAATAATTTATTTAGCTCAGCTTTTGGAAGCTATTGAAAAACTCTGAAAAAGATTCCGGAGAGTTATCTAATTATTTTCCTTCTAAGTTGAAAATTACTGGTATAATTCTAAAATAATCTGAATTAAAATTCTTATCATAAAATTTTTTCTGTTCTCTTAGTTGATTTAAATTATAGTCAATTATTTTTATTTATTAATCCGTTAAATCAATTTTGATTATTTCCTTTATTTTTTGAGAATTAAGGTCTAGCTAACTCCATGAATCAAATATTTTTTCTTCAAGTTCGATTTTATCACTCCTTACATTATCTGTAGCATCTTTGAAGTATTCATTTATTAGCAACTGAGTAATCCTAAAAATTTTATTGATTTATTTATCATTAAGTTATTTATAGAGTTAATTTAATTAGTCAAAATAATCAAAAAAAGATAAATAAATTACTTTGAAGAGAAATTAATCTTTTGGACTTTTTCTTACTAATTGAATTAATCTTAGAATGCCTTCAGCTCTTAGAGTTTAATTACTCTTTAAACCATTTTAGACTTATATTTAATTAAGAATTTCCATGTATCATTTATGTCCTTGATTTTATTTGTAAATTTCTATGGATTCTTTTACTTTTCTTTTTCAATTATTTTGCTTAGTCTATATAAACTATTAAACTTTAGGGTTTTTTCACTTTCTAAGTATTTGCTACTAAATTCATAAATTCCTTAATATTAAAGCAGCTTAAACTTATACTACTATATGACTTAGTTGTTTGAGCAAATTATTAGAATAGGTTTTCTTTTTTCTTATCTAGAATAAAAATTTAGCAATATTTTTAATGCTTCAAACTGAGTTTAAAAATTGAAGAATAAATCATCATTAAATTTTTAATTTTGGTTGATATTATTTTTTTTTAAGTTATTATTCTTGTTTTATTTACCTTAAAATTATTATCGATTATTCTATTAATTTAAATTATCTTAAATATCTTCTTTTTACTTTATTTAGTTGAAGATTTTAGGATTCTGAATTAATGCAACACTTCTAGTTAGCATAAACTTAATGCACTCAATTTGAGATTAATTTAGGTCATACGAGTCATTTAATGAATTTGCTTTTTGCTCAATACAATTAAAAAATATTTTTTTGTCAATGTCTTTAAGAAAACTGTAATTTGGAAGTTCAAATTCATTATTTGTATTTTTATCCATTTAATTATAATTTTTTATAATTCTTTCAATCGAGTTATTCTTGCTATCATCATCAATTAAAGATTTTAAGATAAAAAAATTATTTTTGATCTCCTTAGAATGAATTTAAAATAAAATCAATTCTAATTTCTATCTTGACTCTTGCTAAAATTGATAAAAAGAAATTAAAAATTAAAATTATTTATTTATTTATATTTGCTCTTCTCAGAATTAATTTAAATTAAAATCAATTCTAATTCTTGCTAAAATTAATTAAAAGAAATTAATAAGTAAATTAAATCGAATTTTGATCTTCTTGGATAGAATATAAATAAGAAGCAAGCTAAATTTATGCTAAAATTAATTTAACAGAAATTAGAAAATAAATGAAAAAAATTACTTGAGAATAGAACTGCAAGATAATTGGAATACCATTAATTTAGTTAATATGTACTTTCATTTTGATATTATAAGTTTTTTAGTCTTTTTTATTTTAAGGTTATTTATTTTATTCTGCATAATTTAAGCCTAAATTAGCAAATGAATTTTCTTCTTCTTCATCATTATTTTCGCTTTCAAAATCTTTACTATCATTTATATTATCATTACAATTTTTACTGAAGGATAAAATCTATGAAGTGAACTCGTTTTTGTTTTGATTTATAACTAAATTATTATTTATATATTATTTTAAGTTTATATCTTATTTAAATTCTGCAATCCCTTAAACAATCAGTCCTTATTCTTCAAATTTAATCTTTCGAATTTTAAAATTAAATGGAAACACTTAAGCTTACTTAAAATTGTCCTTTTGATTTCTAATATATTTTGTCTCATCTATTATATAAAAGTATTTTATGAAAAAATCAATCAATCAAATAAATAAATAATCAAAAATCCTAAATAAAAAAAAATAAAATTATTTTAAAAAAATATAAATAAAGAATCTATCTCACTTTCTAATTAGCAATTTAGCATTTCTTGCAAGTATTCTTTTTAATTATTAAATTCAATTTTTTGCTTTAATTGTTTTGAATAATTTGGATCGGTATACTTGTAAATTAAATTTTGAAATTCATGATCATACTTACACTCCAGCTAAACTTGTAATTTTTATTTTTCTTAATCCTGCTGATCAGGTTCTTATGATTATTGAAATTAAAAATTATCCACTTCCTTTAATAACTGAGTACTTTAATTATCATCATCATAAAATTTGTTGTTATTTTAATTATTTGTGAATATTAAATCCTTAGTGTTTTTTTGTAAGGAATTCATTCCATATGAGAATTAATTATTCATTTTTTATTCTTTTTCTTCTTCTTCTTCTTATCCTTAATATTGAAATTAAGATTTTGATTATTTGAATTAGTTTGATTATGATTCACAAACTCCATACTATAAATTATATTTACACATCTCTTGTTTTTCATCATTACTTTAATAACCTCTATTCTTCTGCTAATTTTCTAAAACCTTCGATGGTTCTACATCAAAATATTACCTTTTTAATACAAGATTTTTTTTATTGGTAGAACTTTTGGAATTGTTCTGTGTTTGTTACTCGTAAATATATGGATTTTATTACATTTTTTATTAAGATTCTATTGTATTTATGCCTTAAAAGCAATACTGATCCTAAATACCTTCTTACGAAGTTTAGTTAATCCCACTTTAATATAAATTATTATCTTTATTTTAAAATTAATTATGAGTATCTTATTAGCTTTGAATATTAATAATGTCATTATTGTTTATCTATTCTGAAGTTTTTCTAGGATGCATTTACTTTACAGATGATTATCTTTCAAAACCATTATTTTTTATAATTTGATTATGCTAATGATTGCTATTGCTTTGTAACTAAATATTATTTCTTAACTATTGATTATGTGATTATTAGGTGATATTTTCTCTTTGGTCTCTTTCTGAATTTTATAAATCGCACTAAAAATTCTGATATGTTTAAAAATAGAAATTTAGATTTTAATTTTAACTTTCATTTATTAAATTATGTCCTATAAACTGCTAAAATTAATTATTGTCTTCAAAATTTGCATTTTCTTGAATTACAATTTAAGATTTTTCTTCTTCATTTTCATTTATTGTTTCTTGCATCTCTCTTTTTAATTTCTAATTTCCACTAGTAGCATCTTACGCGTCTTTTTTTTGAACGCGATTTATACTTTTATCTGTGCTATTTGCATTTAAATTTTAAATCTCTCCATTTTAAATGTCATTTCTATCATATTTTTCACTTTTTTATGAAGAAGATCTCTTATTTTACTAAAATTAATCATCATTATAATTGTTTCTGCTATGATTATTCATTTAATTACTTAGAGGACCATATAAATTTTGATCATAATAGCTATTCTATAATTCATAATCTGATCTCTGAGTGTTTTGATCATCCTTTTTAGTTGATAAATCTCCTTATTAAAATTTAATACTATAATCAAAATTCATATTTTTACTTTCTATTATCAATAATCTATATATATATTTATATATTTATTTATTTTATGTTTGGGTTAACAAATTTATTAATTAGCAAACAATCTAAATTATTTCAGAAGAATGAATTAATTTTTTATATAAGTGATAAAGGTATATTTTTTGACAAAACTATTTTATTTTTTTATTCAACTAACCAAAGCTAATTAATTAATTGATCAATCAATCAATCAATTAAAAATATTTCTGATGAATGAATAACAATATAAGTGATAATACTAAATTAATAATTAAAAAATTTTTTAATTTTTTTATACCAACTAACCATATCACTCACAATCACATCTAATTAACTAACTAGATAATTAGCAAAATTAATTATTTTTGTTAATTTATTTTTAATAAAAAGAATAATCGAACAAACTAAATATTACCATTTATTTTAAATAGAAACAAGAGTTAGCTTGCATGTTTGTTGTATTTTTAAATGCAAGTATTTCTAATTATAAAAGTTGAAGAAAAAAAATTAATACAAAAGAGATAGATATATAATATTTATTTTTATTCAATGTATTGATGAATGAATTATTTTAATACAAAATATGAGTGTATTAGTGAATGATTAAGGAAATTTCTAATTTTAATCAAAATATCAATAATAATATATTCATTTTTTAATTACTTTGAAATTATTTGAAATTCAAGTTCATTTTTGAGTAGAATATTTTATAATATTTGTGAGATAACTACCTGATATAGGATCAAATTAAACTAATTATTGCTATTCTAAAGTATTGACCTACTACTTAGCTCTAATTAAGTTCCCTTGATAAATGTATTGTTTTCTTAATCAATATTTTTATCTTAAATCAATATAAAATCGTTTTATCATTTAAATTAATTTGAAAAAAATTTAATAAGAGAAGATTACTTTAAAAAAAATATTTTTTATTGTCTTTCTTTAATAATAAAATTCTCAATTAATTATCAAGCAAGAACAAATAAATGTAATCAGTTTGACGAAAATAAATAAATAGATTGATAAAGAAATAAATGGATAGATAGATGGCTAAATAAAATTATTATTGACGAATTATAGATATAAGAGATTGTTTTTAAAGAATTCAACAATAGAAAATTACTTTAAAAAAAATATTTTTTATTGACTCAATTAATTATCAAGCAAGAACAAATAAATTTAATCAGTTTGACGAAAATAAATAAATAAATGGATAGATTGATAGCTAAATAAAATTAT
The DNA here is from genome assembly GCF_000189635.1 of Tetrahymena thermophila SB210. Lineage (NCBI taxonomy): Eukaryota > Ciliophora > Oligohymenophorea > Hymenostomatida > Tetrahymenidae > Tetrahymena > Tetrahymena thermophila. Next base: position 393,869 of record NW_002476432.1, read on the forward strand.
TATTCACGAATTATAGATATAAGAGATTGTTTTTAAAGAATTCAACAATTTTGACCTCAAGTTAGGTTTTATACTATTTTATTTATTAATTTGCTGTGTCGTCATGTTGTTTTTCTGATTTTATAATTTCTATTTTACAAATATAAAAATATTTGAACATTATTCTTCGAATTTTTATGTGAAATCTTTTTAAATTTAAATTTTTTTTAGAACCCAGCTGTTTTGAGTTTTGGCCAAAATGATGATGTAATTTTTATATTATTGTTGCAGTGTGTTAATCAGAATTTTATTGAGTTCTTGAACTTTCTACAATTAAATTTCTTCATCATTTTCCTTAAAAAACTAGAATTAAAATTCAGAAAAACTTGTGTTGCTCTTTTGGGACGCTACCTTGAACTTAAAGTTCTTAATTTTGCTATTAATTTAGCCAATCAATTAAACATCATTATTTTATAAGCTTTATGTCTCTTTGAACAAAATCTAAATTAAAATCCACTCTAAGTCTAGGATTTAGCTTGAGTAATCCTTTATCAAATCTAGTACTTCAATTAGCCTTTAGTTATTTTTAAATATTCTTTTTCTCAGCAAATTAATTAAATTGGTTATTTATTAGATTTATTTTTAATCTGAAATTTGATTTTGTTTATCATTCTCTTAATTATTTTGTTATGCTTACATTCTAAACTTTAATTGCTTTATTAAAATGTCTTATTACAAGATTATCAACGATTTTAATTAAAATTAATCATTTTAATCAACAGAGCCTTTTAAATTTTAATAAAATAAATCTATGTCAGGATAATTATGTATCAACATGAGGATAACATAATCCATTCTTTCTTCATAGTAATCTATTTTTTCAGCATCATCTATATAATTTATCAACTATCTCAAGTATTTTTCTATCTTTATCAAAATTTTATGTAAATCAGTTTATTCTTGTGAGATGATCAAATTAATATTTTTTATAGCTTTATTGAAAACTTGTTATTTTTCATATTTTTCTTCTAGAATTTAAGATTAATTTAAGATATCATACATGTTGTTTGATTTTCTCTCATCAATGTTGTTTTATTTTCTCTCATTAATGTTGTTTGATTTTCTCTCATAAACTATTTTATATTTTCTTCCTTATTAAGTTTGTTAGCTTTTTTATGGATTATTATTTGAATTATAACTTTCAACATTCAACATATTTTATTTAATTTTATCTGAATTTAATTAAATTTGCTAGGCTTAATTTTCCAATATCTAACTAGTAGAAAAACAAGTAGATATAGTTTGTTGATTTGAAATATCTAAGCTCCTTTAATGTTCAGTACTTTCCTATATAAATTTTTGATGTTTATTTAGGGAATTCTCAACTAAAATTTCTTAATCGTTGAGAGTGATTTTTAGGTCATTCTCGTCTATTTTATCGTAATCTAAAAAATAATGAAATGGGTTTAATTAAAGTTTAACATGCTTTATATTATTTTTAATCACAGATTAATGGAATTAAAATGTTATCTATGCCAATAATTCTAGTTAATTAAAGAATCTAAAATCGGTTCCTATTACATTAATAATATTCTCATTCTAAAATGAGAACTGTAAGTAGTTTTAATCAAATTAATAATTTTTTTCACTTTGCTTATTACAAACGATAAAAACAGAATCGGATTCTCTCTATTAGTATATATAGATATTTTATATTTTTATATTTATATTTTTTTCTAAGAAATTTTCTTCAAATTAAAAATTTTTTTTCTTCAAAAGCCAATTTAAATATTTATAATGCTTGAATGAAATTTTTTTTAAGTTTACTATTATGATATAAGTTTATTGAATATCAAAATTATTCACATAAATACTAAGTTTCTAATTTTTCTATAGTTCATTGTCATTTAATTCTTCTTAAAGTCTATATAAACTCTTTTGAATTTCACCTTCATCATCAACGAAACCTACATCCATAATTAAATTGGCTAACAAATACAAATCTAAGCTTACTTATTGCATTAAAATTGTTTTGTAAAATGGAATTTTAACTCGAATTAATCTCCAAAATTGAGCATTCATTGTTTAATTTTTTACTTTTAGCACTTAATCTTTGTTTACCAAATTCAGTTAGATATTATTTCCGAATTAAATCAAATGCTTAGGTTAATAAAAAAGCACATTAGCAATTAAATATTCGTGCTAAATGCTAGCTGCCTCGTCTATGATAATTATCTCAGGTTGCAACATCTTAAAGACTAGAGAGTATGTATGAGAGTAATTCACAGTCGTCACTTTTAATTCAAAATTTAATAAATATTAAAATAAATTGTTTCATTTAAAAAATCTATTTTACAAATCACATCTTACTAACGAAAATATTATAACTATTAAACTGTTTGTATTTTAGCATTATTTTCTGTTTCTGAGTTAAAAATTGAGTTCAAATATTTAAAGCTTTCGAAAATTTCAAATTTATAGAAATAAATAATGTAATCTTTTATTGACATCATGTGATAGAAAGTAATTTAACTAAGTCTCTCAAACCCATTAATGAATTCTGCAAATGATTAAGGTGAATTGTCTAGCTGTTATTCTTACAGATTAAATATTATCGGATTAATATCAGAATGCCTATAATAATTTGATTAATAAAGTTTATTGTATTATTATCTTTAGCTGATCAATAACCCCAAATAATAGTCAATCAGTTTCTTTTATCCTTTAGTCAACTCAATTTATATTAAATTTTCTAAATTGTTTGAATTCAAATCCAAATTAATCCATAATTTTAGTATTTAATTTTTTTCCTCCTTTATCCTCTATTTTTATTCATCACTTAAATCAGTGAAATATTAACTAATCAATAAATTTGTGATCCTATTTTATTTTTAAAAATATTTAATCTAGTTTTAATTAAATTATCTTTATTTTCAAAACATTTTTTTATTTTGTCATTAAAAGAAAAATATCAGAAAAAAATATTAATTATGAACTGCAGAGGTCCTTAGTTAAGGAGAATATACAGCACAGCAAATAGATTAAGAAAATGTTTTAAATATTTTTTTTTAGATATTTTAGATCTTATTTAATTAAAAAATGTAATGAATTAGTAATTAATTTATTTACTTGTCCGAAAAAAATATTTTTTAGAACTGTTAACTATTTGCTTACTAATTAAATTCTTTTTCGAAACTGTTTAATTCCTTGTAGCCTAGTTTTCTATTTGCCATTTTATGATACTTAGTCTGGTGTTGCAGCTATTTATTCAGGTCATCAATCTTATTATTGCTTATAGGATTTCTCAAATCATTTGGAAGTAAGTGCTTTTAATACTTATTATAATTTACCTTACCAACGTTACCTAAACGAAGAAAATGAATTTTATTTTGATTTTTTTTATCTTTGTTTGTGCTATCCAAATAGTTTTGTAACTTTGATAAATATTCTAAATATTAATTTAAGGTTTCATTTTATTAGCAGATAATCAATATCGGTTTTTTATTTTCTTGCTTTGAGTAAGTTTAATATAATATTTTAATTGTTTCAAATTAAATTTGGCACTTTTATTTTCCTAAAATTATATATAAATCAAATAAATAAATAATTCATTCAGCTCATCAATTAATTCGAATAAAATAAATAAATCAATACCTTATATACTCTAGACCAATGCAATTTTTTATGTTAATACATATTTCAAGCAGTCTAATTAAGATGAGCTAAGCATATTTTAGTCCTTAAGCTCATCAATAAAATTTAAAAGACGATCAAAATAAATATGTTTGTTTAAATTTTGAAAAAAACCATAATTTGGATTATTCTAAAAATACTTCGATTTGATTTTCCTAAACTATTCAAAGGCTAAATTTTAAATTTATCCTTTAATTATTTCATCTGAGAATGAGACATCATTAGGATCATCAAGCATGTATTTTAAAGCCAAGAAATTACATTTAAATGGCTTCCATTTATTCTAAACTTCAAATACAACTAAATTTTTCTAATAAAAAATGGATAAATTAATTTTAAAATGAACGCAAAATAAATAAATTTATATAAAAAACACATCCATTTATTTATTTATTTCTCTTGTGTATTAATTATATATACACATAAATATATTAAATTAAGTTTTAAGATAATACTTAATTCTTATTTAATTCTACTTGATAAAAGTTATTTAGGTTTAAAAAATATTCTAAAATAAACTGTTTATTTACTGGATCTATTAATTGCTGTAGAACTTCTGTTGCATTACTTTGGTTTATGTTTAGTTTTATTTACGAAAAATACTCTTATTTGTCTGATTGTTAATTTTTATTTTTTTCATTCTTACTTTCTTCATCTTATTTATCAGTTGCTTAAGCTATTTTATCCGCATTTTCTTCGAAAATAGTTTCATCTAAATTTTGGAAAGCTTCAGGATGCTTGTGTTACTTATCAATATACTCAGATGAGAATAAAACAGTTCCTGTAAAAAGCATCTTTTTATTTTTATTTAGGAATATTATCAAATTTTCTTTGGTAAGCTATGGGGTTTATGAATTTAAACCTTGCTATTATTTTGTGACTATATTAACAGTAAATCCAAACTAAGTAAATTTCATAAAAAGAATTTTATAATCTAGTTCTCTTATACTTTCAAAAGTTTAGTCTCTATACGATTCATTGTTTTAACTTCCATACAAAAACCTCTTTAACTCCATTTTTATCTTTCTCATTTAATCTATTGATAAATATAATAATAAGTTAATAAATAAATAGATTATTAATATCAAATAATATTTAATAGGCAACCTAATATAAGCTTATCTATCATATACTCGCAATATTATTTTTTATCCTAAAAAAATATTTAGTTTTTGCTTAAAGTACTTTCTTTTTGTGGGTTTTATTCAAGCAGTAAACAGTAATTAAAGATTAATTGATCATTCTCCTTCTTAACCAAATTTAAATCTTCATCGAGTACCTACTGATTTTTTTTGACTTCTTCCTTTTTTTGCCATTTTGTTTTAATATATTTATATTAGCTTATTTCACCAAAATTTCTTAAAATTTAAAATGATTCATCATGATTCTAATAAGAAGAGCTGTCTAAATTTTATTCGTTGTTATTAACATATTGTTTAATAGAATCTAATATCATGCTGAAATCACCTTTTTCTTTTTAATCAAGTTAACCTAAATCTTAAAAGCATTCCAAATCTGGCTAGCTGTCCTATAATGAATTTAAACACTATGTCATAAATTATAATGGTTTCTTGTTAACTTTATTTTGATCTATTTTTTCTTCTTCCTCAATCTCAGAAGACATTTAATCAAATTAGTATCTAATGTAAGCGCTCTGCCAATTCATTTTTGAGATAAAAATTAAAAAGTATATCTGATATTTTTTACAAATATCCTTTAATATTCTATCTAATTAATATTTAATTTATTAAATAATTACTAAAAAAAAATATTAATTATTTGATTTCTTTACTTATGCCATTATTTTTTAACCAAGTAGAATTGCTAAAAGAAGTTTTCATATTTTATAAGTATTAATCAAATTAATCAAAAGAATTTAAGAAGAAAATATTTTACTATTGCTCATATTTCATTTAAATTTTCTTTAATATAAAAAATATTTTAATTATATTATTAAATTTAAACAAAGCAATTTATTTATTATCTAGAAGCTGATTAGTCATAATAAATAAATAAATAAATAAATAAATAAATAGGTGGTCTCAAATTAAAGTAATTTTCTAATTTTAGATTCCCATCAAATAGATTTACTAATAAATAAATTAATTTATAGTTGGAATTATTTTCTCAAAACATTTAATCCACTAAGTTATTTAATCAATAAAATGAAAAAAGAATTCATTTTATTAAAATAAAAAATTAACAATTATTTTTTTCTACAAAAAATATACCTAAATTAATTTTATTTTGTAATAATTTTTTTCTTGGATGTTTAGACATTTAGACATTTATAATATAAAATGGGGGTAAAACTCATATTTTTACTTTGATCTATATCTTTGATACACTGGTATATATAAATCTAATTATTGTTGTAGAAAATATATTTTAATCATATTTTTAGATAGTTAATTTTTTAATGCAAGAAAATAACAAGATATTTAAAAATTTCTATTAATTTTAATTAAAAGGTTTTAATTAAATTTTTAATTAATAATTTAATAAAAAAATGAATTTATTATTTATTTATTTATCAATAAAAATTAATTTTAAATTCAGAACAATAATCAAATAATAGAAAATAAATAATAAAATAAATGATGACTAAATTTTAAATGATAAAAAGTTTTTCAAATTTGAATTTATTATTTTAATTATGTGATGGATAATTAATTAAATAAAGTGAATAAATAATTTTCAGCTAGCAATTTACTGATAGAAAACGAGTTTAAAGATATAAATATTGAGTGATTGATAGCTAGTAAAATTGCAAATATAATTGCTTATGTATGTATGTATCTATCTATCTATTAATTTATTTAATATCGTGTTTTTCAAAATATTATTAAATAAAATTTGAAATATATAAATTACTTATTAAATCAATTAAGATAATCAAAGTTAATTAATTGTATGCAATATAGATAGAAAAAGGATGTTTGGTTTGACGTGTGGATGTTTTTCAAGTTTTTAGATTAGCAAGATAGATGTCAAGATACAGCCTTTTCTTATTTTTAGCTTCTAATAGCAATCTAATTAATAGATGCACACTTAACTATCTAATACATTAAATGAGCAGGGAAATTCTTAAAGTCCTGTACTTGATTCCCTCGCTAATTAAGCAAGCATAACTAATTCATAAAATCTATAATCAAATTGTTCTACGATTGCTCCTTGCCCAGCAGCGTTCAACAACGAAATAATGAGCAACTACACATTGCAATTTAATATACAAATAACTAATTCTTAAATTCAATAAAATAACGATTTTCTTTACATAGTACCTGAAAAGGCTCCTCTTTCATCTTGTTTATCTGAAATTAATCCTCGCTACAAGTAATTTTTAACAAAAAAAGTCTTTAATATTTCTATTGATTTCAATTTGAAATCTCCTCATATTTTCCAAAAACAAAAATGATCAAATAAAATAAATAATTTATTTATTTATCATTTATTTCTAACTATTTTATTAAATTTAATAATGAAGGAAATATTTATCGAATAATTTAATATTTATTCTACTCTTATGCTCTAAAACAAAACGGAATTTTTTTAACATTTCAAAAATTTTTTACTTTTTATTATAAAGTCTACTTTATAAACTTTTTTGTGAAAATATCTTAAAACAGAATCAGAATTGAAGCTAGTGGTTAAGACTCAACAATAGGAAGTGCCAAATATGCTATCTAAAATCTAGCACTAAACGAAATGTAAGCAGATGCAAATTTCATATACAATTTCAGATTTATTTTATTTTAGTTATAGCGATTTGCATTCATTTTTTAAAAAATAGATACAAAATATATTATGCAAGAAGAAGTAAAGATGACAAGTTAGAAGCACTGCACACAACTAAAAAATTTAAATTAATTTTAAGAACGAAAACGCAATCAACTCCTAAGAGTTTGACAAACAATAACAAAAGCAGTAAGAGTCTTTTTGCTTAAAACGAGAACATGAACTTATCAAATGTGAATACTTCTGCATTATATTTAGAAGTAGTTTAAGTCTTCGAAGGTGATCCTGATTTCTATAGAGAAAACTTTGACTATGAAATGAAGATTTTAATGTATACTCCTTAAAACAAATCAAAATACAATCGATTAGATACAACACCTCAAACAGTAATTAATAAATTAACTAACTAACGAACTAATCATTATCACTGTTTTTTTCTCTTTATTTTTATTAGAGAAAGATTAATTTTAAAAAGGAAAAAAATAGTAATTTTGGTATGTTGAAAAATTGTTAATTGATGATAAATGGATTTATTTGTTCTTTTTTTTTGAGAAAATTAATCAAATAATTTTTGAAAAATTTAAATTTAACACTAATAAATAGGCGCCTTTTTAGATCACCTATAACTAAACTTAAGAAACATTTTCTAAAGCTTTAAATGGAAATTTTCAAGATGTGAACAAGAATATTAAAAATTAATCAGAAGGAAACTCTAATTTTGAAACATGCTGCAACTCACTTTACTAAACAAATATAATAGACAACTAAATATAGTAATAACAACATTTGAAATCTTATTTTTATCAAAATCAAAATCATTTTGGTAATGAGAAATAATAATCTATTTTAACAAGAACTAACAATGATAATTCTTAAAATGTCAATAATTATTTAACAGCAAATAATAATTATGAATATGTTAAAAATAATCCTTAATACAATAGTAATTCATAAAATTTCAATAACCACGCTTTGATCTCTTCTGATAATAATTATTCTTAAATTTCAAATAATAAAAATTAGCAATTTTAATTTACAAATAATGATCAATCTTAAATTGTAAATAATCTAAACTCATAATTTTTAAATAATTATAATACTTAAATGAATAGCAACATTGCTAATTCGCATATAATCAGTAGTCTTAATTATCAATCTGTAAACAATAGCAATGAAAATAGCTAAAATAAAGGGAATTTATAAAATGCTTAAAATTTGAGTAATTTAAACTCAAAATGCCACAGTGGATAAAAGTTAAATATACAAAATGCTTAGATAGACGAAACATTTATAATAGATGACTCTAAATTTAATGATTATGCAGCTCATATGAACAATTTATTGAAATAAAAAATAGAATAAGATAATTTATGCTAAGATTATAAAAAGAATAAATAATAGAATTAGGAGAACATTCCAAACAATATAAATTGTTCCTAACAATTAACTTTAACAAAGAAATAAGTTATGCAAAAGTAAAAGGGGAAAACAATATCTAATTACAACTCTGAGGAAGTTATGAAAAAGTAAATGAAAGAAAATCTAAATAGTAATAAAATGATCATTCAATCTGCCCCAAAATAAAATATAGAAAACAAAAAAGGAAATAACTCTACTTCTAAAATAATTACAAGCTAGAGCAGCAACAAAAATATTTAACTCAATAAAAATTAGGCATTCATTTATAATTCTTAATGTAGTAACAATAATATCACTCCTTAGAGTCTTTCTAAAAAAAGTTCTAACAATTAATTTACAGCTAATGAAAATAATAACCAGAATAACTCCTATCTTAGCAATCAGAAAGCTTTATATAGAAGCTATAAAGAATCATCATAGAGTTAAATAAATTGCAATAAATTCATAATGTAAACACCTTGTAAAAATACTTCTGTTAGCTAAGTAAATACAAATTATAAACCAGTTACACCTGCAGGCGTTAAGTCTGTTTCTCATTCTGGAAACATTCCAAGAGTTAAAATAGACTTTCAATCATCCAACAACAGTAACAATTTGAACAACCAAAGTTAAGGTTCTTTTAGCTAATTTGGCAAACTCATTAAAAGCCAAAAGAAATAATCTTTTTTAAGCTCTAAAAAGACATCACTAACAAATACTCCCAAAAGCTCAGAATAAAAATTACACTTGAGATTCGAAAATGATATCAACAGAATGATGGTTTAATAAAAAGGTAAATCAATTCATTTTGTAATTTTTCAAAATTATAATTTTAAAAATATTCAATAAACAGTTTAAAGCACTTAAGAAATGATGTATAAAAACCTTTTAAATCAGTAAATAAATACAGAAGCAATCTAAAAAAACGAAATAAACATTTTAGATATCTAAAATATTGCCTCATCTCCTCAATAGAAACTAGATGCAGATGGAGAAAATACTCCTGTTGAACAAAAGTAAATAAATAAATAAATAAATAAATAGATTGCATTTTTCTTTATCATAAATCAAATTGTTAATTCAATTAAGAACTGATTTTTAAATAAAATTTAGATTATTTACAGTAGAAGAAGCTAATTCGCCTTTTGAAACTTCAATCAATAGATTTTATACTTAAAAATCGTCTCCCTCTAAATACAAATTAACATAGACTGAAGTAATAATCAAATATTATATTTATTTCAAAACATAATAAATGCCTATTTTAATAGTTTAACAGAATAGATGAGTGTGAGGAATACAATAATACACAGTACACAAACAGTGATCTTAAGAGAATTAAATATCAGTTAAAATAATTTAGAAATGACTAGGAATCAAATTCATCTTCAAGTCAGAACTTGAAAACCTACGAGTTTTACTAAAACTCTCCATTTAATCCAGATTATACAAAAATATCTTAGAATAAATCAAGTCAAAATATAAATACTATGCCTTTGTCAAGGAGAGAAAAGACTATCTTATACATGATTCCTGTCTATGAATATAAAATGGAGAAACTAGGATTTAACTTTACTTATAACCCAGAAACAAAGAACATTATCATACAGAAAAAGGAAACTAGCTCAAACTAACACTTATAATAAAGTGTTTTTAAAATAGATGAGCGCATAAAAACTGATTAATTAACTAATTATTTTGAAGATATTTGTGCAAATATTAAATACTAAACAATAGATTGATTGATTGATTAATTACTCAAATAACAAATATAAAGAAATAATTAAGAAATACTTTTATAATATAAATTTAATAAATAAGTAAAAATAAAATATTTTCAAATTTTAAATAAATTATTTATAATTTTAATTAACTAACTAACTAACTTAATAAATAAATAAATATTAATTAAATAATATATTTTGTGTGGTTGTTTTCTTCATTTATTTTAATTAATTAATTTAAATTCTTCATTTTATAAAACAAAAATTTTGCATTAAAAAAATATTTTAAATCTGAAAAAAATTGGTTTATTTTTTATTTTTATTTTAAAAAAACAGTTTCTTATAAAAAAATAAAATCAAAGAAAATAAAATAAAATAGAAGTTAATTTTTTAAAATATATTTTTAAAATTTAAAGTTTTATTATTTTTAAATGTGTAAAGATTATTTTTTGTGTTTAAATTATAACTAAATTGAATAATTATTTCAGAATGATTTACAAATCAGACTTTTTATTACTTTTTATAGATGCTTTCAAGGTTTAAAAAGCTTTTTGACTAAATTTTCAAGAGATTAGTCAACCTTTTTATTTCTATTTTAAAAAAAATGAATTTGTTATTTATAAATATTCTAAAATAAAATAAACTATTTAAAAAATACTTCTTTAATATTAGTTAATGAATAGTAACAACATATAAAATCAATTTATTTCTGAAAAATCTAAGTTAAATAAGGGGAATTAAAAAAGATATTATTTTATCAGCTTAATTTTATGGTTAAAACAACAACAACAACAACAAACTATTCTTTCTATTATTAAACATTTTTTAACAAATAAATTTAGTTATCGAGAACTCGATATATAAGATCTAAATTTATTTTAAATGCAAATTCGTTTGTGATAAAAAGCATATAATTCAAAAATCAATACAAATTTAGAATTAGTCTATAGATATTATGTTTTAAAAAAATTTTTTTATTTGTCTTTTTAATATATAGTAAATATTTTTGTTATATTATTTATTCACTAAGAGCTTTTTATATTTAGTTTTTTAAAATTAATAAATGATCAAAAATAAATGTAAAAAATAGATAAGATTATAATATAATGTTAGAATAGTTATTTCTATCTATTTAATTAGATTTTATTTGAAGAGATTAAATTCTTTTGTAGAAGAGAGAGCAAGAATTACTTACTTTAGTTGTGTAAATTTATATATATAATAGAAAATAATTTATTTATTATGAATATATGAGTTTTGGATATTAATGATCCTATTTAAATATAAATAATATTTTAAGTCATGAATAAAACACCCTTAAATTTATTATAAAAGTCAATCTTAAATATTATTTTCATGAAATAAGTTAAAAGGAAAAATTTATTTTTGTAGAAATTTTTTAAATGAAATGTAGATAGCAGCAACTGAGTAAATAAAATTAAGTTTAACTTTTTATACAAGGATTTTACAATACCAGAATAATATAGATATTATGTTTGTTTGTTTTTGTGGGTAAGTGTAAATAAGTAAAAATTTTGCAGACTCATTTTTTTAAAAGAACAAAAATTATTGAAAGGGGTAAGTCCAAAACTTAAAAATCTATTTTAATATAATTTTCATAAAGCATAAATAAATAAGTAAATAAAAAAAAAATCGTTTGCAATTTAACACGTTTTCTAATCATAAGCAATCATTTTTAATACTAAGAATTGTGATTTTTGTTATTTCATAAAAAATATCTAGAATTACTCATTAATTAGTACAAAATATTAAAATTGATTAGAAGATCTCTCTGATGATTCAAATTTATATGCATAAGACTTAAAGAATAAATTATATATAGGACTGATCTTATATATTTATTTATCATCTATATGCTTTATATTAATTACCTTGTAATAGAATAAATGAAAGCTGATTCTAAATTTAGTTAACTAGATAGTTTTTCTCTAAATAAATTAAGTACCTACCTACCTGATTTAATTTATTTAGTAGTAATCAATCTACTGCTTTATTTAATTTGATTAGATTTATTAAATTTTGATTAGAATTTATTAGATAGATACTAAGTTAAGGTTTGTGTTAATTTTCCTAGATATAAATTTTATTGTGCTTTTTAAGCAACAAGCATATTCATATTAATAAATAAGGTAACATATTTGGACTTGCTAATAAAATGTTAAAATGTAAACAAAGCAACTAAATTATTTAAATTATTTTCATAAAATTATTAAAAACAAAAAGTGAATTAAACCTATCAATACTTATTACTTTTGTATGATTATGCTATGTTAGCTATTTTTTGATATTAAAACAAATTTTGCAAACTTTTCTTTTGATAGATTAATTATCAAGAAAAAATACAAAACTCCATATTAAATTACAATATGATTAAAATTGAAAATATGATAAAATGTATGTAAGCAAATAAGTAATTCAGTTTTTCCTGTTTATTGTATGTTAATATTTTTAAAACTAGAATAAAAAGATAGACGATGAGAGCAATTAAATATCATTTTTGGTTTTAATTTGTAGGAAATTAATAAATTTTAATTTTATCTATTTTATTCTAATAGTGGGACATTTATATCAAAAGTAATTTAGTGCGTTTTTATATCACTTAAATGCGCTTATTTTGAAAATTAAGAATGTAAAATTAAATGTATTTCAAATAACAAATAGAAAGATATTATTTGGTTCTATTTATATGCAAAATAGATAGAAATTTCAATCTAAAAATTGTGTAAAAATATCAAAAGTAGCAAATCTTCCATGAGAATATTCGAACACATCAAAATTTTGATTTTCATATTATTATTTTGATTCATCCATGTGAAACTATTTTTAGAAGACTTTTTATTAAATTAATTTTTAATTTTTATTAACGTAAAAATTGGCTTTAATCATATTTTTAAATAAATTTTTACTTTTCCAATTCTTTTGTAAAAAATACAAGGACATTAAGAAGCCTAATTATAAATATTCCTTTTCTTACCATATTTTTTCCATTTGTTTTAATTTAACTGAAGTAATTTTTATTTGTTATTTCTTAACAAAAATGCCAAAAAAAGAATAAATAATTAAATTCAAATACTCTTTAATATCAATTGATTTTATAAAATGAACACACGTGGGGATTCAAATAGCTAATTTTTTAAGATTTATGATATTTGTAGCAACAAAGTTAAAAAAAAACAGATTGGTGGGTAAAAAATATTTGATTTTTTAGTAATTTGATAGAATTGTTTAAACACTTCTATTTACTATTTTATTTCTAATTAAGTTTATATTAAATAGAATCTCAACATTAATTTTTTAGTAAAATATTATTCATTCATTAATTCATTTCAAAATGAGAAATGTTGAACGATTTAACAAAAATTAATAAATGTTTTAATAGTAAGATATGCTTGATTTATTTATGAAATCAATATCATTTTTAAATTGGTAATTTAATTAATTGATTAATGTACCTACCTCTTTTACAAAATTTAATTTAAATAAAATTTTTAAGGTGGTGTGGTCATTTAATAAAGAGTTAAACTTCTTACATAGAAATCCAAGATTATCATACAACTAACTATTTTTCTATATCAAATTTAAGGTTTGTAATAGATAAATAAATTACTCAGTTAACAATTTCATATGAAATTATAATTCATTTTATCATTAATTTTTATCCTATTCTAAAATAAGATTGATTCTCTAATTACTTGAAAAGCCTAAGGAGTCTCACTACTATTTAATAATTAATTATTTCAAAATATAAAAATATAATAAATAAATAAATAAATTAATTAATACCTTATTAATAAATCAATTTTTTTATTAATGAGCTTTGATAATTACTCTCTTGTTTCCATGGAAGCTATGGAAGCTGATTATTAATAAATTTCTTGCAGTGCATAAATTTGCTTTGAAAATTATTTGTAAGAAGGAGAAAGAAAATAGATTTTCAAGGAAAATTTGCTTTCTCTTTCCTAATTTCACTCATAATAGTTTGATCATGGCACATTGAATGGAGTTAAAAAATATTGTAGCTTACCTGAATTTGTTGCTTGCAAATATGATCAGAAAAGCTTAAACAAAAAATTTATCATAAAATCTGCTAAGATCAAATAATAATAATAATAACTAATAAAAATGAATGATGTCAAATATTTGATTGAAAGGATGAAAAGAATTTATTAATTGAAATAATTACTCAGTTCGAATGAGCAGAAAGCTATGGAAGTAGAATCATATTTTAGTAGTTTAAAATCTAAAATTTAACAAAACATTTCATACTTCGATAAATATTCTTCTTTTTGGATTAAAAAAATACTTGATAACTAAATGAATAAGCAAATACTAAACCACTCAATAGAATATCAAAAAGAAATACAAATCTAAAATGAGACAATAATTGAAGAAATCAACCACATCAAATTCGAGGTTAAGTTTTGTTTAGAAAAATTAAGAGAAACTCCCATCTTTGCAGATATTTGCTAAAAAATTCTAATAAAATTAGAACAAAATAAATTCTCTAATAAAGAAATGAATTAATCTCAATCTGATTTATTTTTTACAGAAAAAATTTATTCATCCTATGAGATAAATGAATAAGAAGAAAATCAAAGTTAATTTGAAACCCAAGATACTTTAACATGCTTGGACTCTGAGATCAACTAAGGAGAATTAAAAAACTAATAAATGTAAAACTTCAGATTATAAGTAGCTTTTGCTGGTGTCAATTAATAGAACCTCTGTTAATACATTTCTAAATAAAATATGTCGTTAAAAGATTAAAAATCCTTTTGCGAGGAGAATACTGGTATAGTTGCTTTTTCAACTGCACTAGTTCTAGTATCTTAAAAAATTCCTGGTATTGATTTAATTTCACTTGGTTGCGTTGGATTGATCTAATCAATTGTTAACTTCAGTAACCCTCACAGAACTCTTTCTGGTTGTCTTAGAGAGCAAAGTATTCTGATGTCCTAAATCACTGTATGTGGAGGTCTTGGATTAACTGGAGCAGCTATAGGTTAGGCTCTTATTCCTGTCCCTGTTTTAGGAGCTTTAGTTGGAGGCTTAGTAATGGAATTTTTTGGTATTTATTTTTCTTCCAAAATCAAAGATTGGAACATCTCTTCAAAATAGTAAAAACAATGCAATTTCTTTGCTGAAAATAATGTTGAAGTATGTGAATCTAATCTAGATCAATACTACGAAATATTAGACATCAAAAAAGAATCATTAAAAGACAAGATTGTTCTTCCTAACTAAAACTCATTGAATAATTTACTTGGAAGAAGCAGTAAACAAATCTAAACAGAAAAAACTTTTGGAGATATTGAAAAATTTTAAATATATCTCCTTTATTGCTTATCATACATCGGTAATACAATATGGAAAAATAATAAAGAAATAATGGAAGAAGAAGAAGTCTTTAATGAATTATTTGAATTATAAAATAATTTGGAATCCTTCACTGAGTACTTTGATTTTGATTATCTGTCTATTGGAAAAAATCTTCATAAAATTTTTGATGAACTGAAATAAAAGTTATCTGTTGATGACATTAAAAAAATAATTGAAGAAATTGACCCTCTTTATATAAATGGCAACAATCTTATTTAATAACAACAAAAAAATTCTGTGATAAAATACTGCAAAGTAGAAAAATTTGCTTAGCTTTTGAAAGAAAAAAGTATTGATGAAAAAATAATTATTGAGTACCTTCCTAAATCAATTTATATTTTGAACTCAAACTAAAAACTAGATCTCTGGTGTACTTATATTTGTATCTAGCTTTTAAACCCATCATATGTCTTCTTAGATATTTTCATGATGAAAGTCAATTTCTAACTTGAATCTAAAAATTTATTCTTTTTAGACACAATTGATTAATATTACCCCATCATTAAAGAAATGTTCGAAGAAATTTGAATATAATTTTTATGACAATTAAAAATCCCATCCTAACTAATTAGACTAACAATTATCTAATGTAAAATAATAATCTAACAACCTACCTACCAATCTCCTCATTCACTAAAAAAATACTTACTATCACTTTCTTTGGCTTACTTTACTTTACTTTCTTTACTTACTTTACTTTACTTAATTTACTTTTATCTTTTAATATTTATAAATATGATTTATAAACAATATTTTAATTATTTTTTATATTTTATGTTGTAATAAATAAAAATATTTTCTCATATAAAAAAAAATATTTGTTGATTAAATATTGAAATATTTAAGATCTAAAACAATTAAACACTCTAACTCATTCAACTTAATTTTTAATATTTTACCCAAAAACGTTTTAAACAAAATATAAATTTAAACTTTCATAAAGTTAAATTCAATTAATGGATTTGATAGTACATAAATAGCAATTTAAATTTTACAAATTTTACATAGATAGATAATATCTAAAATTTGATTTATTTATATACTACATTTATGATAAAACTTAAAAATATTATTATTGAAAATTTAATATGCTATCAATTTTTATTCATTTTTTTATATTTAAATTCCTCTTAAATTTGAGAATCTCTTAAACTCGAGAATGATGGTATGCATATAAATAATTATAAAAATGTATTTAATTTTTAATTCTTTCATAAAATATAATAGAGCTTATTGTTATGTTCTAATTTAATAAATTATTAATTATTGATATAATAGATTTTAGTTTATTTTTTTTAATTAAAATAACCTTTAAATTAATTATTTACTACATTTGACTTTAAAAAAATAACATCTAACTGTAAGAATAGAAATGAAATAGATAAATTTAAAATCCCAATTTTTTCACACTTGTAATTTAATCTTTACTGATCAGATAATTAATAAGCTTAGCATTCATTAGTTTTTATTTATTAATTTTAAGATTTGATTTCATTCATTGATGTAAAAAGATGTTGAGTGTTACATAAAAAAAACTAAAAATTGTTTTTAAAAGTCATTAAATCCATATTAAATAACATTTTTAATTGATAAAATGACTTAAATTATTTGGTTTAGTAAATTATTTTACAAATGATAAGTATAAATAATTTTGTTTTATCCTAAATATTTGTTAAAGATTAATTCTTATTAGTTATGATTTTATCTTTAATGTAAGACATAATAAGAAAAAATAAATGATTTTTTGATCTTAAAAATAAGTAGTATATCTTACTTTTCTATAAAAAATACAAATATTTTAATCCTTGTCATTTATTGAATCAACAAAAAAATAGAGTTTTTTTAATAATAAAAATATTTTATGTTATTATTTTTCATAATTAATTAAATAATAATTTAATTCACTTTCAACTAAAAATATTGATTAGTATTTCTAAGAATAGGATTATAAAAAAATAAATCAAATTACGAGTTTAATATAGAAGATAAGTATCAGAATTTAAATTGTATCAAAAGCTTACTTCTATCATTATTAAATCTGTCATATTTCTAATTAATTTGTTTTGATAATTAATTATCAATAAATAATAATAAATTTATTAAAAAAAAACAATAGATATTATTTTTAATATTAAAACCAATCTTGATATCTTTGAATTTGAAGCAATCTTCTCTACTATGAATACCTCTTTTACCAAGGCATGTAATACTATGCTAGAATAAATAATTAACCACTAAAAAGATTCTCTTGATTTTCAGAAAGAAATAGATTTAAAAATAAATTTGAGAAATTACTCAGAAAACTAAAAAATTTCAGGATTAGTAACTATTTAGCACAATAATAATATAATCCATATATTAATTGATCATTTTATACAAATTATTAATCAAGTATTTCAACCTACTCCTTCTCATAATCAACAAGCTTTATTATCATAAAATCAAATAAAAATACAAAAAAGTGAATATTTAAAAATATTGATAACACATTTAATCTAAAATATTAATAAATAAAATGAATTTATTCCAAAAAACTTAATTAAATTAATTTCAAAAACATAATTAAATCTCAATAGTAAATTATAGGAAAAATCTCTAACAAATTTCATGCCTTATAAAAAACTTTTACAAAAAAAGAAAAATTAAAATAAAAATGTTAAACAAATTTTATCTCAAAATCAATAAATTAAAGATTTTTCTAGACAAAAATAAGATTAATCAAAAGGTGAATGTAAATAGCATAAAAAGATTTAGATGAATTTTAATCCAGAAAATAATAAATTAGATAAATTAGTAATCGAGTAATTTATTTTTACATATAAAATGATTTTAAATAGAATCAAAATAGTTCTACAATTAAAATAATAATTAAGTTTAAACATAAACAGATTGAATGAGATTAAGAATTAACTAAATAGTTTAAAACCAAAAATTGTTTAAAAAGTGCTTTTTGTAGAAAAGTGTTGTTCTACTTAGCTAAATTAAATCATTATGAGACAAATTAATAATGAAATTTAAATACGCTACTAATAATTCAAATAATAAATGACACATTAGAATAATTAAATATATCTTATTATAAATCAAAAGAAAAAAGAAATATTTTATATGTTCAACACTACTTAAAAAGATAATAATGTTTACTAGATGTGCAGACAGTACCTACTTTCATTTGAGAAAAATTTAGTACCAAATCAATTTTAAGAAATCTTCAAAGATACTGAAATGTTTCACCTTTTAAATGGCTAGAGCACCTATTTAGTCTAATTATTTTAGATAGAAGTTTAGTATAATTAGTAATAGGTCTCATAAAATATTAATTAAAGAAATTTGAGCAGTTTGAATTTAAAAACTTAAAATAATTTTACAAAAAATAACAATTCAGACAATTCTTAAGTAATTAAGCTGAGTTTTATGAATAACCTAAAAAGAATTTTGAGAACAAAAATGACAGAAAACAATATTGATAGATCTTAAATTATCATAGAAAAATGTGTAAAACTATATTTAAATTTGATAGACATTTAAGTTATACCAGTACCAAAACTTGATGGATTAAAAATGCAAATTAAATCTATGGGCTAGCTTTTATTGAAGAGAATAAAAAAAATATAAGATGAAATTGAGTTTGAAAGAAAGCTTTAGTTTCTGGTAAGCTCAAATGCTGACATAAGTGAGTAAAATATTAATTAATATTGCGAAATTTTTGAGATTAGTATTGATTACATAATAAAAAATATTAATTGTCAATATATTTTTAGTATTGATGAACTTATTGATAAAAATTAAACAAAAAAGGCAAAGAATTTAGGTTTACAAGAAAAATTTTAAATCCTATTAATTTTATTATTAAATATTTTTGGAGAGTAAATTAACAAAAAAATTGAAAATTTTTATGGGAATTTTAAATATTAATTATTTTAATAACAAGCTAATTGCTTGAAGAACTATGTTTAAAATTTTGCTATTGACAAATTCTCAATAAGTAAAAAATTATATAAAGTTACTCAAACAATTACAAAAAAAGTAAATCCCACTTAAATATCAAAAATAATAGAAAAATTACCAATAAAATAAAAGAGTTTTTTGGAAAATAGTTTATCTTAGTAAATATCATATTGTACTTATGAAAAATTTAGTGAATTACTAAGGTCTAATTAGATAGATGAAAGTATAATCATTTCTGAGGTCCCTGAAGCAATTTAAAGCTATAATTCACCATTTATATTGGATATTTGGTGTAGCTATATATGTATTTAAATATTAAATCCATCTTTTCTTTTTTTAGATTTATTAATGATGAAAGTAAATGCAAGCTTAGAATTTAAAAGAATATTCCTTATTCATGCTCTACATGAGTTTTAAGAAGTCTTTTAACACATGCTATAATAATTTTGCAGATGATTATTAATTTAACTTAGCTTGTATTGATAAATAATATAAAAATATATAAAGAGTAAAAATTATACCAATTTTAAATTTCTCTGACTTTTATAACTATTGCTACATTCTCTTATTCTGATCTTAAATTTACATTTTTATTATATTTATCATGTATGTTTTAAAGTAAATAATTGTAGTGTGTATTATATATTTTATTCAAAAACATATAAAAATACCTCAATTTCAAAACTTTTTGAAATAAATAATCATTTCCTTTATATTTTATATTAGAAAACAAATGACTCTGGTAAAGGAGCTTAATAGAAATATTTCAATTTTAATTTATTATAAAAATTAGGATATTTATGTCAAATATAAATTAATGAGTGATTTTATGTTTAATATATTCATATACCTTATAAATTAGTTCTATTTTCAAAATTATGAATTAATAATTAAGATAATATTTCAATAAGAAATGTTAAGAAATTATTTGGTATTATTTGTATGCAAGATAGAAATTTCGATCAAAGAATCGTTTATAATAACCGAAAGAAGTAAAGTTTCTATTTTAGATTATATCAATATTTTACATTTCAATAAATATCATTTATATTTTAGATTTTTTTCTTTTTTTTTGATAAAAATGTAAAATTTGGCGTTTACAAAAATTTAATACTTCATTTTGATTAATATGTAATAGATTTTACACTATAAATTATTTTTTTATTTCAACCTTTACTTTTGAAAGATATATATATTATTTACCTATAAAAACGTAAGCAATATTTTATTCTCTCAAATAAACTTTAGTCTTTTTTTATTTGATTGGAGTAATTTAATCAATATATTTACACTTTCTGAGCTAAAAGAGCAAAAAACTGAATATATTTTTTATTTATATCAGCAATTTTTCACAATTTAAGTATGCGTGTGGTGTTTAAAGCTTAAATCTTTAAAAATTAAAAAAAAATAAGGATAAATGGTTGCTTGGAAATATAAAAAAACTGATTATTTTATAAAAATATTTGCTTTTTTAGAAATATAAAGGTTCGAAAGTAATTTAATAGAAAGTTTTTAACACTTCTATTCTACTATTTTATTTCTAGTTAAGTTAATGGCCAAAAGATTTCAATAAAAATTCAATATAAAGATAGTAATTTTGTTTTTAAAAAAAGACTCATCGTTAAAGATGAGAAATGAGGAGTGCTTAACAAAAATTAATAGCAGTTTGAAAAGTCAATATATTGGTGTAGGAATCACTTTTTTTTAAATGATTAACATTTAAATGAAATAGTTAATTATTATATCTCTTCTTACAAAATTTAATTTAGCTAATGTTTTATAAGGGTTAGAATTTAATAAAAAGTTAAACTCCTTACAGAGAAATCCAACGATTGAAAAGTAATAATTTTTCTATGTTCTGTCTGTCTCAAGTTTGATAATAGATAAATATATTAATCAATCAATCAATCAATCATACAATCAATAATTTCTTATCAAATAATAAGTCATTTTATCAATTATTTTTTTTCTTATGCTAATAATTCAATAAATTGCTAATTCTTTGAAAGCCAAAGGAGTTCTCTCAGTTTTTATAATCATTTATTTCAAAATATAAATTTAAAATAAACAGATAAATAAAAATAAAATTTAAATAAATTCATTTATTCTTTATCATAAATAAATTTTTATAAACTCTTGTTAATGAGCTGTGGTATTTGTTAACTTCCTTCTTTCGAAGCAGATTGTTAATAACTTGATTGTAGTACTTAAACTTACTTTGAAAGTTCTACGTAAGAATCAGAAGTAGAAGTAAAGGAAATTCTAAAGGAAAATTTACCTGTCCTTATCTCGTTTCATACATAATAATTTTAGTAAACTGCTTTAAATGGTATTAAGAAAAATTTAAGCTCTCATGAATTTGTTTCTAGCAGATAAGATGAGAAAAGCTCTAATAAATAACTCAACAATAGTTTTAATTTGATCAAATAATAACCACTAAATAAGATGGGTGATGTCAAATACTTGATTTAAATGTTGAAAAGATTTCATTAATTGAAATAAATGCTTATTTCAAACTAACAGAAATTTTTAGCAATGGAATCTCATTTGAGTGATCTAAAATCTAAGTTATAACAAAGTATTTCGTACTTCGACAAATACTCTTCTTTTTGGATGAAAAAAATAATTGATAACTAAATGAACAAGCAAATTCTAAATTACTCTTTAGAATATCAAAAAGAAATTTAAATCTAAAAAGAAAGAATATTAGAAGAACTCCACCAAATAAAATTTTAAATTAAATTTTGTTTATAATCATTTAAAGACACTCCTATCTTTGCAGATACTTACTAAAAAATTCTAATTAAATTAGAAGAAAATTAATATTCTAATAAATAAATTAGTTAATCTGAATTTGACTTCATTTTAACAGAAAAAATTAATTCCAAAAATGTGCTGAATGCATAAGACGAAAACCAAAGTGACATAGAAACTTAGGATACTTACACATGCTTGGACTCTGAAATTAACTAAGTAGAATTTTTAAATGAATAAGCAAACTAGGAAAGCTTTAGATTAAAAGTAGCTTTTGCAGGTGTCAATTAACAAAACCTCAATTAATACATTTATAAGTAGAATATTAAATAAAAAGAATAAAACTCCCTCTATGGCGAGAGTACGGGTATAGTTGCAATTTCAACTGCACTTTTTTTTGCATCTTAAAAGATTCCTAATATTGATTTAATTTCTCTTGGCTGTATTGGATTGATCTAATCAATTGTTAATTTCAGTAACCCTCACAGAACTCTTACAAGTTGTCTTAGAGAACAAAATATTCTGATGTCTCAAATCACCATATGCGGAGGTCTTGGATTAACTGGAGCTGCTATAGGTTAGGCACTTATTCCCGTCCCTGTATTTGGAGCCTTAGTTGGAGGTTTAGTTATGGAGTTTTTTGGTATTTATATTTCTTCCAAAATCAGAGATTGGAGTATTTCCACATAATTATAAAAACAAAGTAATTTTTTTGCTGAAAATAATGTAGAAGTAAGCGAATCCAACCTTGATCAGTACTGTGATATCATGGATATCAAGAAAGAATCATTAAAAGATAAGATAGTCCTTCCTAACTAAAACTCATTGAATAAATTACTTAGCAGTGAAAAATAAATGGAAACAGAAAAACCTTTTGGGGATATTGAAAAACTTTAAATATATCTCCTTTATTGCTTGCAAAATATAGGTTTGAAATTATATGCATGCAATAAAGAAATGTTAGGAGAAAATACCTTCAACCAATTATCAGAATTACATAACCAATTAGAGTCTTTCACTGAATATTTCGATTTCGACTATTTGTCTATAGGCAAAAATCTTCATGAAATTTACAATTAACTTAAAGAAAAAATATAAGTTGAAGACATTAAAAAGATAGTTGAAGAAATAGACCCAATTAATATTGATGGTAACAATGTTATTAATTAATAACAAGAATCGATTAAAAAATGCTGCAAATTAGAAAAGTTAGCTTAACTTTTGAAAGAAAAAAATATCGATGAAGGAATAATTATTGAGTCACTACCTGATTCAATTTAAAAATTGAAATCAAACCAAAAATTAGACCTCTGGTGTACTTACATTTGTATCTAACTATTGAGTCCTTAATATGTCTTCTTAGATATTCTTATGATGAAAGTTAATTTCTAACTTGAATCTAAAAATTTATTCTTTTTTGACACAATCGATTAATATTTCCCAATAATTAAGGAAATGTTTGAAGAAATTTGAATATTCCTTTCGTTATATTATGATTGAAAACTAACTATTTAATAATAAAATAAAAATCCCCTTCATAATTATATCAATAACTTCTTAAAATAATTTTATTAACTAACTAACTAACAAATTTACCTTATAAATATATAGTTAAAATTTAGTGTTATCCCTTTATATTTTATAAAAATGTTTCTTCATACATATTCTATTTAATTTAACTTGGTACTTTATTGTTTCTAATTATATTAATGAAAAATGAAATTTACAGTATAGTGGTTTCTCATATATTAAGGACTTTTTTCAATAAATTGTGAATTAAGGACTAAATTTGATCAAAAGTTTTTATCTGAATATGTCCTTAATATATGAGAAACTACGGTATGGAGTTTTCACTTTTTTATTACATAAAAATTATAAACAACTAATTATCATTCTATACAGAACAGAACGCAGTGATACATAAGTTACTCAGTAAATATTCAATTCAATTTATTTTATTTTAATTCGTTTAATTTATTATTATTTTTAGGTATTTTTAAAATATATTTGACCTATGTTTTAAATTTATTTTTTTGATTAATGTGTGAAAAGTAATATAAATGAAAATACTTAGTTGTATTTTTGTCTTTAAAAAAATGTAAATGTTTAATTATTCATTATTATTTTTTAAAAGGATTTATCTATTAAAGCTAATGAAAATTAAATTATTATATAAAAGAATGAAGAAAACATTACAAATAATATATTTATTTATTTATTACTTAATTATATATTTGTTTTGTAAATTAATTTTTAATCTTGTGGTATTTTCAATTAGAAACAAATTTTATTACTTAATTATCGTATAATAATATAAAGAAGAGGAGTGTTTATTATTCAATTTTTAATTACCATAAAAAAGTGCATAATAAATTTAAGATTAGTAGAAATTTAAATAGAGTAATATTATGAATGAATAAAAATAAACTATTTAGCAAGAAAAGAAGAAAGATAATCCAATTTTCGAATTGGAATGTTCTATACCATAAATCTCTCAGCAAAGCTCGATGAAGAGCATTACATTAATAAAAAGCATAACTAACATAATACCTGATTTGAGTTATACTTCATCTAGGAGCAAAATAAAACTAAGTAGCTAATAGTCTTTATCTGAAATGAGCCCAATAGAAAGAATGAACTATTACACATCAAGACTAGAAAATAAAAGGTAGCAATATGAAAACGAAGTTAAGCAGAATATTTAGAAAATAAAGATAATAAGAATGAAAGAAGAGAAGCTAAAAATAAAAAATCAAGTAAATATTTAAATAATTCTACTTTAGTAGTAAATAAAAATATTCATTCAATGTCAAACATAATCTTGCATTATTTTAATAAACAGCAAAGTCCAAACGTAAAGCATGAAAAATCATTTGTTATAAGAAAGTCTCCAGATGAATTTGATAAATAAAAGTTTCTTCCTTAGCCTTAAGAGGTATTCAGAATATTTTTATTTCATTTATTGATTAATTTATTTGTTTATATTTGATTATTTTACACATTCATTCAACAAGCATTTGTTAAAAACTGTATTTATTGAATAGATTCAAAAGCTGAATGCCTTATAATACAAGAAGGAATTTATTAGAATTAAGCAACATCCGGTGAATTAAAAGTCAAAAGAATTAATATAAAAAGAAAAAGAACTACAAGATCTACTCAACAAGGAGAAGGGTTGGAGAACTCCTAGAAGCCGTCTAGAGCTTTTCAACGAAAACGCGAAATCTTGTAGTCCTTCTCCACTATCAAGGCATTCTATGCTAAATAGTTCCTATTAAAATACAAGTCCATCTTCTTAAAGAAGAGGAAGCAATCCTACATCATAATAAGGCTCTTTTTAAGGAGGCAGACCACTAACCCCAAGCTCTTAAAAGATACTAAGAGGATCTCTTAAATTTCAATAAATCTTAATTGATTAAAAATAAAAGGATAGCAATAGTATTATTAAATCAATTTTAAAGTCAAATAAAAATAAAGAAACTAACAAAGACCATCAATAGACAACTTAAGAAATCTCTTCTATTCAAATTGATTAAAACTAAAGTTAATTAATCAAAAGAGTTAATTTTCTTAATAGCGAAAAAGAAGCACCTATCCTTTTATTTTGACCAATCAATCAATTAATCGATATAAATTCGACAAATAATTTGCCGATTCCCTAACCACTTAGTTTATATTATTCCAAATTAAATTTAATTCATGCTTGTAATTAAATTCAAGCTTACCAATTAACTAACTAACTAACTAATTAATTAATATCTCATTTATATTTACAATTTTCTTTTATTTTGTAGAAGACTATTTCTTTCATTATTAATAAACAGCTATTGTTAAAATAGTGAACTAACATATTTAATTACATTAAGAATTATTAATCTAAATTATTTATTTATTTTTTATTTAAAAATAATTTTCCTTTTTTAAAATGAATAATTTTGGTGAACAATTAAAAAAATACATTTAATTACAACTAAAAATTAATTTAATTTTAATTTATTTTAATAAATAATTCAAATAAATTTAATTATTAAAAAATTAATAACTAAGAAATATTTGTAGATATGAGCAGTTTTTTGCAATCAATTTTATGATTATTTTAATTGAATATTTATTATTGAGCAGTTTTTTGCAGCATTTGTATTTATTATTTTTATTAAGTATTAGACAAAATTCAAATTTATTTTTAAAAAAAATATTTAATCAATCATTTTAAGATGATTTTAATTGAATATTTTTTTACATTTTTAATTGATTGTTTTTTAATAATAACGATTATATTTTATTGCTTTAAAAATAAAAAATTTATATTGAATAAAAATTTATAAAATAAATATGACTACTTCACTTTTTGCAAATATTGCTTTAAATATATACATAGTTATTATTCTATAATAAGCTAGTTCAAAGCTGAAAATTATTGAATTATTTTAAAAAAACCTTTGCAGCTAATTAGATACTATAAAAAATCTAAAAATAGTTAAGTTTAACCCTTATTATTGGCAAATTTGTAATAGATATTTGAATTTATTAACAAAAGGGATAAAATAATAATTACATTTTAATTTGAGTTTAGATCATAAATTCATTAATATTTTTTATTGAAAAAGAGTCTGTGTATGTATGTGGATACTCTAAATTTGTTGTTAGATTAACTTACAAACATTTATTTCTTTTTATTATTTGTTTGATTATATAGTTGAAATTTAAATATTTATTTAAGTTATTTTAATTGTTTATTTGTTTTATTCTTTGTTTTATTTGGTTACTCACTCACTCAAATTGTTTGCTTAGAAATTGCTAGAATGAAATTACGCATGTGCATGTAAGATTTTATGAATTTTTCTGTTTGTATTTTAGGCAGTTCGAAAATTTCTTTAGGTTCGATTGGAGTAAATCTATTAAATTCTATTTTTTGATTATACTTTTCCTTTCCAATATCAAATTCTTCATACAAATGTTAACCTTAGATTTAGTTTAATTAGTTTATATTGTAGTAAGCGAGGTATTTTGAAGTGTTCACTGTAATTGTAGATTCGTCAAATGAAATATGTACAGAATAAATAGGGTCTCTACTTTTTAAGCTTTATAAATTTACAGATTGAATTAATTTTAAGTTGTGTAAATCCCACAATCTTATGTCTCCATTATCTTATCCCGTTATAAAGTAATATCCACTATAACTCATATGCATACAAGTTACAGGGCTATTTAATTCTAATGTTAAAGCGCATGTTCCTGTTTTCAATTCCCAAAATTTAATCTTATTATCTAAAGAAGCAGTAATTACATATTCCAGATTCTCAGCAAAGTCTATTTAAGTTACATCTTTTTAATGTCCTATTAATACCTTAGCAATCTAAGGTCTATTAGTAGTCCAAAGCATGGCAGTCTTATCAGCTGAGCAAGAGCCAAATATATAACCTGTTTTTTTTTTAAAAAATTATCTTAAATCAATTAAAAATTATTTTAAATTAAATTTTATACATTTTATTAACAATTATTATATATATTTCTATGTATGAATATTTTAATTAAAATTTTTTTACCTTAACGAGCAAATTTAACATTCCAGATGGTATTTAAATGTCCCTTGTATATGTTGAGACAGACATTAAGTCTAACATCCCACAGTCTAATAGAGAGATCAATAGAAGCAGATATAAAATAGTTTTCGTTATATAAAATGCTAATTGAGGTGATAGCATCCTCATGTCCTGTGAATTTGGTTCTGAATTTGATCTAAACACTATTTGAGTTGTATTATTCTTAATTTTCTTCTCCAAATATTATGTCAGATTAATTACTGCTATTCGTATTTTAAAACTTTCCAACATCAAAAAGATATATCTATGAATCTTGAGTACCACACATTATAATATTCCCGCTTTTACTAACTTCAATACATGTAACAGACTCATTAGGATCATCTATCCTCATTTTTAATATGCTTGGATGCTAACTATCTGACTCTATATGCTTTCTTTCAAGGAAATCGTTCACCATAAGAGATTTTTCTAAAACCTATTTTAATATCAGAAAAGATTTATTTCTTTGTTTTTTATTTAAGTTTTTGATTTGACATATAATAGAATATCTTAAATAATGCTTTTTTTTAATTTAAAATTTGAATGCACTTTTAAATGTATTTTGATGCTTCTATTTTTTTTATCTGCTTTAAGATTCAATTTCTAGACACTTAACTAAATTAATCAATCAAATACTATTAATTTATTTATCGTTTAATTTTATGTTTAATTTAATGCAAATGTTAGCTTATTTTATAATTTAAATATAAATTAAGAATTTAAGATAGGCTTACTGAATAAACTAGATTGCATTTAGGCTTAACTTCGTTGCTGTTGTTAGAGTTTAGCTGATCAAGATACTCATAGGCTTTTTAAAATACTTGAATTTCGCTTGTTTTTACTTTGTCTTTCTTGACTACTTCTAACTTATGAAATAGATTAATATCATCAAAGTTAGTCAAAAAGTTTCTTTCACGTTCATTATCTTCTTTATCTTTTGAAATATGGAACTAATAATCATTGTTTTAAAGAGATGGAATAGATTAATTCTTATTAAATGCTGATGGTATCCTTTTTTTTATGTACTTCTAAAATATGTCTCTGCAATAATCTTGTGTTCCCTAATTTTCATTGAAATAGCAAACAATACATTCATATGAGTATAAAGAAATATAGATTTCGCTGTATTTTTCATGAATTTGCTTAATTTTAGACATTTCTTATTCTCTTTGATTTCTATTAAGGAGATATTTGCATAGTTTATCGATTAAGTCCTTGATATCCAAATTTAAGAACAATTAACCTAAGCTAAACATATAACTAGCAATATTAACAATTTACAATTGCTGCTGCTGCTATTATTATTGCAAACTTTCTAATTTCCAGCATTCATTATAAAGCTCGTAAATGCATCTAAATCCTACCCATTCTAAATCTTTTCTGATTTGCATTAACATATCCTGCATCCACTTCAGCATTTCTCTGATTTAGCCTAATCTCTTTTCAATTTTTTCAAAATAGTTAATTTGCTATTGAGATTAATTTCTCATTGCCTGCATACTACCTGATATATTGCTTTAGCTACTCATTTATATTCGGAAAAAACTTTGAATAAATATCACTTGATATCTTACTAACTCTTTTTCGTATTAGTTTGCAATTATTTTTCAACTTAAATACCTATTTTTAAGCTAAGTTTCTAATTAAATCTTAATCAATTATTTTTCGCTTATCTAAAATATTTATATTGAAAGATATTTAATTTAAATATAAATTTTTGATATAATTTATGGATTAATAAATTAATACAAAATACTCATGTATGTTTTTAATTAATATTGCTTGTAGGCATTTAAATCAATCTAAATATCTATCTGACTGATACCTTCTTTTTAATTCTTCTACAAAAATAAATAAATAAATAAATATCCATCAACTTGAAATTAATTAGATAACAAAATATTTTTAAAGCCTTCTATTCAATAATTATTTAAAAAAATAAAATTAATGCAACCAAATTTTACCCGCTTAAAAATATATTAAAAATAGTTTCTTTTATCATTTAAAAATATTAATTTTAAAATAAAATTATTTTTAAAATTAACTAATTCCTATAACAGCAAATTTATTTCATTTAAATATACCTTTAAAAGAAAACAAATATCTTAATAACCTAAAAAAAATATTAATTTCCTTCTTTTTAATAATATGATATTAATTTAATAGATTTAAATAATTAACAAAAAAAATTAGGAATTAAATAATTTAACTTTCTTCTTTTCTTATGTGTTTTGAAAATTAATTATATTTGTAACTTAAAAAATAAAAAAATAAAAATTTAATAATAATAGATAGATAGATAGATAGATAGATAGATAGATAGATAGATAGATAGATAGATAGATAGATAGATAGTAAAATATTAAATTTTTAATGAAAAATGAGTAAATCACATTTAATTACATAACGGGTATCATACAGTAGGCTTTAGCTAGTTATTTATCCAAAACCTCCTACTATATAATTTCGGAAGAAAAAAAAAAAAAATCTAATTTAAAAGTTTATTCTTTTGCATCTTAAAATTCTAAATAAAAATCTATTTACCAATTTAAACAATGTAAGTAAATAAAGTTTCTTTTGTTTAAACAAACAAAAATAAATTACAATCAAACTTCGTATACTTACTCAAAAATTCTTTGGTTTTTAAATTTAATTGTTATATTATTATTTTATTCTTTAATGCTTATTTCAAAAGTGTTTTAATTAATCCATTTAAAGTTCGCTTAAATACCATCTACGAGCTTATATCCTTTTTCAATATTCCAGATCTTAAAAACCTTATCTTCTGAACCTGTAACAAGATATTTTCCATCTTCAGAAAAAGCAACAGAAGTTGCTCCTTATATTTCTCCCTGAATTTTACTAAGGATTTCAAATCCCCTTTCTACATTAATTATTTTGCAAATATTATCTTACGAGCCTGTTGCTAGGTACTTGCCATCTGCTGAAAAAGAAACAGATATTATCTTTTCACTATTATTTTAAATTACATTTATTAGCTAAAATTATTATTCTATGCTCCAAATTTTGCAAGTGCTATCATAAGAGCAGGTTGCTAGATACTTACTATCTGCAGAAAAAGCTACAGATGTTACAATTAAACGATGGCCTTGTATAGTGTTAACCAACTCAAAATTCTTCTAAACATTCCAGATTTTGCAAGTTTTATCATATGACCCAGTTGCAAGATACTTACCATCTGGTGAAAAAGCGACCGATTTTATCAATAAATCATGTTCTTTAATAGTATGCATGAGTTTAAATTATTTGCTTACATTCCAGATTTTACAAGTATTATCTTCTGAGCCTGTTGCTAAATACTTACCATCAGAAGAAAAGGCTACAGAAGTAATATAGTTTATAAGTGCGTCTATGCTTTTATATTGCTTAAAATCTTTTTTAACATTCCAGATTTTAAAAGTTGAATCATAAGAACCTGTTATTAGGTACTAGCTATCTGGAGAAAAAGCAACAGAAGAAACGATCCAAGAATGTCCCTTAATAGTAGAAATTAATTCGAATCCATTTTCTACATTATAAACTTTACAGGTGTTATCTTCTGAGCCAGTTGCAAGATACTTACTATCCTCTGAAAAAGCAACTGAGGTAATTGTTGAGTTATGTGCTTGAATCTAACTAATAAGTTCATATCCTTTTTGTATATTCCATACTTAATAAGTTTTGTCTTCTGAGCTTGTAGCGAGGTACTTGCAATCTTTAGAAAAGGTCACTGAGGTAATTGCTTAAGTATGTCCTTATATTGAGCTGATGAATTCAAATCCTTTCTCAATATTCCAGATCTTGCATGTTGTATCCTTAGAGCCTGTTATTAGATGCTTGCTATCAGCAGAAAAAGATATTGATGTAACAGACCAAGTATGTTCTTGAATTTTATTCACTAGCTCAAATCCTTTTTCGACATTCCAAATATTGCAAGTGTTATCATTAGATCCTGTTGCAAGATATTTCCCATTTTTAGAAAAAGCAACAGAAGTAATTATTTCACTGTGTCCAGAAATGGAATTGATGAATTCAAATCCTTTTTCAACATTAAATAATTTGCATGTAATGTCTTTAGAGCTTGTGATGAGGTACTTGCAATCTGCTGAAAAAGCAACTTAAGTAACCATTTCGGTATGCTTTGAAATTGTGTTAACCATTTGAAATTCATTTTCTACAGACCATATTTTGCAAGTAGAATCCACAGAGCCTGTAGCCATATACTTACCATTTGCAGAAAAAGCAACTGAGTTTATTTGTTAATTATGTCCTTTGATAGTATTTATGAGATTAAATGCATTATCTGGACTTAAAATTTTGAATGTTCCGTCTTCTAAACTCATAGCAAGATACTTGTCATCTGAAGAAAATGCTAGTGATGTTATTTCAAAAGTGTCTCCTTGTATTGTACTGATCAAATTGAATCCTTTCTCAATATTCCATATTTTGCAAGTACTATCAGAGGAACCTATAGCTAGATATTTCCCATTCGTAGAAAAGGTAATTGTTGTAATATTTTATTCATAATTGTTAAATACATGAATGAGTTCAATTTTTTCCCCTATTTTCCATAATTTACAAGTTTTATCCATTGAACTAGTAGCAAAATGCTTTCCATCAGCAGAAAAAGAAACCGATGTAATCCAACCTCTATGTCCTTGGAAAGTGTGCTTTAGTTGGAATTCCTTTTCTACATTCCAAACTATACAATTATTATCTATAGAGCTGGTTGCAAAATACTTACCATCATTAGAAAAAGAGACTGAATTGATCGTTTCAAGATGTCCTTCAATAGTGTGGATCAGCTCAAATCCTTTTTTAACATTAAAGATTTTACAAAAGCAGTTATCTGAACCTATTGCAAGATACTAACTATCAGCAGAAAATGTAATTGAGCTAGCTGTTTAATCACCTTGAATTTAATTAATTACTTCAAATCCTTTTTGGATATCAAAAATTTAACAATTGTTATAATCATAACTTAGCGCAAGATATTTTCCATCTGCTGAAAATGAAGAAATGCTTAAATTACAGGAGGAATCTTCTATAGTCTTTTCTAAAGATAGACTTGGCAAATTATAGATTTTAATTTAATTATTTGAAGAAGTAATAATTAAATCGTTAATTAATAAGGATTATTCAGCTTAAATTTTGGTCTTATCTAATATTGTGAAACCATTCTCAATATTACCGTAATGTATTTGATTGTTCTCTAAGGTAATAGCATATTTTTAATTATGGGTCGAAAAGCTAGCTATCGATTATTAGAATGTATAACAATTAACTCTTTCAAAAGTTTGAGCATCTATTTCAAAAATAGATTTCTTTGCCGTTATAGCAAATATATTTTTCTTATCTATGTAATGAATACTACTTAAGTTGGAGTTAGTAATCTGATTTGATAGTAATATTTTACAAGGTTAACCAGTGTTATGACCTATTTCAAATTAGTTGACATAACCAGTTTTTGTTATTGATACTAAAGTGTCCTTGTGAAATATAACCTAATTAAATTAATAGCTATAATCAGTATCAAAATACTTTTAGAAAGCACTCAGCATAGCATTTTTAGTGTTCGAAGTTTCAAAATTGTCTAAGTATTGTTTTTCAATTAAGGAATTTTCAAAGTTGCAATCTTAAAATTGGACAACTTTACGAGAATGAGAAGATATGTAAGCTTAAGAGAAAGAACATTTTTTGAAAGTCAAGTTAGGATAAGAAAATTTAGAAATAAATAATGCTGATAATAAATTAGAAGAGCCTATGTCTATTTAACTCTTTTCAGTGTATTTTGAAATTTTAGATTTTTTCAAAAATTAAATGTATCTATTTGTTTAAGATATTTCTTCCTCAAAATAATTTTGCATGAAAGACTTAGAATCTAGATAAGGTTTCATTAACTTGTAAAGCTTCAAAAGAATTTACTGCTCAGAAGCATTTTTTTGGCTGCTCATAATGATTTTTTGATTGATGTTAAATTTTTTCAATTCAGATATATCTAATTTAAAAATATTTTCTTTATGCTAATCAAAATCGAATTTCATTGCTCTAGCAGCAAAATATTCAAAAAGAGATTTATGTCTGAACTCAAATTCTGGTGATTATTCTTTAATAGATGCTTTTTATTCTTGTGGTTTTTAAGAATTTTCATCTTCAAAAGTCAATTTAATTCTCGTTATAACTCTTGAGTCTACATAGTTAAGCAAATCTTATTTTAATTCTTCTGCTTCTATCTCATTTTCCTTAAGCAATCTTTAAATTTCATCTCGCAATTAAAAGTTTAAAGAAGTACTCGTTATACTTAAGAAATTAGATTTTATCCCTTTCTACATGAACATTTTCATTGCAATAGATTGAAAGTATTCAAAATAACATGATTGTATGCTGGAAATTAATTTTTAGTCTTTCTTATTTGCTATTTTTTATTATTTTTCAATAAATAATTGAGATTATTTTTTAAATTGCTGCTAGAAAAACAAATCCTGTATTTCTATCTAGTCAGTAGCTGCTTCAAATGTGTTTAACGTATCTTAATCATTGAGATCTAAATCAGTCATCATTCTTGTTGTGAGATACAAGTTTATAGGCAACTTTAGTAATTCCAGCAATTATTTATTTTTAAAAATTATTTATTAAATTTTTTCGTAATAAAATTCATTAAAACTCATTTATTCTTTTATCTAAATTTCTTTCTTAAACAATTTAAAATAGTCTTAAATGTCAGATTCAGTGATTTTTTCAAGTTTTACAATTGAGAAAGAATCATTCTATCCTTAATTTCCATGTTAGTCATAGTAATTAAAATACACTTTAGCATCTGAAACAGTTATTTTCTCTAACCTTGAAGTGACTATTACTAACGTATTGGCCCACTCATATAATTTAAGCACTTTAAAAACCTTAAAATAATCACCTGAGTATTCATCAAAGCCATCTAGCATGATTAATTTATTTCTTTCAGATTTTTTTAACCTTTCTATTTCCTCTGTCTTAATGTGAATGGATTCTAAGTATTTCTCAATAGAAGGCTTTTAATTATCCAAAGAGTTACATTTAATTATGAAAGGAATGTAATCAGATTTGCTGTCTGAAGTGTATCCAGAAGTGCGATTCAATAGCTCAACTTCTAGTTTTTTTAAAAGCATCGATTTTCCAGATCCTCCATCTGCTAACACTGATATTATTTTGCAAGGAGACTTATTTTCTTTATTTAGTTATTCTTCTTTTGCATTATCTGATGAATCTACATAATTAGGAATTAAGAATTAATTAATAATTTGCTTGATAGCATCTTTTTCCTATGTATCGATTTTAAATCCATCTTCATAAGTAATCTATTATTTGACATATAAATGGATTGCTTCCAGTAGTACATCATCTTTGTGGGTAATTTAAAGATTTTTTTATCTTTATTTAACACTTAATTCCCACATTTCAACAAAATATTTAGCTAACTATTTATCAATATCGCTTTCATTTTGAATTTCATAAGCAAAGTTATTGTAAGATTATTCATCATTTAAATGCTTCGTCATTTGCTTTTTGAATTAACTTATTTAAAGTAAAATTAACTTTTTATCAAGATGATTATGAATAAAGTCTGCCATAATTTAATTTCCTTCATAAATTATTTTAACTGATTTTTGTTTTTCTTATAAATAGTTGGAGACAATACTTATCATAACTTCATCGAATTACCCTTTGCTCTGTTTTGAAGTTTACAAGATTTAAGCAAAGTATAACAACAATTAAGCTTTTATATATCTGAATTAATGACTCTAGGCAATTAAGCTAGCAATGTTTTTAAGTTTGTCAACAATACTATCAGAAAACTCTTTGACCTACAAAATATTTGCTAAGTTTAAAATGAGTTCTAACTTATCCTTTTATTATAATTTCTCAGTTAGTTCTACTAAGTTATCATTTAATTACTACTTAGATAATAAGTAATTTAATTGCATGTAAGCAAAAAGAAGAGTATCTTTGTTTGTGATATTTATAGATTCTTCTAAATAAAAAATAATTTCCTAAACCGGATCATTCTAAAGAAGATTTTAACCCATAACTTTAAGTTTTCTAATCCACAATGCTTGTAAATTATTAGCTAAATTGCTAGTGTTATAGTCAGTATAAGTTTCAGCTGCGCTATTAACAGCTACTGTCGAAGAATCAGAAGCTATTTAATCAGCAATTTATTAAATTTCTTTAATGAAATTTTTAAAGTCATCAAAATTTATTTCTGTTAAATTTTTGATAGCTCCAGCGATACTCACAAAACCAGCGCCAAATTTAGCCACCTAAACCATCTTCTTCATAATTTTGTAAGGAAAGCTTTAGTTAAAGGTATCTAAGCCTTATCTTTAAGAATTTAAAGTAATTAAAATCTCAGTGTATTGATATAGGTCCAAGCATGGATGTCTTTCTCTATTTTCTTTGCAGTATATGCTTAGCTTTTATAGATATTAATTGATTTAATCAATGTCAGATTAAATGGATTACTTTAAATTATTTTATTTGATAATAAGCATGTAATTGATTAATAAATTGATAATGTCAATCACCTTATGTCTAATTTCTTATTAGACAATTTGTTCTCTATAACGATACAGAGTTTCTTCAATTATTAATCTTACATCTGTCTCAATAACCTTTTCGCTAACCTTTTCAGTAGTAAAATATTCATCATACGATTTATTAAATTTTTTAAAGGACGTTGCACTGTCATCAAATTCATCTTTTTCAGAATATACTTAAAACTTTTCCATCAAATATTGTTTTTCATTCATAATTTGTTAAATTTACTAATCCTTTTTAGGAATTGAAAACACCTTAGCCTTACTGCCACAAATGCCTCCTCCACCTAATATTTTTGGAGAATCCAATTTACTTTTACAAAAATTTTGTTGTTTCCAAGCCAATTTTATGATCTTATTTTTATAAGACTATATATTGTCCTTGGCTATTAAATTTAAAAGATTTTATTATTGCGATTAAGATAAGCTCAAGTTTAATTATTATTTTCCAACTGTAATTTGAAATTAAGAATATTAACAAATATTTTATTTCTTTTCTAAATTTTCTTTTAATTTTTCTGAATATTCATTATTATTTAATTTTTGAGACATATTAAATGGCTTTATAAATAAATTTGCTTGCTTCTTTTTGGTACAACTTAAAATGGGGTTTGTGTCTTTTTGAATTTATTTAATTTAACTTAATGTTTAATGGATTTTTTTATCTACTACTTCATTGTAAAAATGTATTATTTACTATTTGAATGCACGTTATTATTAATCATTGCTTACTGTATCTAAATCTTTATAAATCTTATAACTATTTTAAGTTTTATAAATATTGTTCTTTATATCTTTTCTTGAAAGGAGAGCTTTTATATTCTACTAAAGCTCCATAGTTAATTCGTTTTTAATACTATTTTATGAAATTATATTAAATTATACTTTTTCTTAATAGGATAAGCCTAATTATTATTGCAATGATTTTACTAAATACAATGAAAAAAGTTTTTTATTATAATAACCGCTCAAGAAAATTAAAATTTCCATATTTGACTCCTCTAATCTTAATAAATTTAATGTTTAAAGCTATTACAAAATAAACATATTTTTGTTAAGTTTATTTATTTTGGAGCTATCTAGATCTTAAATTAAGCAATAACAAATCTCATTGTTTATGTCCAAAACTGAAAGTTGCTTAGAATCTTTTGTTAAAAGCTATTTTAATTTAACAATCATTCTTAGTTCTTTTTAGAATAGATCCAAATAGTATTTCATTAAAACTCCTTTCTCAGATTGATCGATTAAGAAATGTTCGAAACCATGGTCCTAGATAACTTCTTAGCTGAGTACATAATTTTTAGTATAAACTCTCTTTGAATTATCTAATTTTTAAGATTTAGAATCTATCTTTTTACCTTTCATTATTCTTTTTTGACTTTTTATAATCTACCTTGCAATTAATTAACTTTTTTTCTTAATATAATTACTAATTAATGAATTAGAAACGCCTATTTAAACCAAAAAATAGATATATAAAGAGTTGTATCTTATTTGTATTATTGATTGTATATTTAATAAATGTAAATGAAAATAAAAGGCTTGTGTATTGAGTTATTTCTGAAATTATCGCAATTACAATATATTTAGTATTAATATTAACTAAATGTTGAATGGTTTGTAAATGCGTTATAAATAAATCATATAATCAGAATTTAACAAACAATTTAAAACTAATATTTTATTAATTAGAAATAAAATAAAACAATAGTATAATAACAAAATTAAATATTCTATTAGAGAATCCATTAACCATAAAGCTTCTAACTGAATTAGCCATATGAGAGATATGAGTTCTCATTAAAACTCTATTTCAGCTAAAGGTGCTTTCTTTTGTGTATTAGATATAAACTTTTTACACAATATAATAAAAAATAATATTGCTTATTTATTTATAATAGAATTTAATTTATAAGCATTTTTTTTTTTTAAGCGTTAAAGCTACTCTGAGCTTTATGCTCTTTTTGATTTAATTGATCATTTAAATTTCTTCAAGTGTAAAATAAAAATATTCCTGTTCGTTTTTTGTTGGATAGTATTATTATATTATGAGTAAAGTTTAAATTCATAGTAAATCAAGCAAAAACTTTTATATTCAAAATAAAATATTTAAATACTGTTTATCCTCCTAATTATAACCAAAAAAAAATTTTCTTATATCTTTAAAAAAAATGAGATTAATTATAAAAAATCTTTTTTATATCAATTGCTTCTCATATATCTCCTCATTAGTCAAGTTAGTTGCTTGGAAGCTCTATATATGACTTTTAATTAATTAAATTTCATAAATAATTGCTTTTCAATATTTTTAGAAGAAGAAAAAAAAAAAATGATATAATAAAATAATTATTTCAACAAATTAGAAGAAGTAAAATTTATTTTTTATTAATATTCTTAAATTTTATTTTTATGAATTAAAAAGTTTTTAAACTCTTCACTTTCATCTCATTAGGTTCTAGTTATTAACATGGAGTATTTGATTAATTAATAAGGATATTTTTTATATTTAATTTTCATATTACTAATAATATTATTTTTATAATAGAAGTTCTCATTTATATTTATTCATTTTTATCAAAACAAATATTTTTTTTTAATTATTTTAAATAAACTTTCTGTTTCTGTTTCAATTTTTATTTTATTTATTTATTTATTTATTTATTATTAATTCAGTTTTTATTTTTTGATATTTATTTTTCTTCATTTTTTTTTATATAAATATTGATTTATCATATATTTTTCTTTAATATTTAAAAAGTTACTATTAAATTAGTGATGATAATGTATCAGACTTAGGTTCTGGTTTAGCAAATTGCATTAATCTCTCAAATTTGACACTTGTTCTTTGGTAAATACAATTTGTTTTGAATTGTGATATTTTTTAGGATATAAATTAATAATTAATTAATTTATTAGTTTTTTATTTGAATTATTTTTATTTTTCATTCT
Source organism: Tetrahymena thermophila SB210 (assembly GCF_000189635.1). NCBI lineage: Eukaryota > Ciliophora > Oligohymenophorea > Hymenostomatida > Tetrahymenidae > Tetrahymena > Tetrahymena thermophila. The sequence continues at coordinate 433,610 of NW_002476432.1, forward strand.
GATTGTTTTTTTTCTTTGTTTGTTAATTTAACTAATTTTTTCATTTTCAACTTTTTCTTTTATTATTAATTAACTCATTTCTTATTATTTTTTAATACTTTAACTAATTAATTATAAGTTTTTTCTTCAATATTTAAAAAGTGGCAATTAAATTGGTGCAATTGGAGCATCATGCTTAGGTTCCTCTTTAGCAAATTGCACTAATCTCTCAAATTTAACACTTGATCTTCTGTAAAAATATTTTATTAGTTTTGGATTATGATATAATTTAGTATAAAAATTCATATAAAACAATATAAATCTTATAATTTTTTTATTAATTTATTTTGTTTTTATTTTTCATTCTACTTGAGCTTCTTTTCTTTGTTTATTAATTTAACTCATTTATTTTTTCATTTTCTACTTTTTCTTTGATTATTAACCAACTCATATCTTTTTATTTATTCATTTTTACCTGTAACTAACTATTACATTATATATTTTTATTCAATATTTTTTTTAAAAGTCACAGTAAAATTGGTGATGAAGGTATATCAAGCTTAGGTTCTTCTTTAGAAAATTGCACTTATCTCTAAAATTTAAAACTTAATCTTCGGTAAAAATAGTTTATTTGTTTTGGATTGTGATATTTTTTTAGTATAAAAATTAATTTAAAAAAATAGAATGAACTCTTTTTATTTATTTATTAATTAGCTTTTTATTTGATTTATTTTTCTTTCTTATTATGGTTGAATTTTTCTTTTTTTTTTTGTTAATTTAACTCATTTTTTAATTTTTGAATTGTTGCTTTTACTATCAATTATATAATTCATTTCTTATTATTTCATCATTTTTTCTTTATAACTAACTAATTAATTATATTTTTTCTTCAATATTTAAAAAGTGGCAATCAAATTGGTGCAATAGGAGCATCAGGCTTAGTTTCTGCTTTAGCAAATTGCACTAATCTCACAAATTTGACTCTTGACTTTTTGTAAAAACAATTTATTTGTTTTGAATTGATATATTTTTTAGTATAAAAATTAATTTAAAACAAAGTAACTCTTATTGTTTATTTATTAGCATTTTACTTGATTTATTTTTCTTTACTTTTTTTATTTTGTTTGCGTTTTTTTTTTTATTATTTATTAATTTCATTTTCAACATATGATTTTTTTATTAATTAATTAATTCCTTCTTATTTCTTCATTTTTTACTTCTAACTAACAAATTAATTAATTAATTCATAAAATATTTTAATATTTAAAAAGTAACAATTAAATTGGTGAAAAAGGTGCATCAATTTTAGGTTGTGCTTTAGCAAATTGCATTAGTCTCTCAACTTTGACACTTGATCTTAGGTAAAAAACAGTTTATTTGCTTTTAATTTTTATATTTTTTAATATAAAACTTAATTTAAATCAATATAAACTCTTTTAATTTATTAATTTTATTTATTTTTATTTTTCTTTTCATTCTGCTTTTATTTTTTTTTCTTTCTTAGTTAATTTTTCAATTTTCAACTTTTAATTTTTTTAATTTCTTATAATTTTTTCATTTTTTCCTTCTAATTTACTAATTAATACATATTTTAATATTTAAAAAGTAACAATTAAATTGGTGACGAAGGTGCATCAGGCTTAGGCAATGGTTTAGCAAATTGCATTAATCTCTCAAATTTGACACTTTTCCTATAGTAAAAGGAGTTTATTAGATTTGTATTTGTGATATTTTTTAATTTAAAAATAAATTTAAAAGAATGAATATAACTCTTTTAATATTTTTTTTTAGATTTTCATTTGATTTATTTTCTTTTTATTTTTTCTATTCCTAGTCTTTATTTTGTTTTTTTTAATTTAACTCATTTTTGCATTTTAAAGTTTTACTTTTATTATTTATTAGTTAATTAATTCATATCTTATTATTTCTTCATTTTTTCCTTCTGACTAATTAATTATATTCTTTTTTACAATATTTAAAAAGTTAAAATAAAATTAATGTAATTGGCGCATCAGGCTTAGGTTCTACTTTAGCAAATTGCACAAATCTCTCAAATTTAACACTTGATCTTATGTAAAAATAGTTTATTTCTTTTAGATTATGATAATTTTTAATATAAAAATTTATTTTAAAAAATAAAACTCTTTTTAACTTATTTATCTATTAGCATTTTATTTGATTTATTTTTTCTTTTTTCTTTTTTCTTTTCTTTTTTTGTTAGTTTAATTCATTTTTTTATTTTCAAATTTTTTATTAATTAATTAATTCATTCATTTATCATTATTTCTTCATTTTTTCCTTCTAACTAACAATTAATAATTTTTTTTTCTACAATATTTAAAAAGTAGAAACTAAATTGGTGACAGAGGCGCATCAGGTTTAGGCTCAGGTTTAGGAAATTGCACTAATCTATCAAATTTGACAATTTATCTACAGTAAAAACAGTTTATTTGTTTTGAATTGTGATATTTTTAATTTAAATATGAATTTAAAATAATTTAATAACTCTTTTAATTTATTTATTTATTAGTTTTTTTGATTTATTTTTCATGTACTTTAGCTTTTATTATAAAGTAATTTATTTAAATTATTTTATATTTTTTCTTCTTTTTTTCTTTCAGACTAATTGATTAATTACTTATTTTTTATTTAATTTTAAAAAGTGAGAATTAAATTGGTGATGAAGGTGCATCAGGATTAGGTTTTGGTTTAGCAAATTGTGCTAATCTTTCAAATTTGAAACTTGATCTTTTGTAAAAACAGTTTATTTGTTTTGTTTTTTTTTTGGATTGTGATAGTTTTTAGTATAAATATTTATTTCAAACAATATAACTCTTATATTTTATTTATTTATGAGCTTTATATTTGATTTGCTTTTTTTCTTTTTTATTTTGCTTGATTTTTTGTTTGTTTGTTTGCTTGCTATTTTAACTCTTTTTTTCACTTTCAACTTTTGCTTTTATAATAATTAATTAATTTCTTATTATATCTTCACTTTTTCCTTGAAACTAAATAACAGAATATTATAATATTTAATAAGTCATAATTAAATTGGCGATGAAGGTGCATCAGGTTTAGGTTCTGCTTTAGCAAATTTCATTAGCCTCTCTAATTTAAAACTTTATTTGAGGTAAAACTATTTATTTATTTTGAATTGTGATATTTTTTAATTTAAAAATGAATTTAAATCAAAAAAACTAATTCTAAAAATATTTTTATTTTTTAGATTTTATTTGATTTATTATTCTTTTTTTATTATTTTGCTAGTGCTTTTTTTTTCTTTCTTTGTTAATCTACTCATTTTTTCATTTTCAACTTTTGCTTTTGTTATAAATTAATTTATTTCTTATTATTTATCAATTTTATCCTTGTAGCTAACTAATTAATTTTTTATTTTTTTCTTCAATATTTAAAAAGTAATAATTAAATTGGTGCAACTGGTGCAAAAGGCTTAGGTCTTGATTTAGAAAAGTGCAATCTCTCAAATTTGACACTTGATCTTGGGTAAATTCAGTTTACTCCTTTTGGATTATGATTAAAAGAATATAACTCTTTTAATTTATTTATTTATTTACTAGCTATTTATTTTTCTTTTTTACTCTATTTGTGTTTTTATTTTTTTTCTTTATTAATTTAAATCATTTTTTCATTTTCAACTTTTGCTTTTATTATTAATTAATTCATTTCTTATGATTATTCATTTTTTCCATGTAACTTACTAAATAATAATTTTTTTTTTTCTTAAATATTTAAAAAGTGAAAATTAAATTGGTGGTGAAAGTGCATCAGGCTTAGGTTCTGCCTTAGCAAATTGCACTAATCTCTCAAATTTGACTCTTAATCTTAGGTAAAAATAGTTTATTTGTTTTGAATTATGATATTATTCTACTAATTTTTTTTATTTGTTAATTTAAAATATAACATTTACATAAAAATTTTATTCTATATAAATTTTTTAGTAATTTAAACAAATTTAAATAAAAGATAAAATGAAATCAATAAATAATACTAACTGAAAGTAGAAAGCAATTGTTTTAAATCAAAAAGATTAGTTGTCTTTAAAATAGATTTCTAATGATGATAAAAAAGTGATGAAAAAAAATGAATAAATATAAAAATATTTGAATCATAGAATATATTTATATTTTATTTTATATACATATGTATGTATGTACTTGACAAAGATATATCGTAAAACCCAGCAATCTACTTAATTTATAATAAATAAATTTTTTTTTTTAATTTTTTTATTTTTATCAATAATTTATTTACTTAAAAAAATAAATATGAATGATATTTATAAATTTATTAAAAATCAAAATTTTATCCACCTAAAAAGTAAAACAGTGAAAAATTCTTTAAGGTGATTTCCCTTATGACTCATATCAAAATACACATGCTAAAACAAGCATTTACTGAGTTATCTGTCAAGAAGCTACTACCTCTCGTTAAAGAACTAAAATTGTTTATAAAAATGAAATAGTCGAACTCAACCAGATGTACTCACTCTTGGAGGTCTTTATCTATTAAAGCATCTTAACCTAGTTTGAATAAAGTAGTTTGGAGATAGAGATAAACTTCCGAGTAGTAAAAAAATACTCATCACATTTAATCTAAAATGAATGTTTCTGATTCAATCCAAGAAGCTAAACCTAGCTTAAGCTCATTAACACCTCATTTGAATCTTGCTAAGGAGGAAGTAAAACCATTAGCCTAGCATATGAATCAAGAACTCAGAAGTTTATTGATTAATAAGTAATAGAAAAAAAAAACTCTATAATCAACCTGGATAAAGAAGAAATCAAGAAGTTACTTTAAGAAAAGAAAGAAGAAGTAGATCAAATTCTTCTTGAACATACTTTAAAGAAAAAACAAGAAAATGAAATAATGTTAGACATGGAAAAATCTATTTAAATTAAAAAAAAAAATGTAATAGATGTAATTTAATAATTAAGTAACGAATCAAGTGAATCAAAACTGATTTCATCCAGAAAAACTATCAAGTTTAATCAATCAGATAAAATTAATTAACAATTCGACCACAAATTAAAATCATAAAATCAGACTGATAGAATTGATTAGCTGGATTATCAAGAAAAATACCCTAATCAATAATTGATTTCTTTAGAACTAAATACCAGAATTAATTAGGAGAATGAAAATAATTAAAAAATTAGTTCTGAACAAAATGCAATTCAGTTCACTACAAAAACTAATTAACAAAATTGCTATGAAAGAAAACCGATTTCATTTACTACTAAAATTAATTAAGAAAATCATTCTGAACAAAACTCAAAATTATTCACTGCGGAAATTAATCAAAATTAACACTCTGAACCAAAATAAATTTCTTTCATAATAGAAATTAATTAGAAAAATCAGATTGAACAGAAGATGATTTCATTCACTACAGAAAATAATTAAAAAACAGAGAAAAAAAGATAATAAGAATAAAATTTATAACCCTCCAATTAAAATATTTGCATAATCTATACAGATTAATTAATTAGCAAGACAACTACAAAAGAAGATCCAATCAAATAATAACAACAGAAAATATTAATGAACCCAAGTTAAACTCAAATCGAAAAATATAAGTTATTATTATAAATGGATAGATAGCAAAGCAAATATAAATACAGCAGAAGAAAAAATAAAAGTACTGGAAAAATAAATATAAGATTTAATGCCACCTAGATTTAAACTCGATGTACAGATAAATCAAGCCAAAATAAAAGGAAAACCAATGCTAGATTTCAAAAGAGATTTTAATAATATTGTGTCTAAATAATAAAAAATCTAAATTCTGATACTTGTGGAAAAAAAGAAAATAGAACTAGAAATTATAAGACAATAAAAAATAAAAGGAAATATAGAAAAATTAGAAGAATCAAAAAAAGATATTTGAAACAAATAAATTTAAGTCATCTACAATAATAAAATAAGGAATTATTAGAAATTCAATAGTGTTTATAAAATTAAATTTTTAAATAATTAACTAATTAAAATAAATAATTTAAAAAATTATTGTTAATTATTTAAATTATATGTTTTTCGTTGTAAATGTATCAAACTATTTGTAATATGAATGATGTTTATAAAAAAAAAAGCAATAATAAAATCTATCTATCTATTTTATTTTAGGTTAAAATAACTTTTTCAAAATTTTTAAAAATAAAATTATTAATATTCAATTATTCAAACATTTAATATTGATTGATTCGTCCTTTTTAAGCCATTTTTTTATCATTAGAATGTTTTTTTAAAGACAACTAATCTTTTTGATTTAAGACACTTGCTGATTACTTTGGATTTTTATGATTAATTCATTGAGCTAAAATTTTATAATAAATTTGTGTAAATTTTAAATAAATATCAAATAGAATAAACTTTTAAATTATAAATTATTTCTTAAATTAATAAATAAAATAAAATTAGTAGAATAAAAATATAAATCAAATCAAATAAATTAAAAGAACTTTTTTGTTTTATATTCATTTTTATAGTTTAAAATATCACAATCCAAAATAAATAAATTATTTTTTTTTACATAAGATCAAGTGTCAAATTTGAGAGATTAATGCAATTTGCTAAAGCAGAACCTAAGCCTGATGCGCCTTTGTCACAAATTTTATTGTAACTTTTAAAATATTTTTCATTAAATAGTTAAACAGAAGGAAAAAATAAAGAAAAAATATGAAATAATAAATAAGATTAATTAATAATAAAAGCAAAAGTTGAAAATAAAATGATGAGTTAAATTAACAAAGAATGAACAAAAAAAAAAAAGCAAGCACAATAAAAAGAAAAAGAAAAAAGAGCTTTATTGTTTTAAATTAATTTTTATAATTAAAAATATCACAATCCAAAACAAATAAACTGTTTTTACCAAAGGTGAAGTTTCAGATTTGAGAGATTAATGCACTTTGCTAAAGCAGAACCTAAGTCTGATGAACCTTCATCACAAATTTAATTTTCACTTTTTAAATGTTGAAGAAAAAATATATCATTAAATAGTTAATTAGAAGGAAAAAATAAAGAAAAAATATGAAATAATAAGATTAATTAATTAATAATAAAAGCAAAAGTTGTAAATAAAATAACAAGTTAAATTAACAAAGAAAGAACAAAAAAAAAGCAAACACAATAAAAAGAAAATGAAAAAAGAACTTTATTGCTTTAAATAAGTTTTTTTTATTAAAAATATCACAATCCAAATCAAATAAACTGTTTTTACCGAAGAACAAGTGTCAAATTTGAGAGATTAATGCACTTTGCTAAACCAGAACCTAAGCCTGATGCGCCTTTGTCACCAATTTTATTGCTACTTTTTAAATATTGAAGAAAAAATACATCATTAAATAGTTAATTAGAAGGAAAAAATGAAGAAAAATATGAAATAATAAATCAGATTAATTAATAATAAAAGTAAAAGTTGAAAATAAAATGATGAGTTAAATTAAAAAGTAATAACTAAAAAAAAGTAAGCACAATAAAAAGAAAAAGAAAAAAGAATTTTATTGTTTTAAATTAGTTTTTATAATTAAAAATATCACAACCCAAAACAAATAAACTTTTTTTACAAAAGATCAAGTGTCATATTTGAGAGATTAATGTAATTTGCTAAAGCAGAACCTAAGACTGATGCGCCTTCGTCACCAATTTAATTGTAGCTTTTTAAATATTGAAGAAAAAATATATCATTAAATAGTAAATTAGAAGGTAAAAATGAAGAAAAAATATGAAATAATAAATAAGATTAATTAATAATAAAAGCAAATGTTGAAAATAAAATGATGAATTAAATTAACAAAGAACAAAAAAAAAAGCAAGCACAATAATAGAAAAAAGAGCTTTATTGTTTTAAATTAATTTTTATAATTAAAAATATCACAATCCAAAACAAATAAACAGTTTTTACCCAAGCTCAAGTGTCAAATTTGAGAGATTAATGCACTTTGCTAAAGCAGAACCTAAGCCTGATGCGCCTTCGTCACCAATTTAATTGTAACTTTTTAAATATTGAAGAAAAAATATATCATTAAATAATTAATTAGAAGGAAAAAATGAAGAAAAAATATGAAATAATAAATAAGATTAATTAATAATAAAAGCAAAAGTTGAAAATAAAATGATGAGTTAAATTAATAAAGAAAGAACAAAAAAAAAAGCAAGCACAATAAAAAGAAAAAGTAAAAAGAACTTTATTGCTTTAAATTAGTTTTTATAATTAAAAATATCACAATCCAAAACAAATAAACAGTTTTTACATAAGCTCAAGTGTCAAATTTGAGAGATTAATGCACTTTGCTAAACCAGAACCTAAGCCTGATGCACCTTCGTAACCAATTTAATTGCTCCTTTTTAAATATTGAAGAAAAAATATATCATTAAATAGTTAATTAGAAGGAAAAAATGAAGAAAAAATATGAAATAATAAATAAGATTAATTGATAATAAAAGTAAAAGTTGAAAATAAAATGATGAGTTAAATTAAAAAAGAAAGAACTAAAAAAAAAGCAAGCACAATAAAAAAATTAAAAAAAAAAGAGCTTCATTGTTTTAAATTAGTTTTTCTAATTAAAAATATCACAATCCAAAACAAATAAACTGTTTTTACTAAAGGATAAGTGTCAAATTTGAGAGATTAATGGAATTTGCTAAAGCAGAACCTAAGACTGATGTGCCTTCGTCACCAATTTAATTGTAACTTTTTAAATATTGAAGAAAAAATATATCATTAAATAGTAAATTAGAAGGTAAAAATGAAGAAAAAATATGAAATAATAAATAAGATTAATTAATAATAAAAGCAAAAGTTGAAAATAAAATGATGAGTTAAATTAGCAATTAAAGAGAAAAAAAAGCAAGCACAATAAAAGAAAAAAGAGCTTTATTGTTTTAAATTAATTTTTATAATTAAAAATATCACAATCCAAAACAAATAAACAGTTTTTACCCAAGCTCAAGTGTCAAATTTGAGAGATTAATACAATTTACTAAAGCAGAACCTAAGCCTGATGCGCCTTCGTCACCAATTTAATTTTCACTTTTAAATATTGAAGAAAAAATATGAAATAATAGTATTAATTAATAATAAAAGCAAAAGTTGAAAATAAAATGATGATTTAAATTAACAAATAAAGAAAAAAAAAGCAAGCACAATAAAAAAATAAAAAAAATGAGTTTTTTTTTAAGAATCCAAAACAAATAAACTATTTTTACCAAAGCTAAAGTGTCAAATTTGAGAGATTAATGCACTTTGCTAAAGCAGAACCTAAGCCTGATACACCGATTACACCAATTTAATTTGCACTTTTTAAATATTGAAGAAAAAATAAATAATTAAATAGTTAATTAGAAGAAAAAAATGAAGAAAATATATAAAATAATAAATAAGATTAATTAATAATAAAAGTAAAAGTTGAAAATAAATGATGAGTTAAATTAACAAAGAAAGAAAAAAAAAAAGCAAGCACAATAAAAAGAAAAAGAAAAAAGAGTTTTATTGTTTTAAATTAGTTTTTATAATAAAAAATCACAATCTAAAACTTTTAAATTGTTTTTACCGAAGATCAAGTGTCAAATTTGAGAGATTAATGCAATTTGCTAAACCAGAACCTAAGCCTGATGCACATTCATCATCAATTTAATTTTCACTTTTTAAATATTGAAGAAAAAAAAAATCATTTTATATACAGTTTTTTTCATTTTATAAAATTAAAATTTTAAATATTTTTTCCGAATTTTTTTTCATTTGTAAAATTTTTAAAAATTTATTTTTTTTCAAAAAAAATTATATATTACAAGAATATATGGTATTTTTATTTCAAATTTTACATTTTGTAAATTTAAAGCTTCTAAAAACTCAAAAATAAAGCTGTTTAAAGCTACTTTAGCTTTATTTATTATGTTCTTAAGATATATTACATTTTGACTTTTTTAAATTGAATAGGCATTTCATTCTAGTTAATTAGAAGGAAAAATTAAGAAAAAATATGAAATAATAAGATAATTAATAATTTATAAAATTAACAAAGAATGAAAAAAAAGGAAATCATAAGAAAAAGAAAAAGGAAAATAAATAAATAAATTGAAAGAGCTTTAGTGTTTTAAATTAACTTTTATAATTAAAAATATTACAATCCAAAACTAATATACTGACTGCTTTTATTAAGTGTAAGTTTCAATAGCAAAAAATGAAGATAAAATATCGAATAATAAAAAATGAATAATAAATAATTAAAAATTAAGTTGAAATAGCTAAAAAATTTTTGTTTTAATAAAAATCAATTAATGAATAATGATGATAATTTCAAAAACAAAAATATTTAAATAAATTGAAAGTTAAATAATAAAAAATATTAGTAATAATAAAAATAATATTTATATATAAAATATACTAGAGATCAATATAGAGAACCTAATGAGATAAAAGTGAAGAGCTTAAAAACTTTTTTTATTAATTTATATAAATTTAAAGGATATTAATAAAAAAATTAATAATTACTTCTTCTAATTTGAAGTAATATCTAATCTATTATATCATTTATTTTTTTTTTCAGAAATATTTAATAGCAAGCAATTTATAAAATTTAATTAATTATAAATGGATAAAAAGAACAATTAAAATATAATAATTAAATATCAAATATTAATATATAAATTTGGTTTTATGAAGAGATATCACATAAAAATTAATTTAAAATTCATTATTTAATCTTAATATTTATATTTAAAACATATAATTAAAAATATATATAGTAGGAATTAGAGAAGGCAAGTTAGTCATATTTTAAAAAATTCTAGCAATTAATTAATTAATTAAAATGTTTTCACCTAGTTAAAAATTCACTTTTTTTAGAGTTAAATTGAATTAGAATAAATACGGTAGTAGAACATATATTTCTAGAACATCTTCAACTTGCCCTAATTTCTATTTGTTGATAATTTTCTTTTAACATTATAAATATGGCCTTACAAAATAAATTTCATATTGCAAAGTATGTTTATTCTGAAATAATATTGAAATATATTCAACTTCTAACTTAATTACTTTTAATAATTCTAATTGTAAAATACTTATCTGTAAGAATGTTATTAAAGCATATTTAAAAATACTTATTTGTAAGAATGTTTTTAAAGCATATTTAAAAATGATTATTTACAAAAATTTATTAATATGCTCAAAATAAATATCATAGTTTTTTTTATGAGATAAATACATTCATTTATATTGGTTTATTTTTATCAACAAATATTTTATAATATTTAAGCTTTTTATATTGCTTTATATAAGGAATTTTTGGAGAATGTGAAAAAATAAAAGTAAAAAAAATTAATTAAACAAGCAAACAATTTAGTTAAAAAAGATTATTGGTGAATTAATTCTAAAAACTGTAGAGAAAGAAAATTATATAAAGTAATAGAATAAATTGCAAGCAAAATATATTTAATAATTGTATTTTTATTTGTAAATCTTTTATTTAATAATAAATTAATCAATTAGTTATTTAATCAATCAATCAATTAATCAGAAATCAGTGAAGTGAGGTCTAATCTTTTCAAAGACTTCATCAATACTTTTTTCAGCGTTGACTGTAATAACTTTATTTTATTTAGCATAAAAATCAATAATTGGCTTAGTGGATTCGATGTAGGTTCTAAATCTCTTCTTTAAGGATTCAATGTTATCATCGCTTCTTCCTGAGCTCTCAGCTCTCTTCATAATTCTTTGGGTCATGATATCTTCAGAGCAATCCAAAAACAAAACAAACTTGAAGTTTATTAAATGGCCCATCATTTAATTCCATCCATCCAAGTTATCTTGGCTTCTAGGGAAACCGTCAATCAAAAACTTGCTTTTCTATAAATTAATTAAGATCATTAATCAATCAATTTATTGTTTGCATTTATAAAAATGTGAATAAATATTCGAATTCAAATAAATTTTTACAGCCCAACCATTTTTTTCCATTGCATTTTTAAGAAGTTTAACAGTGATTTCGCTCTATTTTTATTTTTTAAAAAATATTTAGCTTTTTTAATTATTCATATTCACTTTAAATATAATTTAAATAAATAATTAGTTACAGGAACAATCTTGCCTTCTCTGATGATGCTTTCAATTAATTCTGCATCTTTGCTACCACTTGCTCTCTATTATTTAATAGAATAATTATTTTATTATAGCTGGCTATCAAATTAATTTATTTAAAGCTTCTTTAAGTGTTTTTTAAGAAAATTTTTTACTTCTTCTCTCAATAAATCTCCAGCAGATAAATGGACAAGACCATACTAGTTGACTAATTTTTAGCATTATGTACCTTTTCCAGAGCCAGGACCTATTAATTTGAACAACTAATTAGCATTTAAAGAGTTTAAAGCTTTATTTATGTGATTTACCTCCCAAAATGAAAGCAACTGCGGGTTTTTCTTCAGCCATTTCTTATTAGTTTTTACTTATTTTTTGCTTTTTAAATAATATCTTAAATGATTTTTTTTTAATTACAAATTTATTATTATTTATTTTCTCAGATGAATGATTGTTTTTAACCAAATTATAAACCTCAAAAATTTAGATAAAAAAGATATTAAGCTTTTTTAACAAACACACTACATAAAATTAAAACAAGTTTAATCAATTCTAAATAAATAAAATACGTCATTTATTCATTAGTTCACTTAACTAACATTCCTAAGTAGGCTTAAATGCTTTCTTTAGATAAACGCCCACAATATAGTTTTTAAATATTACTCAATCCCCTACTTAACTAATGTCGCATTAATTTATTTTTTAATGTGGGGTAAAAGTATGCTTACCTAAATTAAGTCAAAACAAGCTGTCTGTCTTCAAGATTTATATCTAAAAATGAATAAATAAAACCCTTATTTAAAATTTTATAAAAATAAATACAAGTGGTTAGAATTTACATGCAAATTTTCATATGATATTCCTAATCAACTCATCAAACAAAAAATTTCTTTTCAGTTCTCATAAGAATCTAATTAAAAGTAAACTGTTTAAAATAGAAAAAATGATTGGTTAAAATAGAAAAAAAAATCAACAATGTAAATCCATCAGAAAAGTAAAAAATCACAAGAAATGATAAAAAATTGTTATTTTAAACAAATTATTTTTTAAAATGTTAGTTTTTATTTAAATTATTTTGTATTTCAATAAAAATGTTGTGTAAATAATAGAAACTAAATAATTAAATATGTTATTTGTTTATTATAAATTAATGAATGAGTGATTTGAAGAACAAAGTTGTTATTATTAATAAATATTTTTCATATAATAAGAATAAATGATTTTAAATTTAAGAACATTCAAACATTAAACAAATTTTAATAATTTTTCATTATTTAAATTAGAAAAAAAAATTTTATCTTAAAAATATTTTAAAACTTTTTTCCTATTAAAATTTAAAAGCAAAATTTTTAATATAAAGAAATGAAAGACTAAATAAATAATTTGATAGTATAGATATTTTGGATTGTTAGTTAAAGATATAACTTTTTGATGCTTGTTTTGAATAATATATAATTAACAAATAAATATTTTATACAATCTTTTATACTGAATGTAGAGAATAATTATAAATGATTTAGTGAGTAAAGTCTTTGTTTGTACTTCCTTAGACATTTAAAAAACCACCATCAAGCAAGCTAATAGGTTAGTTGGTTTTTTTTGTTTGTTACCAAGAAAAAAGTATTCAAGCAAGCAAACAAGCAAACAAAAAGGAATATATTTGTTTCACATAGAGAATGTAGATAGGTTAATTTAAAGTTTTGTTTGAATAGAAAGGAAATTATAGAATTTATAAATTTCTATAAATTTCATTCATTTTTAAATCAAGTATGTGCATTGAACGCGCGATATAAATATAATAAATAATCAATATGTTTTGTTCTTCAAAATTCATCGTTTCATTAATTACTAATGTCTTTTATTATTATTAAATATATAAAATAAGAAAATATTACACAAATCATCAATTTAAATTACTTGATCTTTATGATCTTTGAGAGCGACCTGACTGTGAAGAGCGCTTTGAATTTATATCTATCGAAGAAGGAGCCTTATTGTTTTATATTCTTTATTCCTTTAATATTTCATCAACAACGCTACTAAGCTCGGGAATATCTTGTTGTAAAGAGCTACATTCATTTAAAATAAAAATTAATTTATTTTTCTTCAAAACAAAACAAAGTGTATTTAAAATATATAACAATAAATTAAATTTTAAATGCAAAAATTACTAAAGCCCTTAGAGCAAAGTTTTGTAGAGATTATTTTAATTGTCAAGCTTGACTTAAATCATGTGAGGATTCTTTGGATTAATAAAATTTTAGTTTTTATTTACTGCCAACTAATAATTTCTTTGTAAAGAATTCTAAGCTCTTTAAAGTTTATCTCCTTATTGATCTATATCTTTTTGGTACTTAGAGATTTCTTGATCTAAGCTTTGATGCTATTCATATAATCTTTCCAACTATTAATTAATAAGAAAGATATTTTTTTTTGTTATTTTGTTTGTTTGTAAGATAAAATTAAAATAAATTCCAAATGAAAAAAATAATTTACTTTATTTTTTATTTCAGTATATCTTCTTGTGTCTTCTTCTTACTCTTTTTAGAGCTTTTGTAGCTCATCTCTCTTTTTAAATAAATTTTATGAAGCTGCTCTACATTGTTCTTCTAATCCTTCAGCTTCTTCTCTATGTTAAGTAGTAACTCCCTAAAATAAACAATATTCATTATTTTTATCAACTTTAAAATTTAAATTTATTTATTTTTAAATTTTATTAATCAAACAAAATAGATTAAAAGCAAGAAATTTTATTTTATTTTTGAATAATTTCTTTGTTTTTTTGAATATTTTAAATAATTTCTATGTTAAATGTTATCTTGCTCTAATTATCATTTTGATTTGATTCATTACCTTGTTAAGGAATTTGTCTCTGTAATTAGAATTTCTATTTTTTAAATGGTTGAGTGTGTTATCTAATGCCTTTAATTCTTTTTCATTCTTCAATATTTTGGCTATTTTAATTAATTAAATTTATTTCAATTAACATTTTTTGTTATAAAATAGTTTAAATTACCATTGAGTTCATCACCCTTTCTTTGTAATTCTTCTCTTTCTTGGGCTGCTTTAATAACATAGTAAGCTTGAGAGTGCTCATGTACAGATTCAACTTCACCATTTGAAGCCTTATTTTTTTGAACTAGAGATTCGTACTTAATCTTTAAGTTCTTGACTTTGTTTTTTCTTTCAGCCAATTCTACTGCAATTTTGTGTCTTTCTTCTTCTGCTGCTTTATGTTCGGTCATTAAGACATCCTTATGGACTTCAATTTCCTTTTCTCTTTCTTGCATACTATTTTATTATAAAAATATTTTTATGATGATGCTTAATAATAAATATTATCTATCAACCTCATTTCTAATTAGTAAATTTAGTTTTCAAGATTGAAGACTTTTTCTGTAGCTCCATTCAAACTTTCATTGATCTTTTTAATTTCTAGCTTCATTGTATCATGTTAAACGAGAACTTCTTCTTTTTATTTAATGATCTTATTCAAATCTTAGTAAGTCATATCGTTTTCAAGGATGAGTTCTTCAATCAAACTGGAATACTTTGTATTTTCTTCTTCAACGTAAGCAAGCTTATTTGAAAAAAATCAAAAAAAACATTTAACTAATTCATAAAATCAATGATTAATTTGAATTACTTTTTTCTTCACAGTTCTAATTTCATCATCTAAATTCTTGAGAGATTCAATCAGCTCTTTATTTTGTCCAGTGACTCCTCCAAGCTCCCTTTCAGCATTCATAATTTCATTTTCCAAATCCTTCTTTTCTTCTAAAGTTCTTTCACCTAATTTTCAGATAAAATAACCATTATATTTTCAAGATAATTTTGAAAATAAAAAAATAAAGAAATAAATTGAATACCCTTTGCACGAGCTACTCTTCTTTCCATGAGTTAGATTTGATACTCAGCATTATACAAAAGTTCTTATTGACGCTAAAATTCTTGATTTAATTTAGTAATATGAGATTAAAGGTTTCTGCATGCAGCCATGTTTCCTTGGATTTCACCATAGAGGTTAGCTTCTCTTTCTCTGTGTTTGAATAACTCTTAGGTGTGCTTAAACAGATTTTCCTTTTAAGTTCTGATTTCCTTCTCAAGTTCTTTCTTTTCCTTTTCATTTTTTCTATATTTTTCTTCAGCATAGGATCTGTCGTTTTCATATTATTTGGCCATAATCTCTTCATTTTTTAGCTTGACTTAGTGAGCTTGATACTTCTTTTAAGCAGCATTAAGTCTTTGCTTCTTAGCTAGCAATTCTTAACTTAAAATAGCAATTCTGTTCTTTTTGGAAGACAAATCACTTGCAAAAGCACTAACTTAGTTTTTAAGGATTTCAACATCAGCTTTCTTCTCTGCCAATTATTCTTCAATGTGTTTGTTATCAGATATTTGTTAGATATTTTGTCTTTCCATAAGTTCATTAGCCATTTAGATACGTTTGTTTTCTTCTTTGGCTTCCTTCAAAATACGCTTTCTTTCTTCTAAAGCGTCTTTATTTGACTTGATTTCAATCTTAATACGAGCGAAATTTTCACCTTCCTCACGAATAGCAAGATCTCTCTTTGAGATAATTTCTGTTACTTCTTGCCATTACAAAAATAATTTATGTCTCTCCTCATGTTATCTCTTGAATTCTTCAGCAGTCTTGTCTAATTCAATTTGAGCAGCTTAAGTTTCAGTAATTTCCTTTTCTAATTCGTTTTATTTTCTTCCAACTTCGGCCTTGTTTAAAATATTTAATTTTCATTTATTTGTTCATTTTTAATAAATATCAAAAAATCTGCTTTTATAAATAATTATTTTATATTTATAATTTAACTTACAGTAAGTTTTTCAATGGCAAGATTCAATTCCTTGATTTTAACTTCATCAGCACGTTTATATTTTTCAAGGGTTAAGTTATCTTCTTCCTTTTAACGAGCAGCAAGAGCCCACTACTCTAATTCTTCTTGATTCCAATTCATTTCTAACTTGTATTAATCCATTTTTTCATTTCCCCTGAAGATTTGGTTTTATACGTCATTTAGTTTTTCTTGCTACTCAATTGATCTGGTAACCGTAAATTTAATTAAAATAATAATTAATTAATTATTAGTTTATGCAAAGGATTATTTTTAAAAAGGGGATGATCAAAATTAAATTTATAAATTTCAAATAGCTTTTTAAAAAGCAATCAATAGAGGATAGACAACAACAATAATCAATGATAATAATCAGATTTCTCATCCATTATTGAGCAAAATTACAATCTAAAAATTTTATTAGCAAAATAGTTTACCTTTTTTCAAGAATTTTCAATTCGCTCTGAATACGACCACTTTAACGTTCAGCAATTTATTTCATGTGATCTTCAGTTTCAATTTCTTTGTTTTTAGCATCGATCTATCAATAATATAAAGTATAATTTAATTACCACTATCTAATCAAAACATAAATTGAAAATATTAAAGAATCAGCAACTAAATTTCATCATTCAACATTTTAATCCTTATTCTATTTTGAATATTATTGATTATTTATTTATTTCCCTTTGTTATTCTTTTATTTCTTGCTCGCTGAATTGTTATATTTTTAATTTTAATAATCTATTTAATTATTTACCAATGCTTATGTATGTAAAAGCTCTTGCTCAACATTTTTCAAGTGCTCTTGTAAAACTTTGGTACGGTCAGACTTCTCTTCAATTTTGGCAGAAATATCCTTAATAAGCTTTCTCTTCTTTTTGATCTATTTTTATGTTATAAAACATGAAATAAATATCCAAATTAATTCAATCAAATATGCAAGATATATTGCAAGGATGGCTGTTTTAGCTTTAATATGGCTGAGCTTGCTTGCCAAATAATCAGAATTTAATTAATTACGATTTCATTAAGTCTTTTATTTTGTTCATTTGCATATTCAGGGAAATCATCATCGTCATCCTCATCGTCTTCAGGAGGAACTGATGGCTGCTAGAGGTTGTTCTAGCCACCATCATCATCTTGACCTTGATCATCTAAATTGTCGCCATTTTAGTTGTAATTATTATCCTATTAAGGATCTTCCATATAATCATTGTTTTCATCATCTCCCTCCTATTGATCATAATCCTGATCATTATCATCCTGAATAAATTCTCCCTAATCCATTTCTTATTAATTTCAAAATACAATATACTTTGTTCAGGATTCTATTTATTTTCCTTTATTTATTATTGAATTTGGTTGATTTTTGTTTTACTTTTTTCGTAATTGATTGATTGATATTTTTTGATGATAAGCCGAAGATAACTTCCTTAATTAATATATAACTAGTTATTTAATCAATTAATTATTAATTAATTAATTAAAAATCAATTCAGTTGCTTGATTGCTTGATTGATTGATTGCATCCATGCATACTTGCTTGCTTGCTTCTTGGCTGCCTATTCAATTTACTAGATTAAACATTAAATTGAATATTGATATGCAAAGTACTTTGTTTTTATAGCCATTTTTTAATTTTATTTGTTTTCTTGGAAGCATGTTTGTTTATTATAAAAATAAATAGCTAACTTTTTATGATCTTCTTT
The DNA here is from genome assembly GCF_000189635.1 of Tetrahymena thermophila SB210. Classification (NCBI taxonomy): domain Eukaryota; phylum Ciliophora; class Oligohymenophorea; order Hymenostomatida; family Tetrahymenidae; genus Tetrahymena; species Tetrahymena thermophila. Next base: position 452,245 of record NW_002476432.1, read on the forward strand.
ATTATTTATAACTTGCAAATTAATTAATAAATAAATAAAAATATATAATTTGACAAAATCTAATATATTTAATTTTTTATTATTTTTTTTCTATACATTTTGAATGTCCAAAAAACTATAATACCTTCAAATATAATTTTAATATTAAAATAAAAAATATTTGCATTTTTTATTTTGAAATTGTTTCAAAATACAATTTAAGCAAAGCAAATCAAATTTATTTATTATTGATACATATTTAGTTAGTTTACAAGTGTTAAAATTGGTTTTTTTTTCTAATTTATATGCAATCTAATAAATAATTTAGTAATATTCTTTTGTTATTTTTGTAAAACAAATAGAAATATTAAATATGATAAAATATAACAGAATCAAAATCTTTTTTCTATGTCTTGAACATTCAAAAAATCAAAAGCCATAAAAATAAATACCTTGTAAAAATTAAAAACTTATTGATATAAATTTAAATAAACTAAATTCAAATTTCTTATTTTGTTTTTTAAGTTTCAAATATAAAAGTTGATAAATAAAAGTAAAATGAATAATTGATTAAACTTTAATTTATCTTATATTGTTAAATTTGAATTTCTAATCATAAAATCAGTAGTTTGCATTTATTAGTTAATATTAATTTATAAAAAAATCTTCATTTTTTACAGTTTAGATAAATTAATATAAACAGATATTTAAAAAACATTTTATCTAACAAACGAAACAATATTTATCTGTGCTTTTAGCATGTGCATTAGTTACTAATAATTTTTTAAAAAAAGTTGATCTTTCTTTTTTAAAAAATTCATAAATAAACTAGATCAATGATAATTTTGAATTTTTTAATAATTATTTACTACAAAAAATTTTGACTTACTCATTTTTTATTCTAAATTTAAAAAAACTTTTAAAGCTCAAGAAAAGATAAATAAAAATTTATTTATTATTATTATTTTTTAATATTTAAAGTTATTTTAATAAATGTGAAAGTTTATTTTCACTTATAAAATATTTTACATATTAATATTTTTTAATTTATATGAAGCTTCTAAACATAATTAATTAATAAAGATTATGTTTAATTTAAATATGTTTTTAGATTTATCAGTCACAAAATTACAAAATAAATGTATTATTTTTATTATCAAATTTCAAATATAATTTCAATTTATTTTGAAATTTACGTTTTTCAGATATTTTTTGTTCATTTATTTGATCAGTGGAATAATATTTGCAATTAGCTAGTTAATTAACTAACTAACTAATTATTTAGCTAAATTTCTATTTATTTTAGTATTTATTTGCATAATGATATTATTTCTTTATTGTTATTAAATAAAAAAATTTATTAAATTATTCTGGTAATTCTAAGTTAAATATATTACTATTAAAATGAAAAATAAATCATTTTTGTTTAAAATAAAATATAATTTTGATTTTATGAAGCATTATGCTAGAATTTCTCTTTATTTAACAAAAAAATCTAACAAAAATAAAATTAAAGAAATTTTAAGCAATGTTTAATAAAGCTTGCTTGTAAATTTAGACAAGTAATTGATTTATTGATAGATAGATATATACAAGATAAACATTATTTTATTTTAAAAACGCTTTGAATCAATTAACACCTAATTATTTTCTCAATTCCTAGTTAAAGTCATCATTTATATCTTCATCGTCCCAATCTTCACGCCTTTTTAGAAAAATAAAGATTAATATTTTTAAAAATAATTAAATATATTAATTACCATTGCTTGACATCAATCTTTTCATCAACTTATATATCTTACCAATCTATTTCATTTAAAATAATAATTTTATTATTTGAGTGCTATTATGTAAATTTAATGAATAATAGTTTATTTGTTTTCTCTTTTTGTTTTAAATGCCAATTTTTTAATATGAATATTTAATTTATATTTATGAACTAATTAATTCAGTAGAATTAGCTACCTTCTTATTGGAATTCTTCAAATTCATCATCATCTTCGTCGAGGACTTTAGCTACTTCTTCACTTAATTTTTATTCAGGAGCTTAGTCCTTCTTAACTTGAGTTTCGGGCTTGTTTTCTACTTTTTTAGTGGCCATTTATTTACTTAATTTTGATAAGCTAAGTGTTTATGTGAATGTGATAAATCTTTGTTTCTTTTTTAATAATTTAGAGTTCTTTAAATAATCAAAATTTTATAAATATCCAGTCTATTTATTTTAAATATAATTTATTGATTATCTTCTTTCATTCATTTTATTATACAATTTACATCAAATTCAATCAAAAAGAAAGAAAGAAATATAAATAGATACCCTCGGATCTTTGCGAAGTCTTTCTGAAGTCGTTCATAGTTCTGTTTAGTCAATCAAATTTAATTTGCTGATGTAATTACATAATCAATTTAATTTAATTATTCAATAATTTTTTTTTTGTTTTTATATTGATTAAAATACATAAAATAAAAATTGTAAATAAATACATTTTATTAAAAAAAATATTTCTAAAAAACAAATTTTTATTAATTAAAAAATTTCAAATAAAACAAAAAAACTAACAAGCCACTTTATTGGAAGAATTTAATATATAGAATTAATTAGAATTGAATTTTAATATCCACTTTAAATATATAAATTCTCATTTTTTTTTTCAGTAATTATAACATTTAATGGATGTTATTCAAATTTAATATTATTAAATCTGCCCGCAATATGTAAATTTTGAAGCATAGCAGTCAAATCTATCAAAAATTAAAATTAATTTGATGCTGCTGTTTAAAAACAAGCAGATACTATAGCAATTTCTTTCTTGTATTGTCTTGGTAAATCGCTTCAAATATAAACAAATTTGTTTAAAATATCTTAAAAATTTAATTAATTTAAGCTAAAAAACAAATAAACAAGTAAATTAAAAGCTTTTACTTTGTATATTAATTAAATGGATAGCCAACAATAGTCATAAGAATAATTCAATGAAGACGACTTCATTGTTAGGGATCAAAAAGAAATAGAAGAATATATTGAAAAGGTTAATCACCTTACTGATGAAGAAATAGCACATTTAAAAGAAGAAGATAAAATTGAAATTAGAGAACTTGAAAAAAAGCTCACTACTGCTGAAAAAAATCTTTTAAAAAGCTAATTCAATCTTTCAAAAAAGCCTGATACCTGGGAATAAAAATTACCAGAAGAAATAGAAAAGCTTAGAGATTAAATTCGTAAAAAGTTTGAGCTCAATAAAAATGGTAAAGAAACTATGCCCGTTCTCTTTTACTAATGGTAAAGCTACATTATGATTTTCAAATTTCTACTATTCAATCATAAATAAATCTAAATTTAGAAATGCCCAACCAATTATAATAAAATATTTGATATATATAACTAATTTTAAATATGAACCTTATTAAATCAAAAATGAGCAATAAATTTAAATATTTGAATTAAAACTTTCAAATTTCCCAAAGTTTTAAAATAGTTTTTGATTTAATATTATTTGTGAGTAGAAATAAGATTTTAGAGTAAATAACTATGCAATTTTATAAAATAATAGGAATTAAGAACTTGAGGAAAAAGCAAAGCAAATGATTGAAGATGATAGTGAATTGTTAGATGAAGTAACATATGAGAAATTTGAATCAACAGCTAATAAATAATGGGATAAGTTTTATAAGAACCATAAGTTAGGATTTTTCCACAATAGACACTACTTGTATAAGGAGTTCCCAGAATTAGTTGCTATGAATGACGAAGAAAATAAGAATAAGTCTTTTATTATGTGCGAATTAGGTTGTGGTGTAGGAGATACAATTTATCCTCTCATGCCACAATATCCTGCAATTAAGAAGTTTTATGTTTGCGATTTCTCTTCGAAGGCTATTGAGTGGGTTAAGAAAGCTGAACCTTACGATCCTGAAAAAGTAGTTGCAGAAGTAGCTGATCTTGTTAACGATCCAATTCCAGCTGCATTTAATCCACCTGCAGATATTGTTACATTAATTTTTGTCTTAAGTGCAATTTCTCCAGAAAACCATCAAAAAGTAATCTCAAAAATATTTGAATGGATGAAACCTGGATCAGTTATTTATTTCAGAGACTATGGAAGATATGATTTTGCCTAATTAAACTTCTCTAGAAAAAAAGGTAGAAAACTCAAAGACCATTTCTATGTAAAGCATGATGGAACAAGAGTTTATTACTTCCCTAAAGAAGAAATATCAGAACTCTTCTAAAATGCTGGCTTTGAAGAGATTGAAAATAATGTTCATTATAGATATTTAGAAAACAGAAAAACCGGATTATAAATGTATAGAGTTTGGTTATAAGCTAGATTTAGAAAACCTTTAACCAATACAGTAGAAGATGTTAAAATAGACACTGAACCAATAAAAAATGATGAAATCCATGATGATAAAATGCATTCGTAAGAACAAATTGAAGAATAAAAAAACTAAGAAAATGTATAATGAATATGAATGAAAATACACTTTAGAATATTAAAAATAATTAATTTCCTAAATGACTTAGAAATTAATTAATTGTTCGTTTATTTATTTATTTTGTTTTAAAATGTTTAAAGTAAATAAATAGAGTTAATTTTTTTATATCTTTAACATTTGTTTAAAAAGAAATATCTTACTTTAATCAACTCAAACTAAATATTTAATCTTTAGTTGACAAATTTATTTAAGTAAAATAAACTTATTTTAAATTTGAATTGTTGTCATATTTTTTTGCAATATTTTGAGTTATTATATTAAACTAAAACTGATTTGTTTCTTTTTATATATAGAATAAAATAATTTATGAAGAAGAAAAAGAAGAATAACTAAAAAATCAAATAAATAAATAAAAGTTTGATAAATTTATAAAGTTCAGTTTAAAATAGTTTGATTGTAAATATTTATAAAAATAAATTATTATTTTGGATTAAAATAATATAAAATGATGCCCATATCATAATATTGCTTCTTTTTATTTATAGAATAAAATAATAATAAATGAAGAAGAAAAAGAATAATAAATATATAAAAAAAAGTTTGATTAATTTATAAAATTCAGTTAAAAATAGTTTGATTGTAAATATTTAAAAAAATAAATTATTATTTTGGATTAAAATAAAGTAAAATGATGCACATATCATAATATTTTACTTTAAAGAATTATGGTATAATAAGTTAGAAGAAATTTTAAATACATTAGAAAAAGAAGAAAGAGGTTTGAGTATTAATTAATCAATATATTGTTTAATTATATGTCTCATATCAATCATTTTATTTTTAAAATTTTGCAAATGGAGAAAAACTTGATGATTTAAATTCTTGTTTTTTAGATAATTGCTTGATCATTTTTCTATTTTTTATATTTTTTTCGACTGTTATAGAAACTTGCATCTTTTTGAGCAGCTTTAAGATTTTTGTATAATTATGTTTAGGGTAATAATACTTAAAAACTTATCCTTTGTCAAAATGTTAGAGCATAAAATAGCTATTTTCGATATTTTGATGTTTTTCATTATTTAATTAAGGGAGTTTAATTTGTGTTTAATAAGGAGTGTTGCCAATCTTATATAATGAATCTTATCTGTTATACTATGTATTTTTACAGCTACTATTAGATTATCTTCTTTGTTTTTTCTTGCCTTTTACTACTTAATCAAGAGAATCCTATTAATTTAGATCTTACATTTTGCTTGAATGCGAATTTTGTCTGCTTTAATCTTTTTGTTCTAAATTATTATCAAGTCTTGAAATTGATCTCGTTTTTATTTTTAGGATAGAGTGCTTTAAATATTTATTAGATTGAGGAGAATCACTCAATTACCTTTCATTAAACTAGCTAAGCTGAGAAATTTAATTTTTTATTGGCTCATGTAGAGATAACAAAGAATTTAATTCATTTGAAATTTTTTGAGAATCAGGCAATTGATGATAATTTTATTGTTGCAACTATTAATTATAATTTTACTATTGTTGTTATTGCAAATTCAGCTACTGTTGTTATTGATTGAATTGGAGGATATTTTATTCGTTAATATCTTGCTAATGGCAGAGTCCTACAGAGAGAGACTTTCTATCTTTTCTTGAGTATTGCTGAGAGATAAAACTAGAAGGCAGCTATTTATCTTGGATTTTGCATTAAGAAGGTATATATTGACATGACTCTTTTATACTTGTTAATTTATTTAAGCTTCCATCTTCTCCTTGAAGAATGTTTTGTATGTTAGAAATTTCTTTCTGTATAGATCGTATTTATTCTTGAAAGACTATTGAATTACTCATCTGGTTTTCATTCTATTGACTACTATCAGCATTATTTTTATTATTCAAAGAAGAATAACTTGATTAGTTAGAAATGTTGGTATTCGATGGCTATATTTCTTAAATTGTTTCATTTGTTTCTTTTATTTTTACTTTCCTTAATCCACTTCTTCTTTAGATTTTATTTTAGTCTTCATGTTTATTATCTTCTTCTTGACTGCATTCACTTGATTGGAACGTGTCATCGTTCTCATAAATTAAGCTTTTGTTTGGCTTTGCTTGCTACTCAATTTCATTTAGTACTTCAAAAAAGTCTTCATTGTCATTTATTTAATAAACAGCTTAGTATAACCTTTTTTATGATATCCGAGTTTTCCACTTTAGCTACTTGTTTCTCCTCGAAAAAATTTATCTCTTTAAATGTGGAACTGAGAAACAATACCGATGAGCTATTCCCTTTTTAGAAATTATCAAATGTGTTTTCGGACATGACATTGAAAAATGCTCTTCACTCTAACAGTGAAAGCATTTTTAGTTAATTATAGAATAATTATTCTTAAAAATGATATTATCTCTAATCATAACGTATTCTTCATAGTCTCTATTGCTCTCTCTTATCAAATTCAAAAATTTTTCTCTATTGATCTTGTAAATTCTACAAAAATCAGCTGCTTTAGCTGTTAAGTTTCTGATTTAACCTGTAATAAAACTAATTTCGCCAAAATAAGATGATTTTTATAAAACTTAAATTATAGAGTCTTCTCTATTTCTTGAAATTGATTATCTAATTATTTCAACTTCTCCTTTCACAATATAAAACAAAGCGCAATCATCAATATTGTTTTCTTAAAATATAATCTCTCCTGGTGAATATAAGCATTCCTCCATTAGAAATATAATTTTTTATTTGAGTTCCATATTTTTGATAAAAGGGATGTTTTCTAAATACTATCCTTATATTTCAGATATCAATTAAAATCTCAGCTGATTCGAAAGCTTTTCAATGACTTTCTGTTCTTGCTATTTTTACACCTCATTCGATTCCTATTTAAAAAAAAAATTTATTTTATATTCATTTTCAATCACTTTTTTAAAAAAAAAATAAGTAATTATTTAACTAATATTACATTGTAAATATACTTTAGATAGTTGGAAATTTAGTCTCTAAAATCAGATCTAATATTTTCTTCTCTCATGAGAGTGTGAATGACTTACATACTCTCTTTATACGACTTTTCCTTTTTCTCAATATTATCAATGATATTTCCTATTTTACTGATGCTAAATCCCCATGTCATTCCAGTCACAAACATAGTCAGAATAGTAAAAATAATCTCAGTACTATTTTGAGGAGTGATATCACCATAGCCAACTGTAATCATAGTAACAGCTAAAAAGTAGAAAGAATACACATACCGAGTAAAAACAGATGCTTCTTCAAGATAATATTTATGCAGCCAAGTTTAATCATATCCTTGTTAAATTTCATAAATTGCTATGTAGTGCCAAAATCCACAGAATACATGGCAAATTATACAGAGTAAAAGGATTAATTTTCCAAAATCAACAACATTCCTTAAGTTCTTTTAATAATTTAAGTAAAATATCATTCTTTCAAAGCTCTAAGATAAAGTTAACCACTTTAAAAGAAATAATAAAAAGCTATACTTCACATTTTAGATTTCCATTAAGCAAAAAACTAAAGGCAAAATCCCTAATAAGTCAAAAATTAATTTTTGCTTGAGATAAATAAAAATTATTTTTTTTCTTTGCTTAATTAGAACCCCTCTAAGAAAAATCTATGTATTAAGGTTCAATAAAATATCTATAATAAATCCAATTAAAGAAAGTTTATACATTTGCCTATTTAATTTTAAATAAAACAAATCTTTAATAAAATTGAATTAAGAAAGTCAATTAAAATGTTAATAAATTCATAGACAAACCTATTAATTTTTTTATTTATCAATTTTAAAATTTTTTACTCTTTTTTCCATATTTTTTTAACAAAGTTTAAATTAAAATTGTTTGTTTCTATTTTCTATTTTTTCATTCAAAATTAATATCTTTATCTAAGCATTTATGATTATCTTTGAAAAAAATGAGTCTTATTCAATCAAAATAATTAAATATTTAAATTTTCTTTTTCATATACTTAAAAAAAATAACAAATCTTAAAAATTACATAAATTCGTTTGCTTCAAGAGTAAAAAAAAGCTATAAACTCATAATAAATGAAAGAGCTACAATAAGAAAGGCATTCAGCAAATCCCATATCGTTTTTAATAAACCATTTGGAGAAAATGTAGGAAGATCAGGTATCTTAGAATACAAAATATAGTTAAAATATGTTAGAAATTACTAGATTCTCTTAGATTTAATAGTACTATTTTTATGGTAAACTGATACAACATCTCCTAAATTTTTAAGAATAATTTAGAAAATAAATTAGATGCAATTAGTTAGTTAGTTTGTTTGTTTGTTATAAAAAAGCTAAAAATGTTCCACTAATCATAACTTGAAACATTTAATACGTTTTTAATAGAAATTATAACATAAAATTCAAATATTTTTTTTTTAATGATTGAATAAAATAAAATTAATAACCTATAATTTCATGCTGCTCTTCAGTAAGCCTTTAAAATATTCTAGTATTCTTAGTAACTTATCGATAGAAGCTCTTAACACTAACCAACAAGTTTAGAGCAAGCATTATTTTTAGAGGCTCTTTTTTGCTTTTAAGGTCTTTATTTACAAATTAACTCAACTATTAAGTACTTTTATTAATATTTTCTTCTTTTTAAAAATTGAGCTAATCTTGTGACAACTATCGAGAAAACTTTATCCTTTAAATTCTTAGCTGGGCCAAAGTCTTTTTTTTCTCTTTATCAATTGGTTTAATAGATGTTTCCAAACATTCATTATTGGCAATACTCTAGTCAAAAATAGATATTTGGATTTCATCATGCTTCTGCTCATCTTTGAAACGAATTTATTACTCTCTTCTACATGATTAGTCCATTATTTCCGTGTCATGTTTCTTTTTGTTTATTTCATTTAATTCATCGTGATCCTTTTTTACCATTTATTTCAGTTATTTAAAATGGAAGATAATTAATTAATTATTTTATATTTCATTTTAGTTAGAAATCAAAGTTTTCTATTTATGAACCAATTAAACATTTACTTGAGAATTAAATTTTAACTAGACCATATGATTGTCAAAGGATGTCGATGTTCCAAGTCTGTTTTGCTCAAATTTCAAATGGGTTTATGAATTATTTTACATATTTTATGATGATTATTATTTACTCTTTTCTTTCTTCTAAATTAGTAGAAGTAAAAATATTAAGCAAAAAAAAAAAAATTTGACTAATCAAATTTTAATTGACTTTTATTTAAAGGTAAACACTATATATTAGAAGTTAAATAATACAAATAAATCAAAAAAATCAGTTTAAGGTTAACTATTTATTTTTTCCTGTAGAATGAAAACATTACTATTATATTTAGTAAAGGAATAAATGAAAATATATATATATCTATCTATATATGAATCTATGTATGTTTGTAGGAACATTTATAAAAAATGAAAAATATTTTTATATGCGATAATTTCTTATTGGTAGAATATTAATATTTAATTTTATAGACACATATACTTAAGAACTTACAAATATGCTAAATAATTTTAAGCTTTTAATAATATTTACAAATTTTTCAAATCAAAATAAATTTTATATTTTAATATAATTTTTTCATAAAATAATTAATGAGGATTCGTAGTATATTAATTAGCTCTATTTAATTAAATTAAAATGCATCTGACTCTATATACATAATTTAGATTAATTTACAAAAATTATTTATTTTAATAAAAGAAGGTATTGAATTTCATTTATATATATACTTATACTGTCAATTTAATTTATTATTATCACTTAAATTAAATAACTTTTGTTGATCGAGTTGACTAATTAGAATTGTATTATTTTTAATTAATTAGCATAGATGAAGCATATTTATTTATTTTACTTTTGTTATTTAATTCTGATTAGTCTAATGTTTTTTCATTTTGATCTAAATCTAAAAACATACTGGAATACTATTTTATTTTTTATCCTTCTTCAAATAATCTTTTTGATTCTTTATATCTATAAATATTAATTTTAAAAAAATAAATAAATAAATATATTTTTAAAAATATATTTTACTTATTTAGCTTGTCACATACATCTTCTCTGACTTCTTAAATACTTTTTTGTCTATTGTGGTGTTATATTTTTAGCCCACTTTAGACAATACTTTGTGCATTTAAGTCAGAAAGAGTCAAAGGAAGATCTTATTTCTTAGAAGATGATAATTACTTTTTTAACGAACTATTACATTTTTATATATAGAAATCTTTTTCATCTCCACTTTCTTAGCGCTATACATACTAACTACTGATATGGCTCACTTTATCAGCTGTTGGCTACTCAATATTCTGGTGAAAACTAGCGCTATATTTCTTTTTTTAAGCACTAACATCATCTTAATATTTGTATTAATTTTCTAATTTAAATCAATAAATTTATTAAAACCTTTAAGAAAAGCTATTTTTTTCAAGCAAAAATAAAAAATTTAAATTTATTTGATTGACAAATTTGGCTAATTGATTTAATAACTCTTGATAATATAATAAAAATAATTATACCTTTATTAGCATATTTTTAAGGTAGATTGATATTATAGCAGCAATTAGTTTTGCTTTAATAATTATTTTGACTTTCAACATTTTGCTTAGACTCCAAAAGAGACTACTACTATTACTATTATCCATGTATAGAGCTTTCTACTTTTTCAAGTTTTGCTTATAAATTATTCAAATATGTCTTAAAGCCTCCATTGATGTTAAATGCTGTTTCTAATTAGAAAAGTCTTTCTTCAACAAGCTTTTTGAGAGCTTCTTCAATATGGCATTTTATCTCGTTAATATGTTCATCAAATTCAGTTCTACTCTTAAATAACTATTCATCTTTTTTAACAGAATTACGTTTGAGTTCCTTAAACTTTTTATTTAGTTCTTCAGTATATTTTTCAACCATTAAATTTGACTCCTGCTAAATTTTTTCAATTTATTTAACTTTTTCACCATAATCGCACAACTGTTAATTGACTTCGGAATCTTTTTTATCTGTCTTTTTTTCTAAGATCTTAACCGATTTTTTTAAAGAATCAACTAAATCAATCAATTGTTTTAAATCATTTATTTCTCTATCACTTGAGTTTACCTTCCTCGCCATTTCTTTTTATTCCTCATATACTTTATTTTACTCTCTCACTACTTTCTCTATACTATTTTTTAAATCTTCTATTATATTTGGGTTATATATTTAGGTTAAATGCATATTCATAGCATTAATACACTCACTTTACCAGCTCTCTTTTACCTAATTGACTCTTTGCTCAATAAGCTCCTTCATAGTTTATTTTTAATCAACTAATTTCTCAACATTTTCAACAATTTCTTATAATTTATAGTTCATTTAATTGTTAGTTTCCTCATAAAACAGGCTAACCTAATTCATTTTCTCCTCTAAATCATTTAATCTACTCTAATTTAAATAAATAAATAAACAAATAAAAATAAAAACTAAGTTTTTTATTGAAGTTAAAAATAATTTATAATTTTTTTTACTTAAATTTCAACAAAATCTAATTGATTTCTGTTACTAATAATTGATTCATTTTAAGTGCCTGTTTCCCTATTATTCTCGCAAATCTAATTCTAACAAAATTTTATTAATACTTGAAAAATAGTGAAGATAGAATTACTAATCTTTCTTCGCTTTTAATACTCTTTATGCAATAGTTTGAATTAAAATCATTTTAAGAGTTTGTGTTAGTGCTTTCTATCTAAAGATTTAGAGGCTTTTTTATTTAGTTATTTAGTTCAGAATAATTATTTTAAGCAATATAATTGTTCTGTCCGTTCATATACTATTCCATGGTTTTAGCCATTTCTTCTTTAATTATGTCTTTGATTCTTTCATATATTTTCCCCTCTATTTCTTCTTTTTCTCCTGTTATTAATCTATCAGTTTTCTACTAGCTTTAAAATTCCTAATCTTGAGTATAGTCTTCTTCTCCATTAAAATAATTTCTGTCTTCTAATTAAGTAAGTAAATAAAAAAGTAAATAAACAAATAAATCATTTAAATTTACATTAAATTAACTTAAATAATTTTAATTTTAAAATTATTATTTAAGTCTTTAAATGTTAAATAAAATTGGTAGCTTTGATTCAAGTCTTTTAGTGAAAAATTGAATTTTTGAAGCTTTAAATATAATTAATTCAAATTAATCTCTTAATAAAAAAATAATTACATTAAGGAATATTTTATAGAGGCATATTCCACTATTTTTTCTAACTAGTTTGGAATTATAATTAATAAGCTTAGTCTTGAATTTAATTATACAGCAAATTCTACTATTGTTAATTGAGGGTGTTGTAATTAGTAGGATTCTACATTATGACTGACTAATATTATTACACATCAGATAATAGAGGACCTTCAGTCTATTTTAAATTAGATAAATTTTTACTCTTTAAAGAAAAAAATATTTGTAAAATTATTTTACAGTAGGTTCTAAGGATTAAGCATATCTATTGTTATTTGCGTTATTGTTATTATTGTTAGAAGCCAAATTATTGGTATTATTAAAACTTTTGTTAAGAAATTATTGGCTGTTTACAGAATTTAAATTAATATTCAAATTCTAAATTGCACTGTTATCTTATTCTTAAGTGGTATTATTGAGAATTTAGCTTGGAAGCTACATTCCAATTAAGTCTAGTCTCTTAAAACTATTCTAGCTATTGCTTTAGAAAGGCAGCTAATTCTGTTAATAATACTAATTTTACTACTTTTTGGTACTTATGTTATTTAAGAGTTCTCTTGAGTACTCAAGATTACCACCTGTAACAACAGCACCACCTATTTAATTATTACTTATGTTAGAGTTTTATTGTTAGCTTTATTAGATTTATTTTATTTTTGGCTGTAAAACTTTCAATTATTTCTCTCTGTTATTGTTATTATTAGTGATGCTACTAAAGTTGCCATTAGATGTATTTAAATTATTAACATTGTTGCTGTTAAAGCTATTAAAGAGTTCTTAATGGGACTATTAAAATTAATCAACAATCATATGTTGAATTTGAATGTCCTGCTATTTTTGCATAATCTCCTCTTTAGCATTTTAAATTAATTGTAAGGCATTAGCCTCTTCCTGTATTTTTTGAGAAGCTTAAATGTTAGTTATCTTTCTGCAAACAATATCCCTAATATTCTCATTACATTGAGGCATTTCATTTCTTAAAACACTTTTATAATTTTTAAATACCCATTCATTAGCAAGTAGATATTTGCATATGACCTCAGTAAGAAGATTGTTAATTCCTATGTTCATCTATTAATCAAATAATTAATATTAATATTTCTTAAAATAAATCAATAGTTAAAAGTCATATTAATATAATTAAAACAATTGGTAAAAATATACTTTTAAAAGTTAAAGATAAAGGAAAGAAATGTTTATAAATTAGATCTTAATTATTCATTAATTTAAGTTTTAACAAACATAATCTTATTGATTGATTGATTATAAAGTAATCTTTACCTTATTTGAAAGCATAGATATTAGGGTATTGTTATCAAAAAGAGAATCTTCTAACTTAGAAATCTAGTGAATAGTAATAAAATAAAAATCAATTATTATGCATAATAAGTAACTTAATTAATTACTATTTCTTGATCATCTTGCTTTAAATTCAAATCCCAATCTATTTCTTAAAGGGAGTTATTTGTTGATAGTACTTCGCAAAACTAGTAAATGTGAATATGTCCAATTAACATTCCTAAAATTTTTAATCTCTGCAATTTTTAGTTTTCAAGCAATCCCTTTAATAAGTTCTCAACTGATTCCATACTATAGTTATTGTGACTTATATCTAATACTAATAAGCATTGGTTTCTATGTTGAAAAAATATTCAAAATATGTTAGTCTTATTTTTAGTTAATTTACTTCTTAAGTGCCTCACCAAAGTAATCTTCTTCTATGTAATTTCTTGATAGAGTTAAATGAGTAATAACCTTATTTGTGGAAAGTACCTAAGCTATTTGCTGTGCACCAAAGTTAGATATCCTAAATTTTTAATTAATTTTGTTAAGAACTAACTGCATAATAAAAAGTAATAAATAGAATATTTTATAATCTAGCTCAATTGAATTGAGATTCAAAAAGCATTTTCTTGTAGCATATTTTAGCACTTGATTGTATAAAAATAATAAAATAAATACCTGTTATATGATAGATCAATTTGTTTAATATTTTAATTAAGCTAAATAAACATAGCAATGTGAGCAGCTGAATTATCATCAATCATATTATTTGAAAGAGACAATTTTTACAAATAGACGTTATCCTTAATTGATTGTGTAATTTAATGAATAATTTCAACATTCATTTTAAAACCACTTATTTCTAATTCAAATAAGTTGTCAATCCCATTTTCTAATAAAATACATACTGATTAAATATCAAGAGCATCCTCTTCCTTTTACAATTAATTTATTTCAAAATTAATAACTTCAAATTTTCAAAAAATCTACCAATTCTTTAGCCAAAGAACGTGAAGTAGGAGGAGAGAATAAATCCTATTTCGATAGCCTGAGATTATTTTAACGTTGATCAAGAATATTAATAATATCAGGATTAATAGGTCTTTGATACTTTTAAATGAAATCCTAAGATATTAGTTTTGTAAATTGAAAATATTTAATAATCATTCATTTATTTATTTACGACATAAAGGCGCTTAAGTGGATGATCGTGATAATTAGTAGACATTAATTATATTTAAATTATATAAATTTTTTATCTTAAATAATAAATTCCTTCTCTAAAAATTAGTTAATATCAAGTTAGTTTGCTTTGTAAGTAGTTAGCTAGCTATTTGTTGCTTTAGTAATTTACAATTTAACTTTCTAAAATTGAATTCTTTGCTTATTTACAATTAATTAATTTATAAAAAAATTTACTGAGTTTTTCTTATTAATATTTTTTCTAATATTTGATTTATTAACGTATAGATTTTACTTAGATTTTTTAGCATATAATTATAACAATCAATCAAAAACTTTTCTTAAAGATTTAAATACATTAATTGATTGATTAATGGTGCAATCAACTATAATTTAAATTTCATTTTTATTCATCTAAAAGTTTTTTAATAATTTTGAATAAGCAAATATGAAAATATATTTATTTTATGGATATTATCTACTACTTTCTCATATAATTTGATTAAAAAAATAAAAAATTTAACAAAACCAATTCAATTTTGATGATAAAATAAATCTTTAATATAATATCAAAAATATAATATGATGTTATTTTTTTTATTATTTGATAAAGAGCTTTCAAAGAGTATGAACTATGCTAAATAAGTTCTTTATTTCTCAAATAATTTAATTTTATTTAATATACTAAATAATACTTTTGCTATATTATTTGAATTTATTATAAGATAATTTATTTTTAATGCTAGTAGATTGTACTAATTATCAACCAAGCCATGTTTGTTTTTTATATAATGATTCTTTTTAAATAAATTAAATAAATCAAAAGTATGAATTTTATTTGCATTTTAAATAAATAAGATAAATTTTAATAGTTAGTATTCATAACATATAAAACATAAAATTAAAAAAAAAATTCATTTACTTTATTACAACATAAGGATTTTTTTTATTCAGAAAATGAAATAGATTTTAGACTTTTTAAAAATTTAATTTATTTCAATTTGAATGAGTTTTTAAGAATTATAAATTATTTATCACAATTACATACAATGATTTTGCTTGTTAATACAAAAATACTTTTGAATACCATAAAGAATATACAAATTTAATGAATAAGAGTTTCATGGAGAATGAGGAGATCTTTAAGCAAATTAAACAAGAAAATGAGTTTTTACTTGTTATTTAGAATGAAGGTATTAATGAATGAAGGAGAAGAATAAAAGATATGATTGAAAAATGAATGAAAAAGCAATCGAAATTTAGTTAAGGTCAAATAAAAGATGAAATGAAAAGAGCAAATTTAATGGAAAAAATAACAAGAGGGATTTGATTAAATAGAATTGCAAGAGATTGATCTAAAAAAATTTAAAGAAATTAAATTAAAAAAGCACAAAAATAAAAAAAACTTAATAAACAAATAGAAATGTCATTCAGAAAGAAAACTAAGTAAGTCAAGAAGGTTAACTTGGGCTTCAAGATCGACTGCTCTCAACCCGTTGAAGATAAGGTCATCCTTATCGGTGAATTCGCCGAATTCTTGAAATCCAAGATTAAAGTCGGTGGTAAGCTCGGTAACTTGGGTGAAAACATCACCATCAGCAACGATGACAAGAAGATTAACGTCTAATCCACCATCCCCTTCTCCAAGAGATACCTTAAGTACTTAACCAAGAAGTACCTTAAGAAGTAAGACTTGAGAAACTATCTCTACGTCACCTCTTCTGACAAGAACTCTTACCAACTTAGATATTTCAACATTCAATAAGACCAAGCTGAGTGAAGAACTTATCAATGATCATTATAAATAAAAATTGTAATAATTAAATAGTACAAAGAATGCCGCAGAAGCGAAGGCGGCTCCATTTACAAGCGACAATAGGTCAAGATAATAACAATAAAAACGCACAATAAATGAATTATTTAACTTATTTTAAATGTAGTCACCTTCTACATTTTTTGTATTAGTCATTAAGCTAATTTTGCAATATTTAAATCTTCAAAATCAATCACAAATTAATTAATACAATCCATCCATACATTTTTTCCAAATATTTTTACTCAAACTCCCCCAATCCAACTAAACAAAACAAAAAATACATACATATTCTTATTCTCCCAAAAAAATATATTACTTAAGCAACTACTTCTATTTATCTGTAAATATTCATAAAGCAGCAGCGATGAATAATTAAAATTAGATGATGCTTACTCTAAATCTTTTATATATTGATTCATAAATACATTCAAAAAGCTTGATATGTAATCTCTCTTAAAAGTCTTCTTTTTATTCCTGCAAATGAATTCTCTCAGGAGTCTTCTGCTGAGAAATCTTCAAGGAAACTGACTTAGACAAATCATTCAAGCGAATAGCTATCAATAGAATTATTGGTATGCTCCATGTAAGTAAATAGGTAGTCTTCCTTGGATTGATCCTTTCGATATACGATATCGATTAAGGACAGAAAAGAAGAGGAAGATACTCGAAAACAAAACAAGAGAATCAATAGAGTATTGCCAATTTTTGATACCTTTTAGAAAGGAGCTATCTTAATAAAATTGCAATTAATTGAAACCTGTAAATCTATCAAACAATCAATGATGGATCATCAATAAAGAGTACAAAATAAAGAAACGAATGTATAAATATCATCTAAATAAATAAATATCCTGCTCAAAATATAACAAACATAATTTATTAATTTTTCCTATACAAACTTATTGAAATAAGCTTAATTTTAATCAACCTTTTCTTGTAACAAAATTTCTACTATATACTACTAATATGTATCTAGTTATACAGAATACTTAATTCAAAATTCCTTCAAATAATTATTTCGCTTTCGATCATTTTCATTAAATATTTTTATCTTCAAATATATTTCTAAGCAAGCAAGTGAAATTACTATTGTTTTAGTCTTAAAATTTTTAAATAAGCAGGGAGACAAATATTCAAATAAAATATTTTTTTATTCAATTTGGGAGTTATTATTTATTTTTAAATCATATACTTTTCATTCATTTTACTGTCATTGTTAATTTAAAAATGTTCAAACAGTATTATACCTATAAGAGTTGAATTTATCTTATTATTAATAAATTAATGCTGTCTTTTATACTAGAAAAAATCATTTAGATAGTTTCAAAAAGATTTGGGCTGCGCACAGCGCACGAACACACACCACATAATGTAAATGGAAATATTTTGAATAAATTTTTATAAATTTGCATTTATTAATTTAAAATGATTTAAGAAAAATAAATATATTTATTTCAAAAGCAAATCTATTTAAAATGACATAAAGCAAAATTGCTTACCAAAATTTGGTAAAAAATATATTTTGTTCTTGTTTATGTGAATTTAAAGCAGATAATTTAATACAAATAATTCAAATTCATGAAAGCGAGGGAATAAATAATTGAAAGCCTATTCAGTTTTACAAAATAATTAATGAATGGTCGCATTTAAATAATCTATTGTAAATTATTATTTAAAATGTATCAAAATCAGTAAGAGATATTTGTGTGATTGATTATCTTAAAAAATCTATAAGCTGTTTTTAAATAGATAATATGAAATATAATTATTTAAAATATCTATTTGTGATTTCAAATAAAGTGCGTAATTACTCAGTATTTTTTTGCAAGTAAAATACTAAAAAATAAGTAAATAAGCAAAAAAATAAACAAAGAGATGAATTAATGAATGAATAAATAAAGATATTTATTAATTGTATTCAATTGATTTTCATTTATTTAATGGAATTTATATAAAAAGCTTGTTTAATGCTTAGTATTAATACGAAATTAGTATACAAAGTGACCTTTTTAGCAAATATTTTCTCTTTAAATATGTTTTTTATCTAGATATTTTTTAAATTTATTAATAATAATGAGAACAATTCAAAGCGTTTTTTCCTCTAAAGTGGTAATTTATTATTTATATTTATTTTAAAATAAAATACTATGTTAAAATAGCGTTTAAATGTTTAGAATGTGCATCATATTTTAGTACTCTAATCTGATTATATATTGTAATTCAGTCTCAATTATATATTTATTAATTATTCAACCAATAAAGTGAAGAAAAAATTTCTATCAATTATTATGATTGTTACAAGTTATTATTAATTTTCTTTATCATTCTTATAAAAGCAACAGTAATTAATTTAAACACTCTAAAAATGAATTAATAGTAAAGCGTAAATAATCTTAAATGATAAGGCTATCAAAAAATATTTCTCTAAAAAGTAGCACCACTTCTTAGACAATATATAGAGCCACTATTAAAAAATAATGTAATTACTACATTATTAAATTAGCTGTATTAATTTTAAATGTAAAATGTAGAAACCTAATTATTTTTAAATTTCTAATCTACATCCTTATAGATTAGAGTGTGTTTGTTTGTTTGTTAATTAATTAATTGCGGGAAAAGGAAATACTTGATCAAATGAATATTGAACAAAATTAGATGTTTATCAATCAGGGTGTTTTTAGACCACTACAAACGAGTATAATTATTAATAAAATTATATAAATTTTAGAACAACACTCTAAATCTTAAAACAAAAAAGGAAATTAGAAACAAAAAAACACTAACTCACTCTATCAAACACATTAAAATAAATAATAAATAAAAAAAACAAAAAAAACTCTTAAATAATCAAATCTAATTAATTATTTGCTTTATCATAAATAAATATTGATATCTCATAAACTGAACAAAAAAATTTTAAAAAATCAAAAATATCTATTTATCAAATTGTAAATTGCTATTATGAACTAATCATAAAAAAGAAATACACAAACTTAAGGAGGCTAAGTACCTTATTTGTTGAATGGCAAATATCAACTTATAAAACCACTTGCATAGGGCGCTTACGGGTGCGTTTATTAAGCATATGATGAAAAAGAAAAGAAGCATGTTTGTATCAAATAGATAAAAAGATTCGTAAATTACATTTCGAAATTTACATAATTATCGATATTTACTAAATTTAATGGCTAATTTTGTATTAAAATTTAATTTTTATATTTGAAAGACTGCTCATTAAATTGGAGGATATGGAATAGATTCATAAAATATGAGAGAATTCTCTATTTTGAATTCGCTAAATCATGAAAACATAATAAAGTGAAATATTTTTATGCGATTACTATTAATTAAATTAATGATATTCATCAAAGATTAAAAGATTAGTTTCATGCCTATAAGAGATAGTAAGAAACCATATAAAATCAATAAAATGAAGAACATGTGACGTTCTTCATGGTTTTCGATTATATTGATTAAAATCTCCAAACTTTCATCAAGGAATTTGAAAATAAAAAATGCTACATACCCCTTATTTAAATTAAGGTAAAAAATTATATTTTTAACTAATTTTAAGCTCATTAAAGCTTCAAGTTTTGTAGAGTTTTCTTCTCAAATCTTTAAAAGAAATCAAAAAAGATACTTAAAATAACAAAATAGCACTAATGAATAAATTTAATTACTCATTTGTTATTTTAATTATTTAGAGCATACTCTATCAGATAGTGCTAGGCATTTATGAAATGCATGTTAACGGCTTCATGCATAGAGATATTAAACCTGCAAACATCCTCATCACCTAACAAGGTATATGTTAATTATTTATTTAATTATATTGTAAATGTTCTTTCTTAAAAAGAATAACAAATTCAATTTGGATTTGAATTTGTAAGCATTTAAACTTAATTTTCAAAAACGTAAATTGATTTTCATAATTCACTAAAAAAATGAAGGATATTATAAAAATAAAAGCTATTTTTGATAATATTAAATTATTTGATTCTATTCTTATCACTTAATTGTTTATGCTAAATAGGATAGGTAAAGGTTGCTGATTTGGGACTGGCAAGACAGGTTACATAAAAAAGGTAGACTTTTACTCCTGGATGGATAACTCTTTGGTACAGACCTCTTGAAATGCTTTGTAACCAAACAAACTATTCAAAAGCGGTTGATATATGGTCTTTAGGATGCGTATTTGGAGAAATGGTGAGACTTGTTCCTTTATTCAGAGGATAAACTGAATTGGAATAAGCTTTAAAGATTATATAGTAAATAAACTATTAATTATCTTTTATGTATTGAATTTATATTATATCTAAATAGATCACTCGGCCTTCCAACAGAATTCTAAGATTTTGATAGCTTTCATGAAAGAGTTAGTGATTAAGCTTTTAGCTATGAAAAAAACTTCCCTTACTTGTCTGAAGATGGAATAGATCTCCTAAAGGTATTATTAATTTTCTAAAAATTTATTTAATGCTTTTTATTGTAATTAAGGGAATGCTGAACATTAATCCCAGCAAAAGACTTACAGCTAAATAATGCAAAGAACACGTAATTTTATTTTATTTTTTTTTTGTTTGTTTGATTGATTTAAAACTTTTATTTATTTTAAATATAAATAGAGATTTTTTAACGACGTTAGATAGCTTTCATTAGATTAAATTAATTAATTGGCTCAAGGCTAATTGAAATAATGCTAACTTAATTTTTTAGAAAATTAATAAAGAATAGAAGAGAATAGACTTAGGATGTAGGAATAAGAATAATAAAGATAAATTTAGTTATAATAATAATAGTAACAACGTAGATAAAGAAGCGAGTCACTTGAAGCCTCTCCTGAATATCTTTGAACTAAAATAACAAAACATTATATTAAATAAAATTAGAAACTCTAATTAACGAAATCCAAAAAAGAAATTTATTTAACATATAAAAATAACCTACCTACCTACTCTTTAAACAAACATTTAATCAAACAAATAAATAAATAACTAACTAACTAACTAACCAACTTATTAATTCATTTTAAAAATATAATATTAATTAATTAATTGCCAATTCAATAAAAACTAAAAAAATTTCTAAAACAAAAAATGAGTATGAGAGTAAATTAATATACTATTAATATTCTATTAAAATTAACTAATTAATTAATATGATATTTCAACTATATATTTTATAAATAAATAAATATAATTAATAACTATTTGTTCTCTCTTTTATTTTATAAAACTTTGATGAATAAAAATGTTTTATTTATTTACTTTACTAAATAATTAGTGATTTTTATATAATCAATATAACTTTACATCTTAATATTCATTTTGATAAGGTTTAGTCAAATTTATTAATTAAAATTTAGATTCAATTTATTAATACCAACCAAAATAACCAAAATGGTTTAGGGACTGTATTTTTTTTGTTACATATGAACCAAGTATTTTAATATTAAATTTTGTATGATCATAGTAAACTTATCAAAAATTAATTATCCAGATTTCATATTATTTTATGAAAAAGTTTTTATAAGTTGTTTGTTAATATATAAGCCATAATTAAAAAATTTCCCTACTCAAATAAATGGTAAATTCTAAAAACTTTGTAAATCTAAAATAAATTTAAAAAGAAAACTGACTAACTACATATTGTGGATATAAAGAAAGAACAAAAAATATTAATATTTAAAGATTAAAAAAGGTATATTATAATTTGTTTAGTTCAACTGTTATCATTAATATAGTTAATAGCTTAATCATAATTTCCATTTTTAATACTCTAAATATATTAAATAGTTTTTTAGTGGCTGTCAGTAGCAATATTTATTTTTTTTTCAATGTCTTCATACCTTTAATTTTCTTTAACATTTCTTACTTCACTGAGATTATCATAAAGAGACTTTTAATTTTAATTATTTTTCCATTACTAAATTTGATCATCTTACAATCCAAAATCTTTTATTAAATCTTTTTGATTTAAGATTAAGTAATATTATCCTTGTTAGCCTTGCCTTGCAGTTCTTCCTTTAATTTAGATTTCTTCTGTTATATTATCTGAAAGAAATGTTTAGATGACTACTACACCACCTGATTGAATTACATTAGGATCGAATGAAATAAAATCTGTTCCTCTTCCATACTCTCTAACAAAAAGTCCTATTTGACCTGATCTAGTCGCTTTTTGAACTTAATGATTAAATTCTGTACTATCATTATGATCAGTAACTTTGATGTAGTTTTCTTTAGGAAGGTATAAATAATTGCTGTCATGATAATCTATTAAAGATTAACTATCTTTAAAGAATATAAGCACAGATTATTTTTATTTAATTGCTGAAAATGAGATTTACTGAATTTACAAATATTAGTTTTCTTAATCGATTTCTACTTTTACCATATCTCCTTTTCTAAAATCAAGCTTAGAATCTCCAAACATTGAAGGGATGTAAATCTCTGTTGAGAAGTTATACTTTTTGAGACACTCTTTCATTTGTGAATTTAAAGATTGAAGGGTTCCAGTTACCCCCAAAATAGCTGAATAAGTATCTGGCAATAATGCATAAGAAATATGTCCACAATGTAAATTTAATTAAGTTTTTTATTTAAGTGTTTAATCATTTATATTTCCTTTGGAATTTTCAAGGAAATATGCAAAGAGAGTTAAATAACCATAATAAAATTTAAAATCAATTGTTGAATCGATTTATTTATACCCAATTAAATTATTTCTCACTATATAATCTTTTTAATTTTTATGCAATTCTACTTGATTCACATCTTAAGCAAGTTTATTAATATGTCTTTTGAAAAGTCTTTCAAATTTTGGATATTTAATCATTAATTCTTTATAGCTAGAACTTTATTCAATATTCGTTATAATGCTTGATTTTTATTATCCTTTCGAATTCCAAATTTCTGTAATAATATTTTTTATTTCTTCAACCTCATACTTTACTATAGGATTCTAAGTTTATCCATAATAATCAAGATTGAAAAAGATATCTACTTCATCTATTAACAAGATTTTATAATTTGTAGTATTTTATTTTGTGTTTTTGTTATTATCTAAAGTTTATGAATTTACTATATCTAAGGTAGCTTGCCTAATATTGAAATTATTATTTATGTATTTTTCTACTTATTATCTAAAAGTTCCATATTTAATTTTTTCAGAAACTCCAAAGGAGATAAAGAGGTTACGAAAGTCTTTATCATCTCTCTCTGAAAGGTAGTTACTATAGCAAACTACATCAACCTCACAGCCCAATAAAGCAAGTATTATAGAGCAAAAGCCTAATGTGATTGATTTTCCTTCTCCAGTCAAAATCTCAATCAATTAATTATTCAACTAAATTTAGCTTTCATACTAAAATTAATTTTTAACTCCTTACCAAAACCCAGCTTCTTTATGAATTCCTAAAAGCATTATAATGCTAATTATTTGAGTATGGTTTGGTTTTTTAAAGATATTTTTTTTATCTTACTTTTATTTTCCGCTTTCATTTAGAGTCCAATATGCACAAATTTGAGCAAGCAAATGTAGAATTTCATTCTTCTATTTTTTGCTATGAAGATTTATTTATTTAGATAATTATCTTACATTGTCTACAATTTCCTCCCATTTATCTTCATCATATTTATATTATTGAATTGTATCTTCATATTTTTTTAAGTAAGTATCATAACACTATTTTAGCTATTCCTTTAAATTGCCATCTAAATATTATTTGATTTTTCCACTTTCGCATTATTACAATTTGCCAAGAATGTAATTAATGTCATGTCTTCCTACTAATTCGTTAAATTAATCAATCCTATAAGACTTAAACTAAGGTATTTAGTTCACAATTTGAGCCCCAGAAGCATTTTGTTTGAGAATATTACCTAATTAAAAAACTAATTCTTCTCCCATAGTTTACTTTATGATTACAAAAGCTTCAAATAACTTTACTTCAACAACATAGCCAAACTTACTCACTTATTCAGAAACTTTTTGAATATTAATTAAAAATTAACTTAATTCTTAGGTTTTCTTAATAGTTGAAAATCTTTTTACGAAGATTTTAGATTTCATGATCTAATTTATTATTAAGCTCATTTAAAACTATTTGCATTTAAGGTTAATAAGGATATTTATCTATGCTTTTTAAATACTCATCTGCATTATAAATTTTATTAATCAAATCATTCGTCTTTTAGTCATAAGTAAAACTAGCTTTCACTGCTATTAGAGCTTATCCTGTTATTTCATTAACCTTTTCCTCAATTTGTTTAAACATCGAACTAATATCAAAGAATTCTATATTAAATAGTTTATTCATTTTATATGATTTAGTTATGCTAAAAATGATTTCTTTAACTTTTTAGAAGTCGCAATCTGCCAATGCAGCTGTAAAAGCTAACTTGCTGCGATTAAAATGGTCTTTTATAAGATCTATGAGCTTATCGAGGTTCAAAATTTAAAGACCAATTTCTCTTATTTTTTTAAGTTCATCAGACTAATCAAATAATTAAGGTTAGACCTCTAGGATTTAGTTTAGAACTTAGAATTTTTTCAAATTATTATATAAGGTTTTATCAACTTACATTTTCTCCTTAATTTATTGTTGAGCATAAAATATTTTTTGTAGTTCTTAGTATACCTTTTGTAAAATACTTTTAAACATTTAAAAAAGATCTTCTTTAAACTTTATTGACTCTGCTCCTTAAAAATGTTCTTTTTGAATTATTTTTAAAAATTATTGATACTTGAATAAATCAATTAAATGTTATTATGTAAATTATCGATCGTTGTTGTTCAGAACAGAATCACATTTATCAAATAGCCTCTATGAATTTGTAAATATACAATTAATAAGTTTTTCTCTTAAAGTTTTTTGTTAACTCTTCTACTCATCGTTTAAAAATTTTATTATTATTTCCAAGTTGCTAAAGGCAGTAAAATAATTAAACTAGAAGCTCGCAATTTCTATTTAGGGGAATTGTTATTCAATTTAATTGACAGCTTACCAAATCACATCAAAAATTTTAAAAATCAATTTATCGAGAAACTACTTATTTTTCTCTTAAATATTTTGAAGATATTTAATAGCTTTATCATATTCTCTATTAATCAATAATTTTTAAATTTCTAAATAACTTTTGTTAGATTTTTGATCTATTTATTTATCTATTTAATCTATTCTTTTTTAAAAATTAAAATTATTCAATTACTCAATATCTTCTGCTTTCTAAGCAAAATCTTTCAAGTATTCTAAATCAGTCAAAATATCCTTATTTTTTATTTTATTTTTAATACTCTTTTCATATTACTCAAAATCTGAATTAACTTTTTATAAGGAATATGTTATCTCTTGTTAAAATGTCTCTGAAAAATCTGGATAGAGTTTTTAAGCTTCATTTAGTCTTTAAATCAAATTTAAAAGATACTTTAACTCTTGCTAATCATGAAGACTTAAAATAAGCTTTCGAATTACCTCTTTCAAATTCTCAATTTTTGATTGAAAATTCCAATCCTTTAATAGGAAAATTTCATTAAATTCACCCATCAGCTTTAAGGTTTAGATTAATTATTCATATTGCTTTTCCATTTCTTAAAATTTTAGTAGTTTTATATTTCTGGAAATCTTTTCCTTTTAGTCATTCATGAATTTTGAGTTAAAGTTATCCATAAAGGAATTTATTTCAACCCTTGATTATTAGTAAAGATTACTCTTATATTTCTAGAATAGCCTTAATATTTATTATAAAACCCTCAAATTTTTTCGAATATCATCTGAAAAAAAACTATTTTTAACATTAAAGTGATTGTTTACTTGTTATATTTCATATTTGAAATTGTCATATAATTTTAAAAATGCTTTATCTAAATCTTATTTATTTTAATTGTTTTAAAGCTGATTCAATAATTCTATTTATTAATCTAAACTCTAATAATCTTCATTTTTTATCAAATTATCAAGGTTCTTAAATTCTTTTAATATAATCTTTATTGGTGAAGGCAAATTTTAAAATTTCTCCTCTATGAAATCAAATTCCCTTATCCTTAAGCTATTGACAAATCTCTAAATTCCCAAATAGCTCCCTTATATTTCTTAAAGGTTATTTTTTTATTCTTTCTTTTAAGTGTAATCCCTAACCATATCATTATAAACTTTTTAAATCAAAACAGTAAATTATTCAAAAGTGAGTTATTTGTTTAAGAATGAATTAATATGTTGATATTCTGTAGATATTAATTTAGCTTTTTTAATAAAATCAGTATAAATTGAGTAATCTTCTTATTTTAAATTTGGGTAAACTTATGGTTTTGCTAAATTCTTAATATTTTAGAAATTTTCATCGAAATTTGTCTCAATTAATTACTTAATATCATTTAGTTCGGAATCTCCTTGAACATTAGTAATATTGCCTAAAGTCTGAATCTTTAACAAGAGCAATATATTCTAATTTAATTTTTCCAAGCAGCCACTATTAAATTAATTTTATCCTTTCAGATTATCAATAAATATTTGTATTTGTTTTATCAACTCTGATACTTTTTTCCTCACTGAATCTATGCACATTTGTTTTTGTTCTTCGTAGTTTGTAAGTATATCTTTAAAATCTTTCATACAGCTCATTCTGTATAGGAATTAATTTATTTAGAAAAAATTATTATTTTTTATCAAGTTAAAAATATTCTCCTTACACTTCTCAAGATATGTATTTAGATTTCTAATTGTTTTATTTATTCTATTTGATATTAACTTTGTACAAAAAATGGCATCTGCCCAAATCATATTACAAAGAAAATTGTATACCTTAAACAATTTATCAAAGTCTTTTTTTTACTTTTATTAAAAGTTTTTTAATTCTTCATTATTTGATTTTTTTGATTTAATAAAATAATCATCATCATTTTCATCTTATTTGTTTTCTTCTTGAATTTCCTCTAAATATTAATACAGTATTCTTTCGGCCTCCTTTGCCTTTTTTTAAATTTTTTCTTTTATTTCACCCATGATTTATCTATATTCGTCAGCAGTTTTGCCTAAAATCAATTCATCTTGATTTCTAATTTCGTTTATTATTTTTAAGATTTTTTATAGCTTGTACAAATTAGAATCATCTTAAAAATTTTCTTTGATAAAATTAAATATATAGAGATTAAATTCTTTTAAATATGAAACAGCATCATTATATAAAATCTCGCAGTCTGGAATATATTCAGAATATTTGCTATTCTAGTTTTATATTTTGAGTATGCTAATTTCAAAATCTGGTAAAATCTCTATTTTAGGATTAAAGAACAAGATAGAATCATCTACAGAGGGTTATTTCTAGATATCTTCCTTAATATATTAAATTATTTTCTTTAGATTTGATAATAGCTCTTTATTTTGTTCCAAATTAAACTGAACAACAGCATGGTAGTAATTTTCGTCTTTCTCTAAGATTAAATCGCTAAGAAATTCTTCAATATTTTTTATAAAGCCAATTTTTGAAGCTATATTGGTTAAGGTGTCTTTGATTAATTTAATATCT
Organism: Tetrahymena thermophila SB210; assembly: GCF_000189635.1. Lineage (NCBI taxonomy): Eukaryota > Ciliophora > Oligohymenophorea > Hymenostomatida > Tetrahymenidae > Tetrahymena > Tetrahymena thermophila. The sequence goes on from NW_002476432.1 coordinate 480,673, forward strand.
AATTATTCTGGCCTTTTGTAAAATTATTCAGACAAATCTTTCAAATCTGTTATTTCTAACTGATATTTATCCCTTATTTCTTTTTAGGTTTAATTAAATATTTACTCACCTAAAGAAGTTTAATGTGAGAAGTCTTTCAGCTTTTATAGATCAGTCTTCACATTTTCGATGTTTTCAGGGAAATATTTTATTATCCTTTAACTCATCTATAAGCAAACTCCTTCAATCTCTTATTTGAATCCATCTACGTTTGCGGTAAATTAGCCTTCTTTAAAAACTTCAGCTTAAAATTAACCAATAATTTTTAAATATTCAATAATATCTCGTATTTCTTTAATGTTTTAGTGGGAAAATATGTTACTTTTTTCAGAAGCTTCTTGAAAAGCCTCCATAGCCTATTTTTTTTATTCCTCAAAGGTTCTTATAATTTCGTCCTATTATTCTTGGTATGAATTTTACAAGTCTTTATCACCTGTATAGTCACTTATTTACTTGAATTCAACCATTCTTTACATGATTTCCATATAAATTTCCTTATTATTAAGATTTTACTATATATTTAGTTTCCTCTACATATAATTATAATTTTTATTTTGCGCTTTCTGAAACACTAAAACAGAATTCTTCAGCAGGATTACTGAAAGATTTATGGCTAATGATCTTTTAACATAATAACTGATGGTTTCTATCAATAGGATTTACAATTATTATTTCTTTATTGTTATTAAGTTATTGTAAAATAACGTTCAAAAAGCTTTTCATTATTTATGATTGGTAATTATTTTCTTTTTTGATAACATTATCATGAAACTCTAAAATCTCTTTAGTAATAGCATCAACATTCTTATCTTAAGGAAACTTAGTAAATAGAAATATTATCTTCTCAAATTATTCTTTTTCTGGCTTTTAAAGAATTCTATGTACTAATTTAAATACGTCTTCAAATAATTATCCTCTTTGAGCCACTAATTCATGATAGCTTACTAAGATAATCATCTTCATGCTTTTACAATTTTACATAAATTAATTTAAAGATTATGCATTAGCAATTTCAATTTCAGCACCACGATTATCAAAAAATCCAGGAGAATCGCACAAAAAATAATTTTCCTGTAAACAAGCTTTTTATAGCGTTGAAGTCTCTGACTATTTAGAGTATCCAATTGAAAATTTTCCATTTGAATTAAAAACTTAAGTTTAAATTTTATACGTTTAACCTTCTACTACTTTACATGTTTCAATATTTTCAATAAACATTTCAGAACCTAAAAGATAGTTAGCAGTAGTACTCTTTCCACTTCCAGTTGGTCCTGCTAATAAAATTATATCCTTATCCTTTAATTAGCTTTACTCTTATTAGCATTGCTTGAATAATTCTAACAATTTTTTAATGTCTAAATTCTATTCTCTATTCACTATTTCAGACTTATTCATTATTTATTTATTTATCAATCAATATATATTTGTTTTTATTTTCTTTTTAGAATTAAATTTTTTTTTATTTATTAATTTTTAATTTTCTTTTAATAAAATCAATCATATATAAATTCAGAAATACAAACAAACAAATACTCTAAATGAAATAGATAAAGCAAGACAAGACACAGTAAGTAAATTAGCAATACAATTTTTTAAAACTTTTTATAAATTTTACTATATCCCTTTATTATAATTAGAAGGGATTTAGATTACGTAATATAATTATTGCTAATAAATGAATTATTTATTAGGTTATACAAAGATACCATTGAAATATTTACATTATGACTTTTAAAAAACTTATCATTTTTTTTCATGTAATAAAACCAAACTTATTTGATGGTTTTTAAATCGAATTAATAAAATTGAAATTTCTTTCTTATTTATTATTGATTAAAATCATATTTTTCTCAAAATAGCGAGTATGTATTCTATATACCTTACCATATTTTGGAAAATACTTAATGTATGGATTTAGTTATGTTTCAGCAGCATGCATTTGTTATCTAATAAAAATAAAAGTGTCTTAACTAATTAATTCTCTTTTTTTAAATATATTAAATTTCTTTATAATATTTACGAAAATACTTAATTGATGGATTTAGTTATGCTTTAGGGTTATTTAATGAAAATAAAAATACCTTAACTAATTCTCTTTTTTTAAATATTTTAAATTCCTTTATAATATTTAAATATAGTTAATTGATGGATTTGGTTATGTTTTAAATGCCCTCGATCATATTTTCACAAATAATTAATTGATGATTTAGTTACATTTGGTCATATGTTACCTAAAGATATAAAAATAAAAGTGTTTTTTTTAATTATTTTTTTGTCGATTTAACAATTCAAAGTGTCAACCTTTTAAAAAAAATTAAAATATATTTTTTTACTAAGCAAATTAATTCAATCTTAAAGGGAAGTTTGTATATGAATTATTTAAGCTTTCTTACAAATTCACCAAAAAGTTCAATAATTTATTTTATATTTATAAAGAAAATTAGCTTGATTAAGAATATTACAATTTTGAAATACATGAATTATATTATATATATGAATAACATATATGACTCAGATGACGTATGAAATAATATCACTTAAATTATTAATCTTTTATTCCTATTAATCTAACAATAAAATCATAAAATATAATATTTGAGCTATTGGTATCATTACATATATATGCATCAAATTAACATTTAAAATAATTACAAAAAGGATAATATACTTTTCTTATATCATCTTTAATATCAGAATTTTTAAAAACTTTTAAATAAACATAGATTTCTCTTTAAAAGAGATTGATTTCCAAGATGAATAAGTAGATTATTTACTAATCTTATTAGCAACAAGTAAATTTAAAAAAAGGTTTGATAAATTTGCTTTATTAAAAGCTAGACTAGTTAAAAAAATATTGATTCTTTATACTTATCTTTGTGCGTTTGAGTAGATCTTTTAAAAAGAATTTCATGATTTTTTGTTTAAAATAAATACTTTTTAACCTGAAAAAAGCTAACATATATCTTTCTAAATTAGGTTTATCAATTTTATGTTTAAAAGGCCTCATTTATAAAAAGAATTACCATTTATTATGTTTATAGCAAATTAACAAATTAAATTTATGATTATTGCAAATAAAAAGATAGATATAAAAACATATCGCTTGAACATTATTACTTAAAATAGGAAGAATACCTAACAATTTTGGCAACAAAATTTATTAAAAGCAACAAATTAACATGGATGTTGGAGAAATAGATAAATTAAATAGATATTAGTTTAAACATGAAGGAAATGAGAAAAATGAAATCATACTTTGAATCAAAATCAATCATTTATTCAATCAAATCATTTATTTATTTTTTATTTAATATTCCTAAAAATGCAAAAAATGAAATAAAATTAAAAAAAAGGAGTTTATCAACAAGCAATTTGAGTTATTGAATAGCGATACCATAAAATAATGGATAAGAACAAAAATCCTGTTTAGCCCCAAATTTTAATATAAATTTAAAGATCGAAAACTCATTAAGTAAAATGAGCAAAACATAAGATAAAATTTTAGAGAGAAATGTAAATAGAAAACGATGAAAATTATATATTTGATACCATAAAAATACTCAAATTGTTTAAAATACTCCTTATTTTCCTGTTTCATTGATGACTAATTCATAATTTAGAAAATATTAGGATCATATAGAGAAATTGCAACAAACTTTTGAAGAGAATACAAAAAAATATATGTATGTGATTAGATTAGATTTTTAGAAAGGAAGAAAGTTGACTCAATATTGATTAAAGAATCTCTATTCTAACCACTCACTCCTGGGTTAGATGGTACTCCAAGCAAATAGAAATATGAGGCAGAAACGAATCACTTTCAAAAGCAAAGAATGAATATCAAAAACTTCAAAAGAAAGAATGGAGATATATAAGGCTATTCTAAATATAGCACTTTGCAATACTAAACATAATTATAGCTATTTATTAGCAATCATTTAAATAATATTAAGAAATAAACTTAAAAATTTATTTTCTGATATATTTTGATATATTAAAGAAAAATAGTATGGTATCAAAATATTTAAAAAATTTTGCACAAACTTAAAAAAATTGCTCTAATTTTAAAAATTCTTTAAAAATTATTAAACCTAACAATATTAATTAAAATGCCATTTTATTATAAATAAATATTCTAATAGACATAATTTATTTTTGAAATCGATAATAGAATATAAGAACATTTTTAATATTTGTATTAAAAAATTAATAATTTAGGAGAAGGAGTAAATAAATGAATTTATTTTATTAGTTTCCTGAATTAGAACAGTGTAAAAAAATTAATTTCATAATTATTTGATATTTATAAATTATTAATTTCTTAAAACAAACAAATATTTGTCTGTATTTAATTTATTCAGTACATATATTTGTTTGATGCTTTATTTTGATTATTTTAAGAATTATTTTATACATTCTATTTAAGATTTTTTATGACTTTTTGTTACTATTTAATCTTTTAAGTAATATCAGCTATGCTACTATTGATGATTTTATTTTGCAAATCTTTAAGTTTTGGCTATATTTCTTGTTAGATATCTTAAAACTCCTACTTGTATTATGCAGATTATACTTTTTTTTGAGATATTTCTAAGATTTTTTTTTGCCTATCATCTATTTTACTCTTCATACTTGAAAGCTTATTTTCAACATCGCTCTTTGTGCTTAAACCTTTAAGAATGTTTTGACCTTTTCTTTGAGCAGCTTTAAGAGCATTTTAATACTTTTCTTCTGAAATTTCTTCTAAAACAGATTATCTTTTATAGAGGTTTTCTTAATTTTACTTCTTTTCATTCAATTTCTATTTTTCGTTCTCAACTTTTAATAATGCCTCTTCAAAATCTCCATTAGTAACTAATGCCCCTACTAATGAAACTATCTAACCAGTAAGAGGGCAAAATACAGTCATTACAACAACTAAAACACTAAAAAAAGAAGACATTTTCTACTTTCTTTCTTCTTCTTTTTACTTAGTCTCACCTATTTTTTTTTCATTATCTGATAATTCTGAAATGTTCTGATTAGTATCTGAAATATCTGAAAGTAATATTTATTATTCTTAGTTAGCTTTTTCTTTATCACATAAACTTTCCTAAGCGATTTCGCTTTATTCTTATTACTCCTTCATACTTTACTCTATTTGCTAATTAGCCATACTCAAATTTGAATCTTCTTCTTGTTCAATTTTACTTTCTTCATTCAGCTCATTTTCAAGAACGTTTATGAGATCTTCGTACTCTTTTTCCTCATTTTCATATATTTGTTATTCTTTTAAGACCTCTGAAAACTCTTCTTCTAAAAATCCAAGCATTTTTTCATTGAGCTCTTGAAATGATTTTGCATTTTGATACTCATCTATCAGGACATCTAGCTTTTAATTTTCTTCTTCCAAGTTTTACTAGTTTTAATTATTCATTTTTGTTAGAATATCAATTTTTTATCTATTTAATATCTTTTTTAATAATTATTTCATTCAGCATTCTACATTTAGATTTATCAAAATATAAATCTCTTGCCATATGCTTTGAAAATAAATTATTTAGGCTCTTTATTGATTGTGATAAAGATTTATAATAAATAAATATTCTAATTGCAAAATATTATCTAAAATAGATCTTTAGCTATTAAATTTAAATTATTTATTAAATATTTTGTCTTATATCATCAACAATCTTTTAAGATTAGAAAACTATATAGGATATTATCCATATTTTTAATATCAATATAAATATATTTAGTACCCTATGGTACTACCTTTTTCAAGGCTACATACACGATTAATAACTTATTATCATATTTTGGGTCTTTTTATGATTTTTTTTGATTTACCAATTAGTTGTCTATTTCAGTATTAATTCTTATTATTAAGATACCTTTCTCATCCCAATCTTCGTTAAGTTTATCTTTATCTGCTGGTTTCACAAACGCTAGTGCATCTTTTACTGAAGATGATCATACAATGGTTCTATTATAGTATAGTCAGGAAAGTTGTAAAGCTACCTCCTAAGTTCTGATTCTTAAAAAACTAATGATAGAAACGAATTTAGCTATGAAAATTAATCTAAAAAGAATGCCATTGAAATAGTTAAAAGAAAGTTTTATCTAAATTAATAATATTTTATTCAAAATTTTCATACAATTTTAAGTATTTTTATAGTCATATTACAAATAAAAAAATATTATTCAAATTCATTATATATATCTTCGTTCCATTTAATTATATTATTTATTGCATATTAGTTTTATGTGTATTATACAATTTTAAATGGTTTCTTATGTGATTTCCTTCCAAATCTCTTAATTGTTCTAGATTATTTGTTATTTTGTTTGTATATCACTCAAAAGTAATCTTTTTATCCACTTTTTCTTCATTAATCCCCAGATAATCTCAATAGGATTTAGATCTGGGGACCATCCTGGAAGTTAAATGATCTCTATGCTATTTTCTTAGCAGAATTCTTTAGTAGCTCGCGAAGTATGAGCCCTAGCACCATCTTATAGCAATCTAACTTTTCTTCTGTAGTAAAACTTAGCTGATGGAGGAAAGAGTGATTCTTCTAAACAGGTCATATAAGCATCACTATTAATCGAAGATGAATATACGAATATTTCTGTTCTTCCTCGCATATATATTCCGCTCCAAATATGAATCTATCTGTTGATGTAGGATCTTTCTTTTCTTTCTATCACCCAATTATCGTTATTTTTTATCCATATTTTGGCTTTCGTTTCGTCAATCGTGAATATCGTTTCTTCGCTAAACCATATATTGCTGAAATCTGCATCAATCCATTTTTAACAGAAGTCCATTCGTGTTTACCTATTATCATTAGTCAATTCATGTACTACTTTGATAGGCTTTTTGGAATAATCTAAGTTCTTCATTATTGAATAGAGAGTGATCCTTTAGATACATTAATCTTGATCTTTGAAAGTTTTTGTTAAATTGAATCTAAAGATAAGTGAGAGTTCTCTTGTAAAATCGCATCAATTTCATTATCCATTCTTTCAGAATCTTATTCACACTTTCTGCCACAATTACTAAAGTTATTATTAACATTATTCTATATGGTGTATTTTTACCATATTTTGATAACTGTCCCTTCACAAAAATGAAATCTTAAAATTATAATGGAATCAAATATCAAAAAGTAATTTATACCATTATTTTAATTTAAGACGAAATTAAGGAATGCTTCCTCTCATTTAGATTATTTTCTTAAAAATTTAATTTTTGTATTAAATTTTTTGTATTCTTAACTTAACTTTAAACTAATTAAGTAAACATTGCATTTAAAATAATATTATATTATTAAAAAGCAATATTATGACCAATCTTGAGAAATTAAAATTTATTAAAACCTAAGTCTACTATCAAAAATCTTCCATAAGACATGAAGAAAAAAAACAATTTCCTCTTAGTCTATTCAAATCATCTAATCATAAAATATTTTTGATCCTTCAAGCCATATTTAATCTTTTTTCTAAAACTCCAAAAGAAAAAAAATAATAAAAATATATAACATTTAGATTGATCGATTCTTTTCGTTTTATAACAAAAATCATTTATAGATTTTTAAATATTGCTAACCAAAGTATTTAAATAATATCAACAATAGAATTATATTTTATTACTGGATAAAGGTTGATTTAAAATGAAAAAAATTGAAAAATATTTAGGCAAAAACAATTACATATAACTTACAATGAATGTTTTTTCATTGACAATTAGAAATAAATAAATACAAACAAATTGGACTATATTTAATTTATTTTAATATCAGTTATTAGATTTTATTTGACTATTTTGCGAATTTTCTTTAGCATTCAATTTAAGAGTTTTTACAACTTATTGCTACTATTTAATCTTTTAAGCAATATCAGCTAAGTTAGTGTTTTTGACTTTTTTTTGCAAATCTTAGAGCCTAGGTTATATGTCATTTTATATATCTTAAGACTCTTATTTATATTATGCACATTATGTTTTTTTTTGAGTGATATCTTAGATTTTGTTAGACGAATCTATCATTTTATTCTTAAGACTTGAAAGCCTATTTTCAACATCCTTCTTTGTATTTAAACCTTTTAGAATACTTTGACCTTTGCTTTGTGCATTTTTTAGAGCTTTTTAATATTTTTCTTCTGAAATCTCCTCTAAATCAGATTATTTTTAAAATAGGTTTTGTTCATTTTACTTTTTTTCATTCCATTTCTATTTTTCTCCTTCAATTTTTTTAAGTGCACCATCAAAATCTCCATTAGTAACTAATTCTCCTACTAATCCAACTAATGCACCAGCTATAGGGCAAAAAATAGAGACTATTGCACTTAAAAAACCAAAAAAAGAAGACATTTTCTTTTTTCTTTCCTCTTCTTTTCTCTTAGCCTCCTATACTTTTTTTTCATTTTCAGATAATTCTTCAATATTCTACTTAGTGTTTTGGATATCTTAAAGTAATTTTTATTTTTCTTAGCTAGCTTTTTCTTAATCATTTTTACTTTACTAAGCAACATTAGTTTCATCCTATTCCTCCTTCTTACTTTACTCTATTTGTTAATTAGCCATTTTCAGTTCTTAATTTTCTTCTTCTTCAATTTTATTTTCTTCGTTCAGCTCATTTTCAAGAGCGTTTATAAGATCTTCGTACTCTTTTTGCTCTTCTAAATATTTTTGTTATTCCTCTAATACTTCTGAAAACTCTTTTTCTAAGAATTCAAGCATTTGTTCATTGATCTCTTGAAGTTATTTTGCATCTTAATACTCATTTATGAGGTTATCTAATTTTTATTCTTCTTCCTCTATATCTTACTAATCTTAATTATTCATTTTTTTAGAATATCAATTCAATTTATTTATCTAATTAATATCTTTTTAATTTTTATTAAACTCTGTCTTTTACTTAATAGAATATAATAATCAATTTCTTTTACGATTTATAATAACCAATTTCTTTTTAGATTTGTTAAAAGTTAATCTTTGATAATAAAAGAAGATATCAAAATAAAATTCTTTTATTTTTTTCATAAATATTCTAATTGCAAATTTATAATCTAAAGTAGATCTTTCACTTTAATTAACATTACTAAATTGAATTATATTACTAATCTTATCATTATCTTTTACAACATAAAGTATTTGATAGCTTTTGATAAAAAAATAATATTGTAGATTATCCATTTTTTTTATATCAATAAAAACATAAATTTATTTTTTAATACTATTTATTTGTAAATCTAAAATAAATTTCATAAAAAACTACATATTGCAAATAAAAAGAAAGAACAAAATATATAAATATTTAGGGATTTATAAAAATAATTTGTTTAGTTCAACAGTTATCATTAATATAGCTAATAGCTTAATTGTATTTTTAATTTTTAATATTCTAAATATATTCAATACTTTTTTAGTGCAAATTAGCAGCTTACATTATATTATTTTCAATATTTGCATACATTTTATTTTCTTTAGCATTTCTTACTTCATTAAGATTAGCATAAAAAGACTTATTAATTTAATTATTTTTCCATTACTAAATTTGATAATCTTACAATCCAAAATCTTTTATTAAATCTTATTGATTTAAGATTAAGTAATATTATCCTTTTTAGCCTTGCCTTGCAGTTCTTCCTTTGATTTGGATTTCTTCTGTTTTGTTATCTGAAAGAAATGTTTAGATGACTACTACACCATCTGAATTATTTACATTAGGATCTAATGAAATAAAATCTGTTCCTCTCCCATATTCTCTAACAAAAAGTCCAATTTGACCTGACCTAGTCACTTTTTGAATTAAAAAATTAAAATCTTCACTACTTTCATGATCAGTAACTACAATGTACTTTTCTTTAGAAAAGCATAAATAATTGCTTTCATGATATTATAATAAAGATTAACTATCTTTAAAGAATATGAGCACAGATTATTATTATTTAATTGCTGAGAAAGAGATCTCCTGAATTTTCAAATATTAGTTTTCTAAATCTATTTCTACTTTTACCATATCTCCTTCTCTAAAATCTAGCTTGGAATTTCCAAACATTGAAGGGATATAAATTTCTGTTGAGAATTTATACTTTTTGAGACACTGTTTCATTTGTTAATTTAAAGATTAAAGAGTACCGGTTACCCCTAATATAGCTGAATAAGTATCTGGTAATAGTGCATAAGAAATATTTCCGCATTCAATATTTAATGAAATTTCTTTTTAAAGTGCCTAGTTATCTATATTTCCATTAGAATTTTCAAGGAAATATGCAAAAAGAGTTAAGTAATTATAACATGTACTGAAAGAAATTGTTGAATCGTTTTATCTATACCCAATTTAATTATTTCTAACTACATAGTTTTTATTTTTTTTATGCTATTATACATTATTCACATCTCCAGCAAGTTATTTAATATGTCTTTAGAAAAGTTTTTCATATGCTGGATATTTGTTGATTAATTGTTTATAGCTACTACTTTATAAAATATTCGTAATAATGCTTGATTCTTATTTTCCTCTCTAATTCCAAATTTCCTTAATTATATTTACTATTTCTTAAGTCTAAAAACTTACTGAAGGATTGTAAGTTTTTCCATAATAATCTAGATTGAAAAAGATATCTACTTCATCAATTAACAATATTTTATTATTGATAGTATTTTGTAAAGGATTTCTGTTATCATTTTACCTGCTTTAATTTATTATATTTAAGGTATTTTGCCTAACATCTAAATAGCTTTCTAGGTATCTTTCTGCTTATTATTTAAAAGTTCCATATTTGATTTTGTCAGAAACTCCAAATAAGTTAAAGAGCTTACGAAAGTCTTTATCATCTCTCTCTGAAAGGTAGGAACTATAGCAAACTACATCAACCTCACAACCCAACAAGGCAAGTGTTAAAGAGCAAAATCCTAATGTGATTGATTTTCCTTCTCCAGTCAAAATCTCAATCAATTAATTTTTAAATTAAATTTAGCTGCCTCTTGAAAAGTAATTTTTAACTCCTTGCCATAATCCAATTTCTCTATGAATTCCTAAAAGCATTATAATGCTAATTATTTGAGTATGGTTTGGTTTTTTAAAGATATCTTTTTTGCCTTACTTTTATTCTCCGCTATCAATTAGAGTCCAGTACGCACAAATTTGAGCAAGCAAATGTAGAATTGTATTCTTCTCCTCCCATACTTTTTTATTTGGAAGATTTATTTATTTAGATAGTAATTTTACACAGTCTACAATTTCTTCCCATTTATTCTTAATGTATTTATATTTATCAATTGTTTATTCATATTTTTTTAAGTAAGTTTCATAATACTATTTTAGTTCAAGCTTTAATTTAGCATCTAAAGGTTATTTGACTTCTCCTCTTTCAGATTATTACAATTTGTCAAGAATATAATTGATGTCATGTTTACCTACTTATTCATTAAATGTATCAATCCTGTAAGAATAAAACTAAGGTATTTTGCTCACAATCTGAGCCCCAGAAGCATCTTGCTTTAGAATATTACCTAATTCAAATATTACATCTTCTCCCAAAGTTTACATTATGATTTCAAAAGCTTCAAATAACTTTTTATCAACAATTTAAGTGAATTTACTCACTTAATCAGAAATTTTTTGTAAGCTAATTAAAAATTGGCTTAATTCTTTTAGGTTTGATTAATACATAAAGCTCTATTTAGGAAGATCAGAGATTTCTTGATCTAATTTATTAGTAAGCTCTTTTAAAACTATTTAGATTTAAGGTTCATAAGGATATTAATCTATGCTTTTCAAATGCTCATCTGCATTATAAATCATATTCATTAAATCATTCATTTTTTAGTCATAAATAATACTAGCTTTCACTATATTTAGTGCTTCTTGCACTATTTGATTAACCTTTTACTCAATTTTTTTTAGCATGGAATTAATGTCGATGAATTCAGTATTAAATTCTTAATTTATTTAAGAGTATTTCCTTATGCTAAAAATGATCTCTTTAACTCTTTAGAAATTGCAATTTTCCAATGCAGTTTAAAAAGCTTAATCGTTGCTTTCAACATTTTTTTAAATTTCCTTTACTAGTTAATCGTCATTCAAAATTTGAAGACCAATTTCTTTTATTTTTTTAAGTTCTTCAGATTATTCAAACAATTAAGGTGAGTCCTTTAGGATTTGATTAAGAGCATTGAATTTTTTCCAATTTTTATTTAAGGCTTGATCAACTTACATTTTCTCTTTAATTAATTGTTGAGCCTATTTTACTTTTAATAGTCCTTCTTTTACTTTAACTAAAATACTTTTAAAAAGATCTTATAAAGGCTTTGCTTACTCTGCTCCTTAAACCGTCTCTCTTTGAATTACTTCAAAAAATGAGTGATGTTTAAATAGATTTATTAAATTTTAATATGTAAACGATTGATCATTGTAGATCAGAATTTTATCGCATTCCTCAAAGAACTTCCTTGATTATGTAAATATATGAGTAATAAGTTTAGTAATTGTTGTTTCATGTTGAAGATACTCATCTTAATTTACAAAGTGTTTTATTATTTTCAGGTTGTTTAAGGCAGTTAAAAAAGTATTCTAGAAGCATGAAACTTCTATAAAGGGGAATTGGTCTTTAATTTAATCTGTAGCTTTGGATATCATAATTTACATATTTTTTATTATTCTATCGAAAAACTGCTCATTTGCCTACTTAATTTGTAGAAGCTGTTTTTTAGCCTAGTCATAATCCTTTTTAACCAATAAATTTTAAATTTCTTAATAATTCTTATTTGATTCTTCATATATTTCTTCTTCAATTTAAAATAGTTTAACTTAAAAATCACAATAATTCAATTATTCAATATTTTCTGCTTTCTAAGCAAAATTTTTCAAAACTTTTAAGTCAGTTTTAATAAAGCTATCCTTATTTTTTATTTTATTTCTAATGCTCGTTTCATAATTATTAAATACTAACTTAATTTCTTATTGGGAATTTTGTAATTCTTGTTAAAATGTCTCTGAAAAATCTGAAGGGTGCTTCTAAGCTTCATTTAGTCCTTAAAGCAAATTTAAAAGATATATTAACTCTTTCGAAAGATGATGAAGATTTAAAATAGACTTTGAAATTTCCTCTTTTATGTTTTAAATTTCTGAGCTAAAAGTATTCCAATCATCTTATTAGAAAATGTATTTAAATTCACTCAAGCCAGTAAAAGTTTACATTAATTATTCGTATTACTATTCCATTTCTTAGAATTTTAGTTGTTTTATTTTACTAAAAATCATTTACTTTTAAGACTTTATGTAATTTTACCTAAAGATATTCAAAAAAATATTTAATTCATTACGAGATTATTAGTAAAGCTGATTCTTATATTTCTCGAGCACTCTTAATATTTCAGATACAATCTTCAGATTTTTTCTAATATTCTCAGAGAAACCTCCATTTTATTTAAAATAAAAATAACTCTTTACTTATTATATTTCATTATAGAGCTTGTCGTATATTTTTTAAAATGATTTATCTAAAGCTTATTTATCAGTATCGCTTTTAAGTTGGCTCAATAAGTATATTTCTGAATCTAGGTTCTAAAAATCTTCATTTTTTATCAAATTTTCAAGGTTCTTAAATACCTACTATATAGTCTCTTTTGGTCTAGGCAAACTTTTAAATTTCTCTTTTAAGAAATCAAATTCACTCATGCTTTAGATAAATCTGTTAATTCTATCATAGCTCCCTTAAATCTCTTAAAGATTCTCAATATATTCTTTCTTAGAAATGTAATCAGTGACCATCTCATCGTAAACGTTTTAAACCAAAGCCATAAGTTATTCAAAAGAGAATCTTTTTAAAAGCGACTTAATATATTGATATTCTATATTTATTAATTTCGCTTGTTTAACAAAATTAGATTAAATTGTGAAATCTTCGTCATTTGGGTTAACTTTAGCTCTTGATAAATTCTTTATTAATTGGAAATTTTCTTCAAAATATGTCTAGATTAAACACTTGATTTCAATTAGTGAAGAATTAGAATCTCCCTTGACATCAGCAATCTTGTCTAAAGTCTCAATCTTAGACAAAAGCAATATATATTAATTTAATTTTTCCCAGCCTTCACTATTAAATATATTATCTCCTCTCTTACAACTAATAAATTTTTTTATTTGTTCATTCAACTCTGATACTTTTTTCTTCACTGAATCTACACACATCTGATATTGTCCTTCATAGTTTTTAACTACATCTTTAAAAACACTAATGCAACTTATTCTTAAAAAGACTTTTTTTATTTAACAGAATTTATCATTTTTGATCAAGTTAAAAACATTCTACTTGCACTACTCTAAATATTTATTTAACTTTACTTCTAGTTTATTTATGCTAGTTTATGTAAATTTTGTTTAAAAATATTAATCTGTCCAATGCATATCACTAAGAAAATTGTATGCCTTCAACAACTACTTAAAGTCATTTTATTACTTTAATTTAAAGTTTTTTACTAAATCATTTGATTTTATTGAATTAATATCATCTTCATCTTCTTCTTCGTCACAGTTGTTTTCTTCTTCTTCAATTTCCTATAAATATTAATTTAAAATTTTTTTAGCTTCACGAGCCTTTTTATTAATTTTTTGTTTTATTTCATCCTTGATTTATCTATATTCGTCAGCAGTTTTACCTTAAATCAAATCATCTTGATTTCTGATTTCGTCTAATATTTTTAAGATATTTTATAGTTTATGCAAATGAAAATCTTCTTAAGAATTTTCTTTGATAAAATTAAATACTTGTTAATTAAATTCTTTTAAATGTAAAAGAGCTTCATTATATAAAATCTCGCAGTCTGGAATATATTCAGAATATTTGCTATTCTAGTTTTATATTTTGAGTATGCTAATTTCAAAATTTGGCAGGCACTCTAATTAAGGATTAAAAACAATCTCAGAGTCATCCATAGAGGGTTATTTTTAAATCTCTTCAGTAATATCGGCAATTATTAACTTTAGATTTGATAACAGCCCATTATTTTTTTGCTTATGTAACTGAACTATAGTTTCGTAAAAATTTTCGCCTTCATTTAAGATAAAAGCTTTGAGGAATTTTTCAATTAATTTTATAAAGCCAATTTTCTAAGCTATATTGGTTACACTATCTTTGATTGAGTTAACCTCTAATTATTATGTCCTTATGTAAAATCTTTCAGACAATTATTTCAAGTCTTCTATTTCTAACAAATATTTATCCCTTATTTCATTTTAGGTTTACTTATATATTTACAAACCTAAAGAAGTTTAATCTGAAAAATCTTTTAATTTTTATAGATTATTCTTAACATTTTCGATGTTTTAAGGGAAATCTTCAGTTATCCTTTTACTTATCTCAAAGCAAACTTGTTCAATCTCTTATTTGAATTGATTTTCGCTAGTTTTAAATTAGCCTTATTCAAAAACTTCAGCTTTAAATTCATCAATCATTTATAAATATGAAATAATATCTAGTATTTCTTTAATATTTTGGGAGGAAAATATGTTGCTTTATTCAGAAGCTTCCTTAAAAGTGTTAAAAGCCTAGTTTTTTTATTTTTCAAAGATTCTTACAATTTCTTTCGATAAATCTTGATATGAATATAACAAAAATTCATTCCCTGTATAGTCCCTTATTTACTTGAATTCAACCATTCTATTCTTTACTTCCATATACTTTCCATATTATTATTATTTTAATATAATTTTGCTCGTCTCCTCTGTGTATAACTTTATCTATTAATTTGCATTTTCTGAAACACTAAAGCAAAATTCTTCAGCAGGATTACTGAAAGATTAATGGCTAAGGATCTTTTAAAGTAATAACCTATGATTTCCATCAGCAGGATTTACAATTACTAAATTACTATTGATTTTAAGTTAATTTAAAATAACTTTCAAAAAGGTTTTCATTGTAAATGATTCCCTATCTTCTTCTTAGTTTTTCATAATATCAAGAAAATCTAGAATCTTACTATTAATAGTTTTAAAGCTTTTATCATTAGGAACCTTAGTAAATAGAAATATTATCTTTTCAAATTACTCTTACTCTGGGTTTTAAAGAATTCTAGTTACAAGTTTAAATATCTCTTAAAATAATGCTCCTCTTCGAGCCTCTAATTCAAAAAAGCTTATCAAAACAACCATTTTCACACTATTGCAATTCAACATAAATTACTTTAAAGAATATGCATTAGCGATTTCGATTTCAGTACCACGATTATCAAAAAATCCAGGAGAATCGCACAAAAAATAATTACCTTGTAAATGAGCTTTTTACAGTGTTGAAGTATGTGATTTTCCAGAGTGCCCAATTTCAAATATTCCATTTGAATTAAAAACTTCAGTTTCACTTTAATAGATTTCACCATCTACTTCTTTCTCTATTTCAATCTTTTCAAAAAACATTTCATAACCTAAAAGATAGTTAGCAGTAGTACTCTTTCCGCTTCCAGTAGGTCCTGCTAATAAGATTATATCCTTATCTTTTAATTCGCTATAGTCTTATTCGTATTCCTAGAATAATTCTATCAATTTTTTGGCATCTAAATTGTTTTCTCTATTTGATATTTCTGGCTGATTCATTAATTTATAAATATTCGTATTTTTTATTTAGTATTTATTTTTTGATATATATTAATTTTTATAGGTTATTGATAAAATCAATCATATATAAATTGAAAAATACAAAAACCCTAAATGAATAGATAAAGCAAGACAATTTTTATAAAACTTTTTAGAATATTAAGAATGCAAAACAAAATTTTTATATTTTTATTATTCCTTTCTCCTAATTAGAAACGGAAGGCTTAGATTATGAAATGCAATTATTGTTAATTAATCAATGATTTATGAAGTTATACAAAGAAAGTATTCGAATATTTATATTATGATTTTTTTAATACATATTATTTCCAAGTAAATACACCCAATTTATTTTGCGGTTTTTAAATCGTAATTAAAAGATACGCAGATTTCCTCTTCTTTTAGTTTCTATTAATGGTTTATTTTTAATAATAGATACTAAATTTCTTTCTTTTAAAATGGTTATTTCTTCTTTAATATCATTCAAATTATAATTTTCTGAAAATAGTGCGTATGTATTCTAAATGCCTTGATTATAATTTCGAAAATAATTAATTGATGGATTTAGCTATGTTTCGGTATTTGCTATCTAAAAAAGTAAAAATAAAAGTATTTTATTTAATTGCTTTTTTTGGTCGATTTAAACAATTTAAAGTATGCTTTTTAAAAAAATGATATACTTTTTTTAGTAAAAATCTTAAATGGAAATGTCTGTCAATTAAAATTAGAATTATCTAAATTTTCATACAAATTCATCAAATAAGACATTAACTTGTATTAAAAGAATATGGAAAATTAGCACTATCTATTTAGAATATTTTATTTTTTAAATGCATGAATCTAACTTAATATATATCAGTCAGATGACATCGTATCTATATATTCTAATATCACTTAAATTATTAAATTTTTATTTGAATATTAATCTAACAATAAAATCATCCATCAAATATTTTGCTTGAGCTATAGGTATCATTACATATATATATATTTGCAATTAACGTTTAAGATAATAATAAAAAGGATAATATACTCAGCTTATATCTTCTCTTTAATATGCTAGAGCCTTTGAAAAACTTTTTAATCAATGTAGATTTCTCTTTATAAGAGATTCCGAACCAAGATGAATAAATAGGTGATATTTACTAATCTTACTTTCAAACAAGTAAATTTTCATAGAATGAAATACAAATTTGTTTTACTGAAAGCTATAGACTAGTTAAAAAACATATCGACTCTTTACATTTTACTCTTGATTCGTTTGAATAGAGCTTTTAAAAAGATTTTGATGATTATTTCTTGAAAATAAATACTTTTTTACCTAACAAAGAGCTAACATACATCTTTCTAACCTAGGTTTATCAATTTAATGTTTAAAAGCTTTAATTATAAAAAGTATTAACCATTTATTTATTATATTTATAACAAATTTACAAATTAAATTTATTAATAAAGCTAATAGATAGATATGAAAACATAGAGCTTGAACATTTTTGCTTAAAATAGGAATACCTCTAAATTTTAGCAACAAAATTAGGTTAAAGCAATAAGCTGACATGTATTTTGGAGGATTAGATGAAATAACTAGAAAGGTTTAAAGAATAAGAAAATAAGTTCTTGTAGGATATGAGAAAGATGAAATCATAATTTGAATCAAAAGTAATTATTCAGTCAATCAAATCTTCTACTTATTTACTATATATTTAATACTTGTAAAAATGCAAAAATGAAATAAAATTAAAAAAAAGGAGTTTGTCAGCAAGCAATTTGAGTTATTTAATAGCGATATCAATAGAAAAATGGATAGGAGCAACAACCCTGTTTTGCCAAATTTTTATATAAATTTAAAAATCGCAGACTCATTGAGTAATATGAGCAAAGTCTAATTTTCTGAAAAATTTATTGATTAGGCATAAGATAATATTTAGACAGAAATGGAAATAATAAATGATCAGAATTATATGCTTGATACCATTAAATTACTCAAAGACGTTTAAAGTACATTTTATATCCCTGTTTCAATGATATCTAATTCCAGAAACAACCACTAGCTCTTAATTTAAAAAATATTGGGATCTTAGAGAGAAGTTGCTACAAACTTTTTCGAGGAGAAGACAAAAAAAATATATGAAGGTGATTTAATTGGATTTTTAGATAAGAAGAAAGTTGATGAAGATATCGTTATTCTGACGACACCTGGGTTAGATGATACTCCAAGCAAATAGAAATTTGAGGCAGAAATAAATTCCTTTCAAAAGCTAAGAATGAATATCAAAGACTTCAAAAAAAAGAATGGAGATATAAAAGGCTATTCCAAAAAATTGAAACCATCCGAAAAAGAATAAAAAGAAGATAGATCTTAGCTTATGACAATATTTTAACTGATGAAGAAAGCCATAATGTGTTTTTATTTGATTTGCTAATCAAAAACCATTTTCGTTGTACTTCAAGACAATGAATAGGATTTCGCCTTATATTAGTAAATAAAGCTAATTTGTAGCAATTTCCTTGGAGCCGAAAAATAAGATAAGGAAATAAATTTCATTCATTTTTACTCTTAAATTTCTGATATTAAAAGTGAAAAAGCAGAATTTTAATTCCAGAAAATCAAAGCTAAATTCAATTTTAAAGACACTTCTAGCGATTTTAAAAATGAAAAATTTATGAAATTTGAAGAAGAAGAATAAGAAGATTTTGATAGTTACTATAGAAATAAACTTGGTTAGAATATTTAATTCTATCATTTGATGGTTTTTGGAAGCTTTGAAAGTAATTATAATGAGCAGCTATTTGAGAAAGTCAAAAAAGATATAAAATCTACTAAATGCAAACAAATTGTCCCAAATTAGATAGAGTAGCATTTTAAAAAAAATGTATACAAAATTCTTACATATTTCTTTGAATTTCCTAAAGAATAAGAAAATGATTAACAAGAAAACTAAGTATTTTAATTTAAAGAAATATAAAAAAAAGTTCAACAATAGTAAAACGAAATAAATGATGATTATGATTTTGATTAATTATTAGAAAATTAATTAGATTGGAAAGATTTAGTGTTTTATCCATTTAGTTTTTTGACACCAAACCCAATCAATTAACAAAATTGATTGAAATTTAATTTGAAAGTAAAAAAAAAAAGTATTTTATTTTTTTAATTTTATACCATATTTTCTATCTAAAAAATAAAAATTAATAATAATTCCAAAATTCTTTTATTTAATTAAGATATTTAAAGCAGTCCTGTGAAATTCTGTATGTTTTACTTTTACATTTTTCTATTAAAAGCTTATGTATGAAAAAATAAATAATCAAGGAATATCTTTTTATTTTTATTAATTAGATATGTACATATATTTTAAAATGAATATTCACACTTTAGTTTTTTTCATTATTTATTATTACTATTGAATTTCAGTATATTTATGTATGTATAACAACACCTCCCTAAAATAAATTTATACATCAAATGCAAATGTATGTGATGTTAAAAATATGCAATAGGTAGGTGGTGTTATTAATAAACAAATTGACCCTATTATATTGATCAAATTAATAGAGTAATATAAAAATCAATATTGTTAAATAAAAAGTATCTTTTATTTATTTATTTATTTGAATTTTTGTTAACCTTTTCAGAAAATAAAAATATTTATTTTAGAAACGCCAAAACAAACAAATAAACATCTCATCAACTAAAATACATGAATAAAAACTGTAGAATATATTTGTAAATGTTATTGTATAATTTATCAATTAAGAAAAAGATGGCTACCTATTTTATTTAATTTTTATTCTTAATTAGATAGATAGATGTAGATATTAGTATATTTGGTGTTTTTGACTTTTTTTATAGTTTAATAACATTCATTAATTTGTTTGATTAAAAACCTAAAAAAAACAATTAAAAATAGTTAAAGATAGTTAAAAAAGGTAAACTAATAAAAATGGAAATAATAAGCTCAAGCGATTTAGAAGAAGAAAAAGAATATTATGAAAAGCTTATTATTCTGCTGGGACTTAATGATGAGTTTAAATTGTAGAATTTAAGATTCTTAACACGAGTTCGAGAAATCTAAAGCTCATAATCTATATTGAAATTAAATAATTAACGCTAATTAATCAGCTATCCAATGAAAGATGACTTAGACTTAAAAACGAAAATAATATTATGGAACTAAATAAATGACTTATTGAAAGAGAAATAGCTATTGTTTGCTCTAATTCTTGATGAGGACAAACTCTTTTTATCAGAAGAGAAGGAGCTTAGTGATTACCTTGAAAGCTAACTTTTGTCTTTAAACTATATTTCTGATGTAAATCTCTTCCTATAGCTGAAAATATTAACTATTATTGTATCTCCGATTGGAGTAAAGCAAAGAAATAACATGAATGAAGAAATGTTTAATAAACAAATAAAACTATTAAAAGAATAAATTTGCTAAATATACTGGAAAAAACAACCTAATATTTTCAGAACCTTTTTATATTACCTAATTTAAATTTTCTCCGCTAAAGGATCATACTTAAGATTTTAGTAATAATAGCCATTAACAGAATAGCTTTTAGAAGAACTCTATTCACAGTAAACTGTAGATTCAATTGAATTTATAATCAATCCTCCTGATGATGTTTAAGATTAAATGATGAAGGACTGTTTAGAACAAATAAAATAGTTAAAATTAGAAGAATGCAATTTTGACTAGTTCAAAAATTTATTTTGCTAAATTTCTTCTTATAAATCAAATATAAAAATACAAGAATTATATAACGAAATAATTTAAACTTTTCAAATTCCAGTATTAGATCTGATAGAATAACTAAAAATTAATGGAGGTTTTCTATAACAATACAATAGTTTACTTGAATAAATAAAAACGCTTGAAATGTTTGAATAATATCTATCAAGTTTTAATTTTACAAAGATTATAAAAAGTGATGATTATGTCCAAAGCATTTTTGATGCATTTGAAAATTAATTATAAGTGTTACATATAAATGAAATGAATGATTATTTAATAACACTATATGAATTTTCATAATGGAATAAAAAATTCTAACTATAAGAAATAAATTTAAAGTAAAAAATTGGTAGTAAATTAAGCTAGATCTTGAAGGTATTTATTGATTAATCAGAAAGAGAATTATTTTCTTAGAATTTAAACAATCTATAGGAGATTATAAAAATATTAACAAATTACCAAAATATTTAAGAGTTCTTAACTGGAAATCTAATAATGGAAATAAAAGAGTAATTAGCAGAGATTTCGAAAAGTTGCTAGGAAGGTTTAGATAAAAAATATATGATCTTAGAAAGCAATAAATTTAACTTTAAAAATATTTTGACTGATCTATAATATTTTCTTGATCTATTGAAAGTCCAAAAAGTACTCAGTAGTGAATAATTTCAAAAAATATTTGAAAAAGACATCAAAGATTTTGAATGTGAATAAATAGTAAATAACCTTAAATAAAAACTTGAAAAGATAAAATCTAACATAAAAAATGATTTTGATTTAATTATAAATGTTCTTTAAGAGAAAGAAAGTGTTAAATAAATTTATTAAATATTAAATCTTGAAATAAAAATTGACGAATAGGATTTGTAATAATCTTTAATGAGACAAGTTTAAAGATTAGAAATATCTTTGACTAATATAATTTCAAAAAAAGATTTTGGTAAAGATTTTGTTGATAACTTAATTTAGCTTGAGAAATGTGAAATACTAAATAATAACCTAAAAATAACAAATAAGATTTAGAAAGAATTTAAAGAATATTATTCCAAATATTTGGAAATGCATTAAAATATTGATAACGATGAAATTGATTATCAAACAAAACAAAACTTTCGCTAAGAATAAACCAAATTAGATGACTTAAAAAAAAATGTAAAATTCAAAACTAAGCCAAAATTTTTGGTTGAATTGTTTAAAATTAATATACCTTCAAAATAAACAAAATGATAATTTAGACATTAAAACTTATTCTATTTATGTTACTTTTATTAATTTAAAAAATATATTTGTGAAATAATATATGTAGTCTGTACCTATTTACGTACATAAGCCTTTCTATTTTACAGATTACAGTTTATAATATCAAATAAAATATCTTTTTTTAGTTAACCAGAGGAGAAAATGAAAAAAAAAAAAAAATACTTTTATTTTGATTTTTATTGATTTGCATTGATTTTTTAATATAAAAGTGATTAGAATTTTCAAATATTTTGAGTTGATAAAAGTTTTTCTCGTAAGAATGTTTTAATAACATTCACAATAATTAGATTTTTTATTTTTTGATAAATTTAATAAAACCCTTTGAAAATATACTAATATCTTTTTTAACAACTTTTGCAAATATAATAATATCCTTTGATAATATACTAATAACTTTTGATAATATACTAATAACTTTTGATAATATACTAATAACTTTTGATAATATACTAATAACTTTTGACAATATACTAATAACTTTTGACAATATACTAATAACTTTTGATAATATACTAATAACTTTTGATAATATACTAATATCTTTTTTTATTTCAATAGCAATTAAAGTTATCATAATTTACTCAAATAAAAAGGTAAATCAATAGACTAAAAATGGAAGATTAAAAAAATTAAATAAACCAAGAGATTGGTGATGAAGATAAGCTGATAAAAATTTAATAATAAAATTTAGAAAATTTAGATAAATTTCTCTTAACATTATCTACAAGGCTAAAAGATAATTATCTTTTAAATATTTCTAATCATTATAATAGTGATGATATTAAGTAGAAGTACCAAGAAATTTTAAGAAATATACAAAATTCAGATAGTAAATCCTGTGAGACTACCAAAGCATTTGAAGAAAGCATTCTAAACATGAAAATTTTTTAAGAACTAACAAAATATTGCCTTGAAAAACATCAATAGCTTGAAACGCCTACAAGTACATAGTCTATTGAATATATCCTTTTAAAAACAAATGAGCTAATTTAAAATATTTTCTAATAAACTAGCTTTGTTTTGAGTAAAAAAAAAAATTCACACTCAGTCAAAAATTCTTTTTATCAAAAAAAATTAAATTAGCAAATTTTGGATGTTGAAAAGGTATACAAAAATAAATAAACCATGTGTGTTAAGGAATTAGTTAAATTTTATGTAAGTACAAATTAAGAATGGCAACAAATAATTAAAAAAATAGAAGAAAACTTGCAAATAGAAGATACAATTGAAAGCTAGAGGGAACATCTAGATGATTATAATAAAAATATATTATATATATAAGATCAATTAATCAAATAAAATCAATATTGAATTTGTTAATCATTTTGTATGTTTTATTTGAAATGGTTTCTAATAATTTTACAAGTTTATAAGTAATTGGATACTGCTATATTTAGGCATATCTGATATGAAAATAAATGACAAAAAAATATTTTACTAATAAATACATAAATTTTAATGGTTAAATGTATTTTTTTTCTTCATAGTTCATTGTTTTTTTTCAATAATTTGTTTTAATTTTAAATAAAAATAACTTTGCTTCATTTTTATTTTCCAAAATATTGACTTGAATTTATATTTATATTGAAGTTAGTATGTTCTAAATATATTATTAATATAATTAATTAATTTCGTAAAAATAGATTAAATGAAAGGAGAAAAAAAAAAATTTGATAAATATGGATTATATTGTGAATATTCACAATAAGAGAATCTTTAAATAAATACTTTTTTAATGAATTGTATTCTAAATTACTAAGAAAAGAAATACACTAAAGATAATTCTGATTTTAAAAGAATGCTAAATGACTACGCAAGTCCAGATTTAAAAAAAAATTTTTTTGATGGAAATTTTGAGGATATGGATTTTGATAATCCTGAACATGAAAATTTAATGGATTTTATAAGTTATATTAGTGATTTTATTTATAAAATGTAAGATATTTTAATCAAAATGTAAAAATTTGATGGAAAATAATCATTTCAAGAATATTTAGAATCATTTTACTAAACAATTATGAAATAAAATAGACGCTAAGATATGGAATCTTTAAATCAAATGCTGTCTTAGAAAAAGGAATTTTAATATTTTATTTTATTTGATCCATACTGGAAAGATGCTTTCAAGGAGCTTGTTAAAATATTTCAAGGAATTAATAATGCAGAAAATATAGAAACCAAAATGGGAATCAAAGTAAGTTTTAAGTCAAAAGAGGCAAGAAATATGTTTAATCTTTTATGTGCTTAGTGTATATCTTAATTTAAGCTTATAAAGTAATAAGATGTAAAATCAATATGTGAGCATGCTGAGTTTGAAAAATTAAAAATTTAAGCACTCAAAACTGTTTTTGCAAATTTTGTAATCTTTAGACATACAAATGTATAGAAACAATTTTTTAGCTCTTAACAATAAAATTTACTTGATCTGCACTTATTCACTCCAGAAATCAGCAGCAAAGAAGATTAAAGTCTGATGACGTACTAGCAAAATCCATATATTTTATTGCCTCAAAACATGCATATACAGCTCATCGACTAAAAAAAGAATCCTCTTTCTTTAGTAAAATCTATGAAACTTGTTATTTAGAATAAGGATTATGACTATATATCATATGAAGAAAATGAAGAATTAGATATTCAATTACAAAATTAAGATAAGAGCAAGTATAAAAAACTAGAATACTTCATAACATATTTTTATTACTACAATGAAGAGGATGAAGAAGATTAGCAGTCTAGATATGCATTTGTTCCTGCTTAAGTTTTGGATGACGGTGTAAAATCAATGCAATAATCGTGTTTTGGATTAGATGGATTTCTTTAAAACAGTTAAATGTAATCCCTCCTAGAAGAATTTAAAAACCCTCTTAGGTTTTATGAATGTAAGGGACCTCTAATTTATGGACCACCTGGAACTGGTAAAACATTTATTATCCAAAAGATGATAAAATACTTTTAAATCCACTTAATATTTGATGGCAACAGTTCTACTTTTTAAACTTCCCTTTAAGGATAAGGATCAAGAATGCTTACCTATTACTTTAATAGAGCAAGAGCAATACCATGGTATTTTTTTTTTATTCTGGCTATAAAAAGCAGATAAATTTGTGTATGTGTATAATGATTAATTAATTTTAAATTTTAGGTAGCCATGTGCAGCTCATATAGGAGAAATAGAGTAGCTTGTTAAAAAGAAAGATAAAGATGGAGGAGGATCATCAGAAGTGCTTAATAAACTTTTAGAATTAACAGATGGTACAGAAACTGTGGGAAATATTAAGATTTTTAGTACAACAAACCATGTTGAAATGATAGAAGAAGCTATTTTAAGTAGATTTAGATAAGTTTATCTGGGAAAATCGAATACACCTCTGAGAAGAGATTGGATTGTTTGGTATTTGCTTTAAAATAAAAACCAAAGCGAGGATAATTTTAAATCAATTATTTAAGGATTCATTCCTGATGTTGAAGACTTTATAAAGTAGTCTGAAAAAGAATAAGAGAAATAGCTTAAAGATGCAATATAAGATATTGTCAGTTATACAGTTAACTTTAGTACAAGATAGCTTAAAGCTCTAATGTCAAATATAACCTCAAAAATTTTATTCGGGGAGCTTAATTATTAAAGTTAACCAGAGTAAAAGTTGAAGTGTATTTTAAACTTCTGTAAATCTTTAGGAGAAGATAATTTCATGTTTGGAAGTAAAAGTCTACCTCAAACAATGTTTGATTGTTTAAACTAGAATCCATCTGAATTTGTAAATTAGCTTTTAAATGAGTCTAATTAAAAAAAATAAGACAATAGCTCATAATAGCTAATTTTAATGGATTCATTAGAAGATGAGTTAAATAGTCAAGAAGTGCAGCTATTTATAGATGAGAATTTTGAATATTCGAAAGTAGTATTTATTGATCAGTCAACAGTATAAAATGAGAGGATTAGTATTTTGAAGTAAAAATAAAGAATTTCATAAAAAATACATCTTTATAAAAAAGTCGAGGATATGTATTATAAGTTAGAAATCTTAGTTGGTACCATACTTAAATGCTAGCAGTTTAAACATTTATTACAGGAAATCGAAGATAGTATTTCAAAATTTGGAAAATTATTTATTGATCTAGATAAATAACTGTAATTTTATCGTGATTACCAATAAAATAAAAAAAAATTGTAGCTGCCCTAAGGTAATAAAATATAAATCCATTTAATTAATTAATTTATTTATTTATTTTTAATATCAAAAAGAAATTTTTACATTATTGCAAAAAACAAGAACTGAATAGATAAAAAAATATGAGGAATTAAAATCAGGAATAAATGCTGAAAGCAATAATGGTAAAAAAGTTAAACTTTTACCTATCGATAAATTAAGAGAAATAGATAATTTGTTTAAAGTTTTTAAAGAATTAATTTAACAAATCGACAAATAAATAAACAAAGTAAGAGATGATATTGATCGTTATACTAGTTTCTTAAGTTTAGAATAGAAATTAGGAGAAATTAAGGACATTTTGATTAAAGATAATAGTTAAATAGATTTCTAAAAGTTGATAAAAAATTAAGAAGCATTTGCGAACAACGAAGCTAATAAGTTGTTAATGCAGCTCAAAAAAATAATTAGAGCTGATTAGCTAGAATACATGGAAGTTGAACAAATAATAAAGCAAAAAAGGTTCTATTAAGTAAATTTCTGCAGCCTACGTGACCCAAGTTATGATAATATTATGGTACTTCTTGCTGAATTTATCAACAGGGGCGTAATAAATAAATAAATATTCAAATAAACTATTTTATTATTTTTATTTAATTTTATTTTAATAATAATTAGGATTTTTCCAAAGTAGACATGGTTGATTACCATTCATGTGAACGAAATAATGCTTTTAAAGATATAAACTCCTTTAAAGATTACATATCTAACTTAACTAAAGAGGGTAAAGAAGAAGAAAAGTCGTTGATAGTTTATAAACTTGATGAAATTTTAGATGTTACTGAAGCTGAAGATACTCAGATTGAAAAGGATAGGCTTTAAATGGCAATAAAGATATTCTAAACAATAAATGTAGACACTACAAATTCAAATATGTGGTCAATATTTATTTCTAAAAATTAAAATGTAATTGACTTATTCTACAACACTGTGACTTATTGGCCTAAGTAGAGTATTAAAGGTAAATTGATTCAAATATAACAAGAATAGCTAAAGTTGATAGAATGCAAGTTCTGTGGTAAAACATTTAAAGAATCTGATGAAGAAGATTAATGCAAAGCTCATATTAGTGACGAATTTTTCATAGAAAAAAACACAGAGAAATATAAAAAAGTAACTAATTTTTTATTTTTAAGCATGTTTTATTTAAATGCATCAAAAATATAGTTTGAAGGAGATTGGTTTGGACCATATTTGGAAGAATATTATAAAAGGTAAAAGCATGCAAAAGAGCATAAAAATAATTCTTTAAGTTCAAATGAATCTTAACAGGATAAATTAACCAAAAAAAGTTGTACGTATTGTGAAAACTATTAAGAATTCAAGATAGATAATTACAGTTTGGACTTATATGAGCTTAATGCAGACTCTTTTAAAATTATGAAATCTAATTCTATAATTCCACAATATTTAAAGAGTTTTGAACAAATAATCAATTTAAAATAACCAATATAATTAGAAGAAGTCAAAAGACGAATTTAAAAAAGAGAAGCTTTCGCAAATGAATTCAAGAGAGTCTGTTGCTAAGGTGACTATTACAAAGAATAATGTAATCCACATAAACACTAAAAAAAAGAAGAGATCACAGAAGAAAGCATTAAATAAGAAATTTATGTTTACATAAAAAATAAAATTTAAGAATTGAAGTGATAAAAAATTAATTTAACTAAAGCTAGTAAATATAAAAAGGTTATTCTTTATCAATTATTATTACTATTAATATTAGATTTATAATGTTTTTTTGGTGTAAGAATTTTCAACAAAAAAAATTATTTTTTTTTAAATTGTGATATTATTTATATATTATAGTAAGTATTCCATAAATAAGACTAATCAAAAACATTTAAAAATTGTTAATGATTTCAATAATTTGTTAATGTTTGAGGTAGAATATTTTTTTATTTTTAGTAATTTAGGTAATTAATACATTATGTAAATAAAAGAACTCAATTATAAATAAGAGTAAATCATACACAATATATTCAAATATTAATAAAGTTTCTCTATAACTCAATTTTTGATAGCTTTTTATTGGACTTTCGTATTGAGAGATTATTGAGAAATTTTTTGTTAGATTTCAATGATTTTCATACGATAATCTAAGATGGCTTACCTTTAAAATCTTAACTCATTAAGGTTTTACTCAATTTTACGTTCGTTTTATTCAATTTTTTTAGCAGCTGCTAAGTAGTTTTTATATTCTTCTACTTTTTGTTTCCCAAGTGTTGATATATTTTCAATCATAGTTTCTTAATTTTTTTAGAATGTATTTAATTCATTTTTAACATCTGCTAGTTATCCTTTATAATTAGTGAGACTCTCTTCTTTTTTTTTAATATCTTTTTTGGTTTAATCTAATTCCTATTTATTAGTTTTATTGGATAATTTTAGTTTATTTAGTGTTTCTGATAAAGAAGCTTTCTTTTTTGAGGCAGCTTCTGACCTATTTCTAATATTTTACTGATGCTTTTCTTGCATCTCTAATTCCTCCTATAAATTTAGCATCTCTTCTTATTTTTGTAATACCTAAGATTATTATTCTTTAGAATTATCTCCCTTAATCCTGTTAATAATATTTTCCTTATCATTTTTCTTAACTTTTAAACTATCTATTTCTATTTGCTTATCTTATAATTGCTATTAGCATTAGCTCATTTCGTTTTCATATTTACCTATCTCAGTTTCAGTTTTTTGAATTTGCTTGTCTTCTTCTTTAATTTTAGTATCTAATTCTTTTTCTTAGTCTTTTGCTTAAGAGAGTTCTACCTCACCTGATTTGATATCTTTCTCAAGATCATTTTAAGTAGCTTTTGCCGACTCGATGTTTCTAAGTAGAATTTAGTATTTTTCTTTATCATTTTATAGATCTATTTCGCATGTCTCTATTTTGGTTTAGGAATCTAATTGGGCCTAATATGAATCATAATTCTCTTCATTATAGGCCTTTATTTCTTCTTCAGCTCTATCCTATTTTTATTGTGCTTCTTCTAGGTTTTACTAAATATCTTAAACTAATTTAGTTAAATTTTAATCTTCTTACTATTCACTCATTTATGTTTTATATATTAATTTATTCTTACCTACTTTATTTTACTGCTTTCTTAATTAATTTACATTAATTATTGTTAATAATTTAATAAGCTTTTTTCATTCAATCAACTCAACTTTCTATTCTAATAAAAAATTGATATGGATATCTTAAAGTTAGAAACACACATTCTTATAAATATGAATATAACTAAAATTGAGGATTTACTTTTTTGATATTAGAATATTTAATATTATCTTAAAAACCAAGTTAAAAATAAAATACTTTTATTTAATAATCAATTAATTTTAATAATTTAATTGCTAATTTCTAGACCTTATGATATTACTTTTATTTATTCTAATATATTATTTGATAATTGGTAAAATCATTTCTCAGAGTTATACTTTCATTTAGGTTTAAGAATTATTTATTTAGCAATGCATTTATTAAATATGCAGATAAATAATTAATTTTAAGTTAATTTTTTTAAAAAGAATTTAAAAGTTTTGAATAGATAAAATTACATAATAAATAAAAAATTATTTTAATATTTTATGTTTTAAAAATAACAATTTGGTGAAGTATTTATTTCTGAATTTAAAAAAAAAGTTTTTTATCTTTTTTATACTATAAATATTTTTTAATTAATATTTGAGCTATATTATATTTATTTTTAGTAATTTAGGTAATACATTATGTAAATTAAATAATTCATTTACAAATAATAGTAAAATCATTATGCTTTCAAATATTAATAAGTCTATCTCTATCAATCAATTTTTGATAACTTTTTATTGAACTTTGGTATTGAGTTGTTAGAGAGAAATTTTTTGTTTAATATAAATGACTCCCATGCGATAATCTAAGACAGCTTATCTTTAAAACCTTAACTCACTTAGGTTTTACTCAATTATACGTTCATTTTATTCAATTTTTTTAGTAGCACTTAAGTAGTTTTTATATTCCTCAACTTTTTGTTTTCCAAGTGTTGATATATTTTCAATCAAAATTTCTTAATTTTTTTAGTACGAATTTAACTCATTTTTAACATCTGCAAGCTATCCTTTGTAATCAGTGAGGCTCTCTTCTTTTTTTTTAATATCTTTTTTGATTTAATCTAATTCCTATTTATTAGTTTTATTGGATAATTTTAGTTTATTTAGTGATTCTGATAAATAAGCCTTCTTTTTTGAGGCAGCTTCTGACCTATTTCTAATATTTTACTGATGCTTTTCTTGCATCTCTAATTCCTCCTATAAATATAGCATCTCTTCTTATTTTTGTAACAATTAAACCTATTTTTCTTTAGATTTTTCTTTCTAAATAATGTTGATAATTGTTTCCTTATCATTTTTCTTGACTTTTAAACTATCTATTTCTATTTGCTTATCTTATAATTGCTATTAGCATTAGCTCATTTCATTTTCATATTTACCTATCTCAGTTTCAGTTTTTTGAATTTGCTTGTCTTTTTCTTTAACTTAAGTATCTAATTCTTTTTCTAAGTCTTTTGCTTTTGAGAGTTCTACCTCATAAAATTTTACAAATTACTCAAATTAATTTTAATAAGCTTTTGCCTACTCGATGTTTCTAAGTAGAATTTAATATTTTTCTTTATCATTTTATAGATCTATTTCGCATGTCTCTATTTTGGTTTAGGAATCTATTTGGGCCTAATATGAATCATTATTCTTTTCATAATAGGCCTTTAGTTCTTCTTCAGCTTTATCCCATTTTTATTATGCTTCTTCTAGGCTTTACTAAATATCTGAAACTAATTTAGTCAAATTTTAATCTTCTTACTATTCACTCATTTATGTTTTATATTAATTTATTCTTACCTACTTATTTATACTACTTTCTTAATTAATTTACTTTAATTATTATAATCTTTTTTCATTCAATCAACTCAATTTTATATTTTAATAAAAAAAAATATATGGATATCTTAAATTTAGAAAGAAGCACATCACACATTCTTTAAATATTAAAATAAGGAAATAAATAGAGGATTTAATGATTAGATATTAGAATATTTGAATTGATCTTAAAATTAACAATAAAAATTAAAGTTCTTTTATTAAATCTAGACTTTATTATTTTATTTTTCTTTATTCTAATATCTTATTCGATAATTAGTATTAACATTTCTAACAAAATTATATTTCTATAGGTTGAAGAATTATTTTTTCAGTAATAAATTGAAAATACAGTTAAATAATTAATTTTAGGTTTATTTTTTAACCATAATTTATAGCTTTAAATAAATAAAATTACTTAATAATTAAAAATAATTTTGATATTTTATTTTTTAAAATGAATAATTAGGTGAAGTATTATTTATGAATTTTCAAAAACAGCTGTTTATCTTTTTTATAATTGATTCTGTCCCTTTATCAATCAAATTTTTTTAAAAAAATTTAGGTCTGATAGAAGTGGAGAAATTTGAGGGTACTTAGTTAATGAGGATCTAGATATATTAATTAATTGTTTTGGCATTTAAGAGTAAAAGTAGTTCTTTAACTAAAATACAAGTGGAATAAAATTGAAATAATATTTGAATATCAAATCTAAATTTGAATAAATAAAAATATTTTATAACAAACAGAAATTTTAATTATTGAATATTTAATATCAAATATCTTCACTTAATTATCTTTTTAATAACTTAGCACAATTAATAAAAGAAAAGGCTATTGCTTTAACATAAATAAGGTATAAAATAAAAAATATTATTTTAGAGGTTTACAATTAAAAGTCAAATTAAAATACATTACTATGTCGTTACTAAACCCTCTTTTGCAATCTTCTGTTCAAGACGATCCTAGCTTTTGGCTTAGTAGTGTTGTTCTCTCATCTTAGGCTAGTTATAATAGTTCTTATATTGAACAAAATGTATTTAAAACATGCTTCAAACCTGAAGAAATGCTTAACTAAATTGAAGAAAAGTCAATACTATTTGGTTATGCTAAAAACAAGGATGCCATTTTAGTTTTGGGTTCAACTGGAAGTGGAAAGTCTACAACTATCAATTTCTTAATGAAGAAAAAGATGGTTTTAAAATTAACATCAATTACTCATTATATTGAAGATGTTGGAGAAATAGAAGTGGAAGAAGAACAAATATGCACAGAAAATAATGATGGCGATGATGAAGAATTTAAAATTGGCTTTAAAAAAGAATCTTAGACACTAATTTTAAAAGCGAAATAGCTAGAAGATAGCGATTTCTTTATTTGTGATACTCCAGGATTCAAAGATAGTAGAGGCTTTGAAGTAGAATTATCAAATTCAATTTGTCTTATTAATTTTATAAAGCAATGTAAGAGTATTTGCCCTATTCTAACAATTAATTATAATGATTTGAAATCAGTGAGAGGTGCATCCTTCAAAGATATACTTGTGTCATTTTCTAAATTTATAGAAACTGCATCCATGGATAAGGTGATATATTTTTACACCCATGTTCCAAAGTCATTAAAAATCAAATAATTGTTAAATGATATTATTCAGATAAGAGAATCTCTTGAACAAAATTCCACTCCTGAGCTTAAAGTCTTGCTCATTTCATTAGTTAATGGATTTAACAGTAAAAAAGCTTTTATTTTAAATCCTGTTGAGGAAGATCCAAAAAGTTATCTGTAAATTATTAACGATTTATATAAAAATTAATAATTTATTAATAGCCCATCAAGTAAATTTAATATTAACTTATCTGAAGACAGTCTTACTAAATTAAAACTCTATTCAGAAGATGTTCTTTCGTATGTAACAAAATGTACTCAATAAGGTTTCCATATTGAGAAACTGATAGATGTTTTAGACCAATATGCAATGATTAAAAATATCACTATGGTATAAAATATGATTGAGAAGTATGATCAATGCATTTAAAGGGTGCTAAATTATGCTGCATCTACAAAAAGGATAGCTTTCAAAAACTTAAACTAATCTAAAAACCTACAATAAGAAATAAATTAAAGATATATCAATTAAATAGTAATATGCCTCGAATAGACGTTGAAGATAGATAGTTATAAAAATCCTCACTTCTAGAAATATGAGTTTACCTATAATTCAATTATTGATGAAATAAAAATAGTTATATAATAGCTTTGCTATGAAATCACAGCATGCTTTTAAAATTAAATTGAAAATATTAATATTTAATTAATAAAATCAAATATAATTAAAATTGAATAGCTATCAAATATATCTTAAGAATTGCATAGATTCAGTTATGAAATAAAACATTATACAAACTAGTAATTCTCAAATTATGAGAAAGAACAAAGTTAATTTTTAGAATAATCTCTAACAAAAGAAAGTGAAATACCTGTTTTTGAAGAAAAATTAGCAAAAATAGTTTAAACATTTAAGTAATTCAATGAAATAGATACATAATTAGATATCATCTTACTTGATAGCAGTAAAGAGTAATTATTTCATAAATACCAATAAAAATTAAGTTATATTCTCTAACAGTAGAATTAAAATTTTATTTCAATAGTAAATAAACTAAAATAGCAAATGTAAAATGAATAAACTCCAGATATGATAAATTTTTAAATCATTAGTTCAAAACAATAAATTTTTGAGATAAAGGTTCTTTTAGAGATATAAAAAAATATATTCTTGAGTGAAAATATTTAGATATGTTAAGAATATTATAATAACCTAAAAGAGAATATTGAATAATTGTCTACAGCTATTATAGAATATTTAACTGAGTATTGCCAAAAAAAAAAATACATAACAAAATACGAAGTTGCAATAGATACATTAAATTTGTTATTAGACATCGATTAAAATGCTAAACTATAAACTTAAAACAACTACATAAAATTTATTCAATGCATAAAAAATAAGATTTCTATAACAAAAACTTAAATAAAATATGAGATTAAATTAATAATTAATAATGAAAAAATAGGTAAATAATAATTATTAAACAAAACCATGTAAAAATTAAATAAATATAATTAATTTTTGAGTGATGTATCTTGGATTGATGAGAAATTGAAGACAAAATGCGTTTAGCAAACAAAAGATAGCATGAAAAAATGGGTTAACAAGTATTTCAATTACTGCATATAAGGCTGCGATTAATCAGTATATGACTAAAACTTTAAATATTTAGACTCTTTTATGGTTTGCTTCTCTAAGTTAAAAGAAATAAAAGGTATGATAGATAACTTTAAATAAATAGTTGATAAATGTATTAATAACATATATAATTAGATCGTTTCCTATATATATCCAATACAATCTATGATTAAACAAATTATAACTTCTAAAGAGTTACCAGAATTAAGCTAGCTTTAAGATATTGAAAAGTATTTAATTTATAAAAGCAAAATATTAAAAATGATAAATCCATACATTTCTGTAAAGCAGATGGACTCTATCAATAAAGAAGAAGATGAGATGTTTGAAAACTTAATTAATGGAAAGTTATCAAGAGAAAATGAAATTATAATTGAAAATGACTTTGAAGATTTTTTTAGAGAGACTTTTAAAAAGTTTTAG
Source organism: Tetrahymena thermophila SB210 (assembly GCF_000189635.1). Lineage (NCBI taxonomy): Eukaryota > Ciliophora > Oligohymenophorea > Hymenostomatida > Tetrahymenidae > Tetrahymena > Tetrahymena thermophila. The sequence continues at coordinate 516,056 of NW_002476432.1, forward strand.
AATTTATTTAAAGAATTATCATACTTTAAATTATAGAAAATGGTTTAAAAATAAAATTAAGAAAAAGAAATAATCAAATGGAAGAATTTCACTAAAATAATTAATTAATGCTAGAAAGAGTGTAAATAAATTATGTTAATTATAGGAGGAGGAGACTCTTTTAATGATATAGTTTAGAGTATTTCAAATACTTTCTATAAATTATAAGACGAATATAAAGATATAAAAAGTAATAGTGAATATTTAATAGATATTACATAAAAATATCAACTTTTGGAAGAATTTGTTGATGCATTTTCTAATTTAGAACCTTTATCTAATATGAGAAACTAGCTTATTACTACCTAAAATCCTAGATAATTAATAAAAATTACTGTAGAAAATTTACAAAAGGAAATTAAACACAATCGCTTTACAGAAGTTAAAATATTTATAGAATAATTAAATAAACTTTCAGATGAATATTCTAAGGATAAACTCTCTAAATGTAGGGAATAATTAGAATAATATCAATAAGAAATAATTAATGAAATTAACATTTTAGTTGAACAGAGTAAAAATAGCTTTTATATTAATTAGTAATTAGTTGAAAAAATTAAATGTTTGAAGGAAATTTCAAAAATTAATACAAAAACAAATGTTTAATAAGATTTACATGCAATTTTATTAAAATACAATGAATAAAAATTATAGATAATAAAAAATAAAATAAGAAATCTTCAATTTGAGGAAGTAAATATTTAATATTCTTTAATTTAATAATTTTCAACGTATATTTCTACTGAAGATAATTTCAATTGCTAATAAATAATCCATCAAATTATTGAGTCAGTCAAAAATCTTGATCAAATTTATCAAAAAAAGAAATTATTTAAACTTATTAAAAAGCTTCATTTGATTATTTTAGAAACACACAATGATGATCCAATTAAAGAAACTTATAAAGAAGTATTTATCATAAATTTCTATCGCTTAGTAGAATATGCTAAGACAGAATTGTTTGAGATATCAGAAGAATTATAAAATAATAAAGATTAAATTTAACTAAAGGTGATTAATTTAAGATTAAATAAGCTTGAATATATTTCTTAGAAAATAGAATAGTATATATAAAAATTACTATCATCAGAAGAATATGTAAAATAAAAAAATTAACTTGAAGTTCAAATAAAATATTTGATTTAAGAAATTGAAGAAAATATAAGTAAGTTGGAATAAATTCAAAAAGAGAGTAATAACTATCGCCCATTAAGCTCATTTAAATCAAGTGAAAATTTCGAAGAAACTATCTAAAGGCTAAATTTATTAAAAGAGTAAGATATTTAGTAATATAAGAAAGAAGTGGAAGTTATTGAAACTAAAGTAATGTATTAGTTAGTTGATTTAATTAATTCTTTCCTGAATTTGAATCAAGAAATAAGAAAATCATAAGTAAAGTAGATTATTTATTATTTAAAATTCAAATTGTACTTCAGTAATAAAGCTAAATAAGAAATTGATAATGCGTTGTAAGATTTAGAAAATAAAATTAACAATTTTTTTAATTAGCAATAAATAGAGTTTTAAAAAGTAGAAACTGTTTCTAACTTAATTGCTTATCACGATTTAATAGAATTGATAAATTAAAAGTCTTAAAATAGCAAATCTTATTAATTTATAGAAGAAAAGTATTAACAATAACTAAGTAATTTTATTTATTTTCTTTTTGAAATATAAGAAAATTAGCAAAAATTAATATAAAACTCTAAAAATATGAAAGATATAGCATAATTAAAAAACATCTATTAGTTTACTATTAAAAATAATCCTTTTATAGAATTTTACAAAAAACAAAGTTATTTGTTTTAGGTTGGAGATGAGAAAGTTGTATTAAATATTTTAGATTTGGAATTAATAGAAAAAGCTATTATTTCAAGTGTTACCTCTATTAAAGAATAAATCAAAATTAGCTTTCATCAAAAAAATTTCAATTAGTTAAAGGAAAATCTGTAGGTTTTAGACAAAAACTAAGATGTAAATTAACTATTGAATAAAAATGTATTTGAATATCAGGTTGAGTTGCAAAATATTTAATTAGAAACACAAGATATAACATCTCTTATAATAAAGAATATTTAAGAATAAAAAATTGATGAAAGTACACAAATAGCAATTAATACAATTTATTATTTTTTTGAAATATTTTAGACAACATTTTAAGGGTTAGATATATCAGAATAGTTAGAAAATATATATAATCATCTCTAAATTTACATAGAACCTATTATCACAAATGTGGTTTATAATAGCACTGATTTAGATAAAGAAACTATATTAAATAAAATTACTAAGTAACTCCCAAAATTAGAAGGAAAAACATAAGATTTAATATCTTTGATAATTTCATAATATATTTCTTTCTTGTCTTGAAGTATAAATATTAAATACCTCTAAGTATAAAAACTCTACATATTTGTCATTTTATTTCTTCAATATTTATTTTTTTATAATTAATTTCTTTTTAAACTTTTTTTTGCCTTGAGAATTTTTTTTAGAAAAAGATAAATAATCTTAAATATTTAATTTAAAAAATAACCCAAAAAAAGTAATGTTTTAAAAAATACTGAATATTCGAACAAGAAAAAAAAAAAAAAATTCGAATAGTAAAATTTTGCAGAACACTAGTAAGTTCTAAAAACTATTTAAATCCAAAATTAATTTGATAAAAAAACTACACTTATATAAATAAACAAAGGACAAATAATATGAATATTTAGGGATTTATAAAAGTATATTAGAATTAGTTGAGTGAGTTCAACAGCTTTCATTAATATAGCGATTAGCTTAATCATAATTTTTATTTTTAATATTCTAAATATATTCCATAGTTTTTTAGTGGATATTAGTAGCCTATTTTATATCATTTTCAATATTTTAATACAAATCATTTTCTTTTTTATTTCTTATTTCATTAAGATTATCATAAAGAGATTTATTATTTTGATTATTTTTCCATTATTAAATTTAATTTATATTTAACCCAAAATCTTTTATTAAATCTTATTGATTTAAGATTAAATAGTATTATCCTTGTTAACCTTGCCTTGCAGTTCTTCCTTTGATTTAGATTTCTTCTGTTTTGTTATCTGAAAGAAATGTTTAGATTACTACTACACCACCTGATTCATTTACCATAGGATCTAATGAAATGAAATCTGTTCCTCTTCCATACTCTCTCACAAAAAGTCCTATTTGACCTGACTTAGTCACTCTTAGAACTTAAAAATTAAAATCTTCACTACTATCATGATCAGTGAAAACTAAATAGTTTTCTTTAGGGAGGTATAAATAATTGCTTTTATGATATTATATTAAAGATTCACTATCTTTAAAGAATATAAGCACAGATTATTTTTTTGTAATTGCTGAATAAGAAATCTGCTAAATTTACAAATATTGGTTTTATAAATCTGTTTCTACTTTTACCATATCTCCTTTTCTAAAATCTAGCTTAGAATCTCCAAACATAGAAGGGATATATATCTCTTTTGAGAATTTATACTTTTTGAGAGACTATTTCATTTGATAATTTAAAGATTGAAGGGTACCTGTTACTCCTAAAATAGCTGAATAGCTATCTGGTAATAGTGCATAAGAAATTTATCCGCACCCTAAATTTAATGAAATTTATTTTTAAAGTGTTTAATCATCTATATTTCCTTTGGAATTTTCAAGAAAATATGCAAAAAGAGTTTAGTAATCACAATTAGCACCGAAATAAATTGTTGAATCATTTTATCTATACCCAATTTTATTATCTCTCACTACATAACTTTTAATTTATTTTTGATGGTTTACTTTATTCACATCGTAAGCAAGTTATATAATATGTCTTTAGAAGAGTTATTCATATTTTGGAAATTTGTTGATTAATTCTTTATAGTTACTACTTTATTCAATATTCCTAATAATCTTTGATTCTGACTATCCTCTCTAATTCCAAATTTCTGTAATAATATTTTTTATTTCTTAAGTCTCAAAATATACTAAGGGATTGTAAGTTTTTCCATAATAATCTAGATTGAAAAAGATATCTACTTCATCAATTAACAAGATTTTACAATTTTTAGTATTTTTTATTAAGTTTTTGTGATCATTTTACATGCTTTAATTTACTATATTTAAGGTAGTTTACCTAACATTTAAATAATTATCTATGTACTTTTCTGCTTAATAGTTTAAAGTTCCATATTTGATTTTTTCAGAAACTCCAAAGAAGCTAAAGAGCTTACGAAAGTCTTAATTATCTCTCTATGAAAGGTAGGAACTATAGCAAACTACATCAACCTCACAACCTAATAAAGCAAGCATTAAAGAACAAAATCCTAATGTGATTGATTTTCCTTCACCAGTCAAAATCTCAATCAACTAATTTTTAAATTACATTTAGTTTTCAATAGAAAAGAATTTCCTAACACCTTACCAAAATCCAGTTACTCTATGAATTCCTAAAAGCATTATAATGCTAATTATTTGAGTATGGTTTGGTTTTTTAAAGATATCTTTTTTGCCTTACTTTTATTCTCCACTTTCAATTAGAGTCCAGAATGCACAAATTTGAGCAAGCAAATTTAGAACTTCATTTTTATCCTCCTTTCTTTTTATTTAAATAGATAATATTTTTACTTTCTTTACAATTTTTTCCCACTTATTCTTATTGTATTTATATTTCTGAATTGTTTCTTCATATTTTTTTAAGTAAATATCATAATACTGTTTTAGCTATTCCTTTAATTAATCACTTAAATTTTATTTGATACCTCCTCTTTTGCAGTATTGCAATTTCTCAAGAATGTAATTGATGTCATGTTTTCCTACTAATTCGTTAAATGTATCAATCTTAAAAGACTAATAAAATATAGGTATATTGTTCAAAATATGAGCCCCTGAAGCATCTTGTTTGAGAATATTACCTAATTTAAAAATTACTTCTTCTCCCATAGCTTTCTTTATGATTTCAGCTGCTTCAAATAACTTTTTATTGGCAATTTAACCAAACTTACACACTTATTCAGAAATTTGTTGTATGCTAATTAAAAATTAGCTAATTTCATTTAGGTTTTATTAATTGGTAAAAGTCCTATTATAAAGTTAAGATATTTCTTGATCTAATTTATTAGTAAGCTCATTTAAAATTATTTGGATTTAAGGTTCATAAGGATATTGATCTATTATCTTCAAATGTTCATCTGCTTAATAAATTTTATTCATCAAATCATACATTTTTAAATCATAAGTAAAACTAGCTCTCACTATATCTAATGCTTCTCTAGTTATTTGATTAACCTTTTACTAGATTATTTTAAACATCGAACTAATATCAATGAATTCTGTATTAAATTCTTAATTTATTTAAGAAAATTTCCTTATTTTAAAAATTATCTCTTTAACTTATTAGAAATCACAATTTTCCAATGCAGCAGTAAAAGCTTACTCTTAGCAATTAAAATTTTCTTTTATAACAAGTAGCATTTAATCGTGGTTCAAAATCTCAAGACCAATTTATTTTATTTGTTTAAGCTCGTCAGATAAATCAAACAATTAAGGTTAATACTGTAGGATTTAGTGTAGAGCATTGAATTTTTTCAAATTTTTATTTAAAGTTTAATCTACTTACATACTCTCCTTCATTAATTGTTGAGCCTAATATAATTATTATAGTCCTTCGATTACTTTAACTAAAATACTTTTAAAATATTATTATAAATTCGATAACTCTGCTTTTTAAACTGTCTCTTCTTGAATTATTTTAAAGAATGAGTGATGTTTAAATAGATTATATAAATTTTATTATGTAAACGAATGATCACTAATAATCAGAACATTCTCACATATCTCAAATAACTTTCTTGATTATGTAAATATATGACTAGAAAGTTAATTAATTAGTGTTTTATGTTACCCTTCTTCATTTACAAAGTTTTTTATTATTACCAAGAAGCTTGAAGCAGCTAAAAAATTATTCTAGAAGCTAGAAATTTCTATATAGGGGAACTGCTCTTTAATTAAATTGACAGCTTAAGAAATTACATTTTCAATTTTTTTGATTAATTTATGGAAAAACTGCTCATCTACTTACTTAATTTTTTGTAGCTGTTCAATAGCCATATCATGTTACTTTTTAACCAATAAATTTTAAATTTCTTATAAACTCTTATTAAGTTCGTTTTTTATCTCTTGTTCAATTTAAAATATACTAGCTTAAAAATCGCAATTTTTCAATTATTCAATATTTTCTGCTTTCTAAACAAAATCTTTAATGATTTTTAACTCAATACTAAAAAAATTATCTTAATTTTTTATTTTTTCTCTAATGCTCAATTCATAGTTTTTAAATACTGACTTAACCATTTCTATTGTATTTAATATCTCTTTTTAAATTGTCTGTGAATAATTTGAAAGGCACTTCTAAGTTTAAGCTTCATTTAGTCCTTAAAGCAAATTTAAAAGATACTAAAACTCTCCTGAATTATCTGAATTATGAAGACTTAAAATAATCTTTGGAATTTCCTCTTTTATTTAGTTAATTTCTTAGATAAAAATATCCCAATCCTTTTATTAGAAAATGTTTCTAAATTTATTCAAATAATTAAAAGATTGCATTAATTATCTGTATTGCTATTACATTTCTAAGAATTTTAGTTGTTTTATTTAACTGAAAATCATTTATTTTTAAGAATCCACGTAATTTTACCTGAAACTATTTAGTTCATTTTATGAGTTTTAGTAAAGCTCAATCTTATATTTCTCCAGTACACTTAATATTTATGATAAATTTTAGAGATTTTTTTAAAAATTTTGATAGAAATCTTCATTTTTTTAAAAATTAATATAAATCTTTACTTGTTATATTTCATAAAAAAGCTTATTATATATTTTTTAAAATGCTTTATCTAAAGCTTATTTATCAGTATCGCTTTAAAGCTGATTCAATAAAAATATTTCTGAATCTAGGCTCTAAAAATCTTCATTTTTTATCAAATTTTCAAGTTTCTTAAATTTTTCCTAAATAGTCTCTTTTGGTGTAGGTAAACTTTCAAAATGCCTCTATAAAAAATTAAATTCATTCATGCTTTAGATAAATTTTTGAATTCCATCATAGCTCTCTTAAATCTGTTCAAGATTCTACATTTTTTATTTTTTAGAAGTGTAATCAAATACCATCTCATCATACACTTTTTAAATCAAAGTAGTAAGTTATTCAAAAGAGAATCCCTTTAAACATGATTAAATATGTAGGTATTCTTTTGATATTAATTTAGCTTGTTTAACAAAATTATTATAAATTGTGAAATCTTTCACAATTGTATAAGATTATGCTTTTGTTAAATTCTCAATTTATTTGAAATTTTCCTCGAAATATTTCAATATTAGACATTTGATATCATTTAGCGAAGAAGTAGAATCTCTCTTAGCATCAGCAATCTTGCCTAAAGTCTGAATGTTTTACAAAAGCAATATATTTTAATTTAATCTTTCCCAGCAATCGCTATTAAATATATGATCTACTCTTTAAATACTACTGATAAATTCGTTTATTTGTTTGTTCAACTCTTATACTTTTTTCTTCACTAAATCTATGCACATATCATATTGTTCTTAGTATTTTTCATTCCTATTTTTAAATACAGTAAAACAGCTCATACTCTATAGAAATTATCTTACTTATTAGAATTTATCATTTTTAATCAAATTAAAAATACTCTACTTGCAAATCTCAAAGTATTTATTGAGCTTTTCAAAGAGCTTTTATATGCTATTTTATGTAAATTTTGTTTAAAAATAATCATCTGTCCAAAGCATATAAGTAAGAAAATTGTAAGTCTTCAACAGTTTATCAAAATCAATTTATTAGCTTTTTACTAATTCATCATTTGATTTTATTGAATTATTAATATCATCATCTTTTTCTTCTTCACTAGACTCCTCTTCTTTAATATCCTATAAATATTTGTTCAATATTTTTTTAGCTTTACTCGCCTTTTTTTTAATTTTTTACTTAATTTCATCTTTTATTTATCTATATTCTTCAGCAGTTTAGCCTTAAATCAAATCGTCTTGATTTCTGATTTCATCTATTATTTTTAAGATATTTTGTAGCTAGTACAAATGAAAACTGTCTTATGAATTTTCTTTGATGAGACTAAAAACTTGTTAATTAAATTCTTTTAAATATAAAAGAGCTTAATTATATAAAATCTCGCAGTCTGGAATATATTCAGAATATTTGCTATTCTGGTTTTATATTTTCAGTATGTTAATTTCAAAATCTGGCATGCACTCAATTTAAGGACTAAAAACAATCTAATTGTCATCTAAAGAGGGTTATTTCTAAATTTCTTTATTAATATTGTTAATTATTCTCTTTAGATTTGATAATAACTCATTATTTTCTTTCAGATGTATTTGAACTATACTGTAAAAATTTTCATCTTTCTTTAAAATAAATGCTCTGAGAAATTCTTCAATTAATTTAATAGAGCCAATTTTCTAAGTTATATTGGCTAAGTTGTCTTTGATTGAGTTAACCTCTAATTATTTTGTCCTTTAAAAAAATTTTGTAGACAATAGTTTCAAGTCTTCTATTTCCATAATGTGTTTATACCTTATGTTTTTTTAAGTTTTATCAAATATTTATTAACATAAAGAAGTTTAATCTGAAAAATCTTTTAACTTTTATAGATTATTCTTAACATTTTCGATATTTTAAGGGAAATCTTTTATTATCCTTTAACTCATCTAAAAGCAAACTTCATCAATATCTTATTTGAATTGAATTTCGCTAGTTTTAAATTGGCCTTCTTCAAAAACAACACCTTTAAATTCATCAATTATTTTTAAATGTTAAATAATTTCAAGTATTTCTTTAATATTTTAACAGGAAAACATGATGCTTTTTTCAGAAGCTTCATAAAAAGTGTTAAATGCCAAGTTTTTTTATTTTTCAAAGATTCTTGCAATTTCATTCAATAAATCTTGATATTAATTTAATAAGTATTCATAGCTTGTGTAGTCACATATTTATTTGTATTCAACCATTTTTTCCATTATTTCCCTGTAAAATCCCTTCTATTAAAATTTTGTTACTATATTGCTAGTTTCCTTTGCGTAAAATAATAACCTTTAATTTGCATTTCCTGAAACACTAAAGCAGAATTCTTCAGAAGGATTAATGAAAGATTAATGGTTAAGGATTTATTAAAGTAATATTTTGTGATTTCCATCAACAGGATTTACTATTACATAATTATTTGGTTTAAGTTAATTTAATATAGCTTTCAAAAAGCTTATTATCATTTATGATTTAATATCATTTTCATTTTTGAAATTCTCAAGAAATTCTAAAATTTCCTTAACAATATCATTAACTTTTTTTTCTTTAGGAACCATAGTAAATAAAAAAATTATCTTTTCAGATTACTCTTTTTCAGGATTTTTAAGAATTCTAGTTAAAAGGTTAAATACCTCTTAAAATAATGCTCCTCTTTGAGCAACTAATTCATGATAGCTTATTAAGACAACTAATTTCATGCTATTGCAATTCAACATAAATTAATTTAAAGAAAATGCATTAGCAATTTCAATTTCAGTGCCACGATTATCAAAAAATCCAGGAGAATCACACAAAAAATAATTTCCATATAAATGAGCTGCTTACAGTGTTGAAGTCTGTGACTATTTAGAGTGTCCAATTTAAAATATTCCTTTTGAATTAAAAACTTCAGTTTCAGTTTAATAGGTTTGACCATAGACTTCTTTACTTATTTTAATAAGTTCAGTATACATTTCTTAACCTAAAAGATAGTTAGCAGTAGTACTCTTTCCGCTTCCAGTTGGTCCTGCTAATAAGATTATATCCTTATCCCTTAATTAGATTTAGTCTTTTTGGCATTCTTAGAATAATAATATCAATTTTTTGACATCTAAATTATATTCTCTAACAACTGTTTCAGACTGATTCATTAATATACAAATACAAGTATTTTCTTTTTAGAATTAAATTTATTGTTATGTATTAATTTTTTATAAAAGTATATTGTTTAAATTAATCGGTATATAAATTCACAAATACAAAAACGCTAAATCAAAAAGATAAAAGAAAGAGTGATAAAAGAGTTTTTAAATATAAAAACTTTATAGATTTTAAAAAATAAGCAACATAACTTTATTATTCCTTTATCCTAAAAAGAAAGGGTTTAGATTATAAAATATTAGTATTGTTAATAAATCAATTATTTATTAATTTATAAAAATTAAGCACTCAAATATTTAGATTACTTTTTAGAATCATATAATTTCATTGTATTTATTTAAATCATTTAGTTACATATGTATTCTATATGAATACCTGAATTATATTTTCGAAAATAATTAATTGATGATTTAGTTATGTTTTGGTATTGATTATCTAAATAATTATAATAAAAGTGTTTTTTTATTAATCTTAAATATTCTAAATGCTTTCTTTGTATTTTCGAAAATAATTAATTGATGATTAAGTTATGTTTTGTTATTGATTATCTAAATAAGTAAAAATAAAAGTGTTTTATTTAATTGTTTTTTATTAATCTTAAATATTCTAAATGCTTTCTTTGTATTTTCGAAAATAATTAATTGATAGATTTTTAATTAAATTCCAGTATTCATTATTTAAAAAAATAAAAGTCTTTTACTTATTTTGGAAGATTTAATGTTTCCAAATGATCATATTTTTGAAAATAATTAATTCATGGATTTGATTAGGTATGAGCATTTTTTATCTAAAAAAATAAAAATGTTTTATTCAATTCTTTTTTTTTTGGTCGATTTAAATAATTTAAAGTCTTAGTTTTTTAAAAAATTAAAGCACTTTTTTTACTAAAAAAAAAAATTTAATCTTAAACGGAAGTGCGTATCAGAATTACTTAATCTTTCTAACAAATTCATTAAATTAGACATTAATACGTACTAAAAATATAAGGTAAATTATATTGATTTTGAATATTTTATTTTTTAAATAGATGAATCATATTATATATATATAACTTAAATGAGATAGATGGTATCATAACTAAATATTCATTAAATTTTTAAGCTTTAATTTTATTTTTTAATAAATATAATGAAATTATTATTGTATATTTTGAAATAATTGTTGAATAGGTTATCAATATATAATATATAAAATGCAAATATTGTTTTATGTAAACAGAAGCAGTTTAAAATAAACTGATGAGAAAAAATGGGTTTATTAATTAATAGTTTTAATATTTATCATTCTTAAATTTCAATATAATTTGATTCAAAAGATACATCTAGTTGATTGTCATCTTCAATTTCAATTACATCTTCATTTTTTATTTTAATTTCTTAGATTATATACCTTTTACTTTCTATTAAAATTTTTAGAGATTCTTAAATTAGCTTTTCGTACTCTGAGCTTGAGCTGTTACTAATTTTGGGCTTCTTCGATTTTTTTTATAGTTTATTTATTGGTTTTGATCTCATGGCTAGATTTGATGGTTTTTCTTCTAGTTCTTATTTAGTTTAATTTTTAATTGTAAGATTATTTTACATTATATGTTACTTTCTAACTTTAGCAGATTCTTCTGATTGGATGTTTTGGTTATGTAAGTTAGTTTCTGTAGTATCATTCTTTTCCTTTAGCATTTTTGCTAGTTATTTCCATTAGATTTTCCTAGGTTATCCATCTTTTTTCAGAGATTTGCTATAATAGAGTGTATTATTTAGTTAATTTTATTTATTTAACTCAGCTTCTTGCTTAATTTCTTAGCTATTTTCATTTTATGAGATATGCTCAATTTAAATATCAGTTTTATGGTTATCAATTTATTCTTCATTTTCTTGGCTATTTACAGGATCTTCTTTAATTTAATTATTTTTATTTTATTATGGGTTAATTATTTAAGTATTCGTGTTTTATTCTTTAGTCATTTTTATTAGCTTTTTCCAGTGAATTTTCTTTGGTTATCCATTTTTTTTTAAAGACTGTTAATTTATTTAATTTTCGCATACAACATTTGAATTTACTTCTTCAGCTTTATTAATTGATTATTCATTTTAGTTGTTTATTAATTTATTTGATTAACTTATCTAATCTTCGCTATTAAGTAGATTTTCTTATGTTTTTAAATTTTTAGAAATTTCAACACCCTAAATTACTTGTTTGTCTTCTTTAAATTCCTCTTCTTAAATTTAAGATTTTTGTTAATTATCAATTTAATTTAAACCTTAATCTGATTTATGTTCAATATTTTCTGTTTAAATTTAAGTTTATTTGAAATTTATAATCTTATTATTTTTTTTAGATCTTGTTCTTCTTTTTCTTAGTGTAAATTCCTCTTAGCTTTAAGATTAACTTTATTCATTTTAATCATCTTCTATTTCTTTGTTTTCTTCTTCTATTTTTTCAACTTTATATTCAATCTAAGTATTTTAATTTTATTCCTATTCTAATTCATTTGCCTTTTAATTAAAAAAATTAATTAAAAAAAATTTAATCTCAAATCAATAAAATTAATCATTTATTTTTTATTATTTTTGTTTTTTAGATTAATTTTGATACTTCTAAAAATGATTTAATTATTCTAATTAAAAAATAAATTGATTAACTTTGTGTGATATGCTAAAAAATGTTTTTATTCAATTTGAATTAATTAATGATTAGATTTGATATTATTAAGAAGATTTAATTATTCTTTATTAAGAAATAAATAAATCTTAAAAATAAGATATTGGGTGAATTTTAGCTCTTTTGTTTTCAACTGAAAATCGAATTTCTTTAGATTAAGAAAATACAAAATTGCTTTTGGATTATTAATTTATTAATGAAAAATTAGTATTTATATCTCTTTTCTCTGGTTTTAAATTAATTCTCAATTTTCAAACAGCTAATTTATTTAATTTTTGCAATTATTTTGTATCAAGAAATAAATGTATTTAAAGAGGTTTCTTACATTTTAACAATTCTCGTTCATTTTTTGGTCATCTTTTTGTTAAATAGAACCATTTTCTGAAGGTTTTTATTATGAAATAGATGGTCTACTCTCTGCAATCGAAGAGTTTCTACGACGAGTAATATAGCTTCTTTGAGTGCTCTCAGGTATAACAACTTCACTCTGTTCTGCCTTTATGTCTAATAGCTCTTTGTTTTTTCTTCTTTCTATTTTTTTTCTTCTCATTTTTCTTTCCTCATGAATTTTTTGTACATCTTCAGGAGTTAAATTACCTTCAGTAATTAACTTTTTAATGCGATACTTTTGCTTATTTTAATCGCTGATTTTCTTCTTTTTCTATTCAATACAGATCTTTCTTTTTCTTCTTGCAAAAATAGATATTTTTTCTCTGCTATCAATTCTGTTTATATGGCTCATATCTAAAAATTACTATACTTGTAATTCATATTCGTCCTTTAATTACTTGTAATCATTCACCACAGATACATCTTCTATGCTAATCTAACGGTCGCTCCATAAAACCTTGTAAAACTTATGATTTTTTTCATATTTTTCACCTATTATTTGTATAATCCTTGGTTAATCACTATTTTATAAGTTATTCTAAGACATAATCTATCCATCTGCACTTTAAATTAAATTCTATAAACCTCTATTTCTGTTATATAGATAACCTTCAGATCCTCTTGATTATTCTCCAAGAGAAATATCATAATTTTCCTTTTGAATATGATTTAAGGAGTTTGATGAATTTACTTCAAGCTAATCCTTCTAAGAAACCTATTTTTATAAAATTGATATTATTCACTCTTAAAAACGCACAAACTTTTGTTTAAACAAAAATAGATCAATGGCTTTGTCTAATTATTATCTTTTATTTAATTAGCTTGTGAATTATAGATGGAAAAAAAGGAAAAAATTTAAGTTCTAAATAAAATTGATTCCTGTTTAAAATTATCTATCATCATAATTCACTCGCTCTAAATTATTAAATTGTAAAAAAATGATATCAGTATTTATATTTACTAGTCTTCTTAAGGGATATGCGTTAATATTAGGAAAATCTATTCCAAATTTATCTAGATTAGGAACACTAATAGCTTAGTTAACTAAACTTTAGAAATGGGGATTATTCAATTAATTTATAAGTTGATCATTGCTATCTAATTCTTCTGAAAGAATATCAGATAAATTTTCATCATCGTAATCACTGCTTTCTTCTTCTACTTTTTCCTATTTTGTATTATCTTCAAGTTCTTCTCTTTTGTCAAGCTAAATGTCTCCGTTTTCTTAGAAAATATCGTAAGACTCCTCTCTTTAGACTTGAATTTCTGGTAATTCTTTGAGTTAATTATTGCTCATTTCTTTATTTATTATTGCTTGATTTAGACAAGGGAAAATATTTCTTAATTCCTAATTAATTTTTGATATGTATAGATCAATCAAGTAGTTAAAAAGCAACTCTAATAGCTGCTATTAAACTTCTATTTTATTAAAAGTTAATTCTTGATTTGATGAAAGATTTTAAAATGATCTTTTAATTTCTGATTATTTTCTTTCAGAATTATTCTAATTATACTATATCCTACATCAGAATATAATCAAAAATTAATTTATATATTCCTCTATAATTTGTAAAGTTTACCTAATAATCATTATATCCATTCTATTACTACATAAAAACATATCTTTTCTATATAAAAATTATTATTCTCAAAAATTTCTATTTACAATTTTTATTTATTCTCACAACTAAATCTAGATAGATAGATAAATAAATAAATAAATAATAAAAAGACATTTATTTAATTTTTTTAGTCAAGCATATTATAAAAATTAATTAATTCATTAATTAATTAATAAATTTTACACTTTTATTTTCTCATAATTAATCACATTCATGTGTATTATAAGTTGAAGCTATAAATTCATGATCATAAATTAAGTAATCTATATTGATTATTTACATAAATACACATAAGCTTTTAAGATATTTAAATAATTTAAACTAATGTGCAAAGATAAAATTAATTTAATTTAATTAATTCATTCGTAATTTAAATATACATCTATCTACCTATTTTGATATATTTTAAATTAATAAAAATTGAATAATTTTTCCAAATAAATTTACAGTTGAATATTTAGTTTGACAAATTAAAAATGATTATATGCCGATTAAATATATTTTTTACTTTTAAAGAATATTTTTCCAAAATTTTTACTAGAATTGATATACCCATTATTGTCTAATAATTATCTGATAAATAGAAAATAAATATTTAGTAGAATAATAAAAGATTAACAACTCATTTTTTGGTTTCGGAAAATAAGGAAGGGAGATTAATTAATGGGATTTATGGTATATAATATTACTCAAATATCATCAGAAATCAAGAAAATATATTATCTAAATTTAGAATCTATGAAAATCTAAAATTTAAGAAATTAACAAAATTTCAAATTTATAAAATAAGAAAAATCATATATGATTTTATCAATGTTAAGCAAAATTTTGAATTCAAAAATCATTTATATCTTTATTTAAGAGGTAATTTAATGAGTGATTCATGCATATTTATATTCCCTTAAATTTATATGTCTCATAAATAAGTAAATTTTGAAACAGGAATTAAAATATCTTTATAATAAATAAAAAGCAAATTTGAAAGAGTATTTTTAAATATTGAAAAATGAAAAAAAATAATGAAGATTAACTCAAAAGTTTTTTTGAGTTTGGAAAATTTATGACTCAAAATAAGGATTAATTTTCGAGTATTGCATAGAATATGCTTTCTACTAAGTAACTCCTATAAATAAAGCAGAAAGCAACAATATAATAGGAAATAGAAGAGTAAAGAAACTATATCAGCAGTCATTCTCATAACATTAAATAGACAGTAGCAGATTAAATTTCTTTAGCAAATAAATGCTCATTGGGACTGGAAAAACTTAAAAAAATATATTTAGAAGATTTGGTTGTAAATAAGCCCATGGAGAATTGTGTAGTTTACGTTAAGACATTTTGCAAGCCAAGCAAAATGAATGCAATTAACTTAGGAATTGAAGATGAAAAAAGCAATTACATTCATATCAGTCTTTACAACTCAGAAAAGTCAAACTGTGATTTAAAATATTTGGATTAAAAATATCCTTTGAATCTTAATTTAGCAATAAAAAACCCTTATATGAAAATGAATGCTGTTGGCCATGTTTTCTTGAGGAATGATAATCCTGAAAATATCTTATTTCTAAATTCAAATTAATAATAAGATAATGATAAGTAACTAAAAGAATTCAATTCTTTGAAATAAAAGGGTAACGAATTATTTAGCCAAAAATAATATAAACAAGCTATAGAGTTTTATCTTAAAGCTATTTAATTTGCTTCAAGCAACGAAGAAAAAATAATAGCTACCTCAAACATATCTTAAGCACTTATATGCCAAAATAATTACTAAAAAGCTATTTTTTATGCTGACAGAGCTCTTGAGCTTGATTAAACACACTAAAAGTCTCTTTTTAGGAAAGCTACTTCTTTGGTGGGGTTGTATGATTTTGAAAAAGCATTAAAGGTATTCGAGTAGTTGAAACCAAATTAAGAATGTGAAAAACATATGGAGGAGTGTAAGTATAAGCTTAATAAATAAAAAAATGGATTCACTTAAGATGAAATAGCTGAAATAATTTAGAAAAAGCAAGGCCAAAAATTGGTTAACTTTGTTGGAAATATTGAAATAAGAAGAACCTAAAAGATGGGCAGAGGAGTATTTGCAACAAAAAGCATCAGAAAAAATGAAGTTATTGCTGTTTGTGAATTTGTTTAAGCAAAAATAAATAAAGGTGAATTACTAGTGGAGTACATAGACACAGAAAACTTAGCTGTCAATTTAAATAGTCAATATTTTATAAGGGAATAACTGATAATGGAAATGCAAGAAAACTTCTACTTGAGAAAAGTTCTTTCCTATTTATATAGAGGAGAAATAAATAAAGATTATTAAATCCCTAACTTGAAAGAAGTTTTTGTCAAAAAATATTATCAAGAAGGATTAGATGATAAAATTGAACTCACAGCCGAAGATGTCAGTAATATAGTTAATTACAATACTTTTGGGAGTCGAAATAGTACTTAGCTAATCATGCTAGCTAGTTTCTTTAATCACAAGAACGTAAGTGATGTTCTACTCATAGATGTAGAAGATAAAGTAGTAATAGTTTCATAAAGAGAAATTCAAAAAGATGAAGAAATATTTATTACTTACATAAATTAAAGTGATAAAGATAAAGAATAAGTGGCTAAAGATTTATAAAAATGGGGAATCACAGAAGTTAATTGAATTTTATGTAAAATGCTTAAGAAATAATAAATTATTGTAAGTAAGTAAAAAATAATCGTAAGAAATTTATAATTTTTTAATTAATTTAGTTAATTTTAGATATTACTATTTCTTACATAGCATTTTTATCCTGTTTAATTTTTTAAATAAAATATATCTTTTATACACCTTCAATGATCATTTATACAAGAAATTAAATAAAAAATTTAGCTTGAGATAAAGTAAATGAAATATAAATAATTTAAATTGAAATAGAACAAATAATCAGTAAAATTGTTAAAAATATTTGAAATTAATTAAATTTTATTTAGCATAACAAATAATTTAAAGAAAAAGCAGTTTATTTTTCAATTCCATCTTTCCTTCTTTTAATTTAAAAAACTAAAATCCATATTTATGTTTAAGTTTATAACTTGATTTTGAATTTTTAAGTTGTATGTGAAAAATATGCTTACAATTACCTATCTAGAAAACTGTTGTGATAACAATAAAAATTTTATATTTGATAATATTTTTCTATTGGATAAAAGAATATATAAAAAATTAAATAAAAAACATGATATATCTTTTGAATTTTGAGAAGAAATAATTTGATTAAAAATATTGTAAAATAATATGTATTAAGATATTACTAACATATATTAATTGACACAATTTAATTTTTGTAATTTAACCCTTTATCTTGATTTATCTATCTATTAATCTAAAAATTACTAATAAATCTTTTTTAGAGGCAAAATATTTGTTCTTGCATAATTTTGTCAATTAAAAAATGATTTTTAGAAAATTGAAAACTTAAATATATTGAACAATTTTTAATTTTTATAATAGTATTAATTTTTAAAGTGACATCTTTTTTACAGCTTTTGAAGATAAAATAAAAGTATAATATAAAAATGTTTTTTAATCTAATACTCTCTTATTTTTGTTAGAATTAATTAAAAAAAACAAAAATCTTACTACAACTTTCTTTGTTTTTTACTAAGTTTTGAATATTTAAAACGTTATAAGTTTACTAAAAATAGTCATCATCGCAAGGGCGTTATTAAATCTTACTAAAATTTTCAGTAAAGTATAATTTTCTCAATAATTTAACTCCCTTTTAACATTTTGGTTGCAATAATCGCTTAGATTGTCTTCACTTTTTTACTTCTATTTTAAAATCATCTTCATTTATTTTTGTAATAATATAAAAAAATTAGGAACTAAATAATTAAAAACCTATCATCAATAATAGATTTCCTTTAATGAAAAGCCAAGAAAATTACATTTATGAAGATTAGTAGTAAATAATTATAAATTGCCAATCATTTTATAAGCATAAAATAGAATAGAAGTCCATATTTTTAACTAAATAATAGATAAAGCTAATAAGATGATAAAAGTATAAATCTAGCGTTTAAAAAATATCAAAAGAAAGGCGCAACAAATCCATGGAAGATCATAATGTATTATAAGTAACTCAATATTCTAAATACTTCTTTAAAAATAGCTTTTTTTGTATCAACAAATTTGTATTCAAGGAGTAATTGCATAACAGACTATGGTATAGAGATTATGAAGAAATACATTTATGAAAATGAAAAGCTCTCTCTTTTAATTTTAGATTTTGAGTAAAAAATAATGATGTCAGTTAACTTTTATTTATTAGCTAAAATGAATAAAAAACTATAGGGAAAATAAAATTACTTAGACAGGATTAAAAATGTTGTTATAGCTTCCAAAGCACTTAAAAAATCTTAAGAGATACTTCCTATCTTTAAAGTACTTACATATAAATACATACATAAATACGCATTGATTGATTGATTAGTTTGTTAGTTTGTTTTTGAAAATTTTATAAATTAATAATTTCTGATAAAAAATATCCACTAAAGAGGAAATTACTATAAAAAATACACACAAAAACAACTAACTATATTTCGTCTAATCATTTTTGTTAAAAAGATCAAATAAATTCGAATTTGGCAAACTATGTTCAAACTCTAATGACTAGTAAAAATAATTTAATAATGATTAAAAAACTAATCTTTAAGCTCTACAGTTTGATTTTAGGTAATAAATATTTCATCTCAAAAATTATTTTTAATTAAATTTCATAAAAATAGCTAGAATAAGCTTGATACTAAATCAATTAAATATGTTTGTTAGTTAATTAAAAGCTCTCCTTAACTAAAAGAAATCTCTCTAAGCATGGAGTAATTTATTTTATTTTTATTATTATTTTAGCAATAGCTTATATTTAATGTAATTTCAAAACAAACAACTCCTACTATTTTGAGCTTTAAAAAATATTAATATTTATTTGTATTAAGTTTAAATTAATTACAAAAAATAACAAAACCTATTTTGAAAATTTAAGAAATCACATTTTTTAAAATATAAAATATTTGAAAAAAATAAAAATAATAATTCTTTGTTGCTTTTAAAAAATAGAGATACAGATTTATCGTATTAGAAGACTGATGTTTTTAAAAATGAAGTTTTTTTTCCTTAGTAATTAGAAATAATTGAGCTAATATTTGGGTAGAAATTACATAAATCTAATTAAGTTAAATAAAATAATTTGTTTATTTATTTATTACAATTAGTTTAAATAATTTGACAGGAGATGGAATATAAAATATATGTAACCCTTTTAAGGCATGTTAAGAATTAAAATAAATACATTTAGATCTACAGTATACATCATTATTTAATTAAGATATCTAATTTATTTAAATTTAAAATAGTCACAATATAATTGGTGATGATGGAATAAGATACTTATTTTCCTACTTATCATAACTTTAAAATCTTTCTTAGCTCAAAGTTAACTTAGAGTAAAAAATATTTTATTAATTTTACAACTATTTAAAAAATAAATTTATTTTAGAAATAATATGATCACAAATAGAGGAGCTAATATTATTGGAAAACTTTTAGAAGAACAAAGTAGTTTATTACATGTTGATATAATTTTGAGGTAATTAATTAAGTATCTTTGCTTGATAAATATTTTTAAATTTATGATATATTCAGATTTGTTAATTTTACTTAATAATTTATAGGAATAACTTGATAGATTATAGTGGTGCTAAGATTTTGAGCAAATCAATCAAATTAAATAAAAAAATAAGATTTATATAATTAAACCTAAGGTATTAATTAATTCAAATATTTATTTATTTATTTGTTAAAGGAGAAACAAATTTTATTATCTAATTACTCTAATTTATTCAATTTATTTATTTATTAAAAGTGACTTCAACATAAGTAAGCAGGAGAAAATATAATTATCAATGCTGATTTCAAAATCTCAAAGACTTATTTATTCCCCAAAAATATTTTTACAATACATTTGAATAAATGATATTTATATATTTTGCCATTTATATTACTAGTAATTTATTTAATTTATATTCAAAAATTTGTTATATTTCTATATTAAATTTACTCATTCAAACTTTATAATTAATTTTATTTTTAAATTTAAATATGAATTATAATTTAAATTATATATTAGATTCCATCATAAATTACTCATATTTACAATTTTTTATTTTTTAATAATTTTTTTATTTATAATTCTAAAATAAAATTAAGATATTTCATTTAATATCTATCTAGAATTAGTTGTATAGTGTTACATTATTACCTAACAAAAACAAAAATAATAAAAGAAATATAAATACAATATAAAGAGCATGAATAAATAAATAAATACATACATACACACATAGAAAAATATATAAACTTATAATTTACCATGCAAGCATCTAAATAAATATAAAAATTAGTATTATGAATAAAGTTTTATTAAAAAATATTTGTAATTTATTCAATACAGTATTTTAGTTATATTTTTTAGTTTAAAAATACTTATTAATTTAATATAAAAATATTTTACAAATATATTAAAATATTAGTTATCTTCTTTTTGTTTCTTTTGTTTTTGTGAATAGATAAATAAATGGAATTAAATTATAGATGAATTTTTTCCAGATATTTAATATTTATTTAATTATTTTACTGAAGAAATTTAATAAAAACATACTTAAAAAAAGGATAAAATTATTAAATTTTAATGAGTAAGCTTTGAAAAGTGAGTTGCGTTTATTTGCTTTCAAAACAATTTTTGAAAAAAAAGCTTTATTTATTTGCTTGAAAAACAAGATTTGGATGAAAAGAATTTTGATTTGATTGAAATTCAATTAATAATTTTAACATTTATAATCAACCACAAATAAAAAAATATGCAGAAACCTGATTTGATATAAATTTAGATAGTGAAAGTAGGATACTTCAATTAATTAATTTGTTTTGAAATTTCAATTATAAATTGAAGTGCGTTGTTAAATATTTTCTAATGAATTTATGGAAGGAGAACTGAAATATACTTTCTTGATTTTATAAATTAAGAATAAAAAGGATTTGTAATCTAATTTATATGGTATATAGAAAAGCGAATGAGTGTAGTGAGTTTTTGATCGATGAAATAAAGTAAGAAATAAGAGTTTGATTTTTCGATGTAAAACAAATAAAAAGAAAAGAAACAAGTTGAAATGAAAATTTTGATTAAAAAAAAATACTTGCTATAAATATTTGTTATTCTTTTATAATTTGTGATTCATTTGTCTTTTTCACAAATAATAACATAAAATGAATCAATAAACTTATAATAAAATGAGTAATATCTTTAAGATGTATCTGATTTTTATGAATTTATAGCTAAAAATATAACTTTTCCATCTGGTTATCCTTCAAATCAGATTAATTAACCATACACAAGTTTGTCCGATACGAAAAATAATTAAGTGACAAGTACTACATTGGCAAGTTACAATTACGCAAATGCGATTTACTCAATAGCTTTGGGTTATCAGCTCAAGAGCAACAGCAATAACTTGGATGTGATTCTCACATACTATAGGACATATATCAATCCAAAGAATGGAGTGATTAAAAGGGAAGAACTAAACAATAGAAAGATAGAAAGCATAGATCCGCAAAATACTCCTAATTATTAATACGCAAGTATGTTTAACAGTACTGCTGGTTTTGTGTCTTATTATAAAATAAATGCTACCTGTTTTTAAAAGTCTGTTTATTTCTTCAATTATCTAGATAAGATTGGCATTAATTTAGTGGAGATTACTGATATAGATCTTTTTAATCATGCTTCAATTTTAGGATCAAAAGGAACTATTTATCTCATTCAATACAGATTCTAATAATTCTAACTGTATACATACAAAAACTAAGAATCTACTTTAGTCGATTTGACAAAATCATACAAAGACGTATTGATATCCAAGTATGTTTCAGATCAAGGAAAATACTACTTTGGCATTAGTTTATTAAATTCTACAGTATATTGTGCTTCAATTAACTTCACCAACTAAAAACTGATAATGAATAAGTACTAGTTGCCCCAATTTTTGAGTGAAGATAGCGAAGTCTATGTACAAAGATTAAACGATTATTTCTACATAATTATTTCTGATATCCATTAAATAACTATCTTAAAGTTTTAGTCTTTTGGTCTATTAGATTTTGGTACTATGAAATTAATAGAAAATAAGCAATTTCCTTTTGGTTTTGGTGCTAGATCTTTTCCCACATTTATTTCACAAAGCAATTTTATTTTCATAAAAGACAAGCAAATCCAATTAGTGGATGTAAAGAAATCAAGAGTGATTTACTCACAATCTTTTGATGCAGGATTGGATTTTTATTAATTAGATTATTACTAGAATCAATTTATTTTGTACTTTCTTAATAATGACGGTCAAGGCAAGATTACGTATTTGAGCAAATAAATTTAAATTAAAGCCCCGTCTTTAATAATCTAAGGCAAATAATAATAATTTTCCCTATTAATTTCCTCAAGTAATTTCCCCTTTTCTTTTAATGTCATTGTTACTGTGAATATTCCCTCTCAAGAGTAAGTTACATTCCAATAAGAAGAAATCCTTATCACATAAATGATGGACACTCTCCTCAAGCCAACATAGTATTTCGAAGTTGAACCATATGTTGAAGGTCCTGATCTTTCTTTACAGGTAACTTTACCACAATCCTCAAAACAGCTGATAAAAAGCGCTTAATTTGTAAAAGTACATTCTCTTAAATCTTTTCAGTAATTTAAAATTGATGAAACATTTGTCCCACATTAAACAGATTACTACTTTTCTTCACTAGCATAAAGACAAAAAATTTTGACAAATAATAAATAAAATTAATAAGAAAAAACTAAGAATTTTAAGAGCTTAATTCATCAAAAAATAGAAGATGAAAATAGCTTAAATTATACAAATTAAAATATTTTAAAAGACAAGAATTAAATTTTTTATGAAATCATTGCTTTACTGCCCGTATAAAACATCGATGGAAGTGGAAGCATTCAGGTACTAGCAAGTGAAGAGTAATTTGACTAAGTAATTGACCAGATTGATAATTCTGGGTCATTTACTCTTTAGTAAGATCAATCACTACCAAATCAGAGAATTTATGTTCCTATTATCAACAAATAATAACTCATTTTAAATCATTATGATTTTTCATGCAATTAAAAATTTATGTTTGCTTCTGATATTACTGCTAATGCTCTTTTTGTTTCATGTGGATCCTTGCTTTAAATGGTTTCTTTCATACCTTCAAGTGATTCAAAGATTCCTCTGGTCGTTACCTAGTTATACAATATCACAATAGACCCAACTCCATTTAATAAATTACTCACCAACAGAGGTTTGCTTTTCATCTATAACGATACATGTATAACTGCATTCGATTACATTAACATTAGCTACTTCCCATTTGCTATTCAAATACCTAAAATATCACCTAATTAATAAGTTGTGTTCTTTAAGCACAGTTTTATCCTTATTTCTCCTACTAATTCCTAAGCATCTAAGTCAGCTATCAACGATGGGACCAGTATATAAGCTGCTTAATATTCTTATAATAATTTCTAGCAAAGCTAACCCACACTGTAAAGATATCTCCAAATTGACTAATAGCATTTAGTTAATAGTTCTTATAAAGCTATAGCTATTAGAAATGACATAGAATACTTATTGCTCTCATAAGCTTAACAACCTGATTATTACAGCATCTACAGAATATCTATGAACGCATATTCACAAAATCAACTATATTCAACAATTTAGATACCTATAAACTCAATTCCAATAATCAACTCTGATATGATTTGCATAATCCAAAATAGTTCAGGTAGTGATAATCTTTAAAGCAACGTAAACTGCTTCTAAATAATGGAAAAAGCCTCAATTGTTTATGACTTGCTAATTGATGAAACTCAGTTCTATAACAACCTTTCCTTCTCTACCTAGATTCTTCTTTCTAGTGGGAGCCAAACTTCTCAAACATATAATCTAGTCTTGTAAAGAAATGCAGAGTTGAAAAATATGGTTGTGGATCAAAAATCTCTAGAGCTTAAATCATTAAAAGATTAATTTTATAATGGTTAATGGGATCAATCAACAACATTTTCTTTCAACGACCAAAAAATATTAAACACTTGCGTTCTAGGATGGTACAGCAGCTTTAGCCAGTGTAATGTAAAAAATAGAATTACTTATTCTTAATCAACACAATAGCAATTATTTAATTTAAATTCCAAAAACAAATCAAAAGTCATTACAAATATCAAGAATGAAAAAAATTAAATTAACTAAAATGAACATATATAAAACAATACAAAAAATTTAAAAGAGTTTAATAGAATTATATAAGAAAATAACTTAGAATAAAATTAATAATAATTAGCAAATAACGAACAATAAAATATTTAAATTAAGTACTTTAACACCAACAATTAATAACATGAAAGTTTGATTAAACAATAAAAATATCAAAATTAAGAAATAAATTATCAATAAAATTTGGAATCTTTAAACTCTTAACTAAATAACAAAAATAAATAAATTGAAAATGAATCAGAAGAATCCTCAGATAATGCGAATAAGTTACTCTTCTTTAGCATTTTATTTGATTAAGTCATAATTGTTTCCTAAAGCTCAACAAATATAATGAATTTGCTATCAATAAATTAAGATTATTATGGATGTTCCTTCATGGATGATAACGCAAGCATCACAAATAGGAAACAAGGAGTATTTTAAGTTGATCTCTATGTCTTGTGTTCTCAATATTTGGATATATACAACTTGAAAATTTCGAGGGATAGCAAGAATTAATACACAAGTGTAAATGTTAACAGTAAGGTAACTTACTCTACTTAATATATCTATGACCCATCACCATATTGGAAGATTCTTTCGATCAATTAAAGTATAATTTTGACTAAATTTAATGAAAGTAAGTATTTTTTAATAATTTCTGACAACTAATTCTACATTGACCAGAATTAAATACCCTACTCAACTATTATAGGAGTAAACGCAGTTTCTACTCTTTCTTCTTTTATGTTGTTGACTTTCTTTGAAAATTAAATTCTTTATGTCTAAGTAGTCTTAAGTCAAGGAGTTCTGAATTAATACATAGATATATCAGATTTACTTGAAGAAAATTACTTTTCAATAGCAAGTAGCGACACTATTAACTCTATAGATCAATACTCTGACACTAAATTCAGAATAGGGTTCTCTAATTCTTATATTTATGATGTCGAAGTTTAATTAAATGATGATGGAACCACTTCTCTAACTAACATATCTTTGTATTATTACAGAGATGCATTTTCAAAGCACATCTCTGGGTTTAAAGGATCTAAGTATCATCTCTTTTATGGAGTCAAAGATAATTAATATATGTTAACTTTATACTCTAATGCAAATTCAAAGTAGAATTAATTCTTAATTGAATCAAAACTAGACTTACCTTTCATTACAGACATATAAGGAATCAGATATGCTTAAGAAATTAGTCCTAGTTCTATTTTAATTTCTTTCTCTAATTAATAAGTCATCACCTTCGACATTTCTGAAAATGTAAAGTTTAATGTTTCTTCCTCTTAATCACAAATTCCATCCACAGGAATATAACTAGATCCAATAAATTAACTGGATGACTTAAATAATATAACACTTTTCCTCAAAAAGTAGCCTCCCAAACCACCTCCAACTTCTTCTTCGAATAAGCTCATTTTCTCTTTTACTTATATCATAATTATTACTACTATTTCTTTACTTACATTATGATAAAATGTAACCTGCATATTTTTATTTTTTATTTATTTTTTTCATGTTAAAGTTTTAAAAATTAATCTTTTCTATAATTTTTTATTACGTGATTTATTCGATAATAAATAAATGATTATAAAAAAAAATATTATTTGCTCTTATTTCAAAACATTATACATTCTGAAAGATGTTTGAACATTTTAAACAAATAAAATCTTTAATGAAAATTATGACTAATAATTAATTATTTTAGCAACCAATTTTTAAGATTAATTTCACACAATTTAACTAATGAATAAATTTGCAAAACTGAAAGAATTTACAAGAAAAACAAATGTTTTAATCAAATTTATATTTTGATAAAATGAAACGCTATATTTTATTAAAATTAGTTCTCTTCTAAAATAAAATAAACTGAGAGTCTTGATTTAATTCTTAGGTATAATTGATGTTTAGTAAAATTTATGTTTTAAAGCATTAATAAAAAGTGGATGTGAAGTGAATAAGTAAAAAATTACAGATATATGCCCTCAATTAGAAACTCTTATTGGCATTGAAAAGCTAATTTTCAAATAAGATAAATTTTAAATTAAAAGAAATAATCATTTAAATAATGAATTATTCCATCCTTAGTTATGTATTATTAAATAAATAATTTTATAATTCTATTAAAAATTACAAATAAAGGTATTTTTTAAATATTTATTTCATATGGACTTTAAAGAGTTAATTAAATTAGTACTATTAGACTATAAAATTTGGAAAAAAATATAGAGAATTTTCATTAACTATTTACTAATAGTAATATATAATTTTAAATAAAATTGTAAATATTTATCTTAAAAATTATAAAAAATAATAATAGTAATCTATTTGAAAAAAGCTTATAATATATTTATTTTAATTAATAAGAATAAATTATTTTATTTAAGCTAAAAATTTATTAGATAAATATTTAATGATAAATTTTTAATTAAAAAATTTTTTTTGTTTTTTAATTAAAATATTTGCAATATAATAATTATTTGAAATATCACAAATCATGGAATCATATGGTTGGTGATATTTCAAACACAACAACAACTATATTATAAATAAATAGCACAAATTAAAAATTTTAAATTTATCTTTGTTAATTTTATAAATATTATTATTTTTCATGAATAATTTGGTTGGTATTTATGTAATTATAGTCTAATACATAATATTTATTACGATATTTTAAAGAGATATCTCTTATAATTTTCTCTTTTTTATTAGATATCTAGAATATTTAATATACCAAATTCAAATAATACTTATTTTTATTTAAATACCTCATCTCAGCTTTAGTTTTAATTAATGAATCAAAATAGTATTTAAATATTAAGTAATTAATACCTTTTCTTATTAGCTCTCAAAATTAATTGTATTAATTATTTTTTTTATTTAATTAAAAACTTACTTTTAAAATATTTTAAAAATAATTTAAAATTAATTTTACAAGATTTTAAGTCTTTTTATTATTAAAAAGTATTAAAAAAAGGCAATTAACTATAAACTATAAATTTTACAAAAATTATTCAAAATGTTTGAACATTTTTTTTTACTTTTTATAAAATTAAGTTAATAATTTCATTTTTGATGATTAAGCTTTTTTATTATTATAAAATTGTTATCTACTTTAAAGTTTATTTTCTAAAAAAAACTAAATAATTTATTTAGAAAAAAAATACAAAATTCGATTTAATAATTTAGTAAAAAGTTATATAGGAATATGATAAACTTTGATATTTTTAGTTAGCAAATATGCCTAAGCTATAATAATAGTAAGATTTTTAGGACTTATTTAGGAGGTCTAATAACAATAACTGTGGTTATTTTATTGATAGCCAGGTTCGTATATCTTATAACATTTTCGATAGCAGGCTGGAGTTTGTAAATGATTCATTAGCAATCATTTAATCAGACGTCAAATTAGTTCATAATATCTCCAAAAACATTTAATTTAGCGCTTGGGCTAATAGGAAGCGATCTGAAATATATTGTTGACAAAAGCATTTTAGAATTAGAAGGTTATTTATATATTCAAAGTATTGTAGTCGATAGCTAGACAGGAATTTAGAGCATGTAAACATAGCAAGTTCCATTTTAATTAGAAGTTTGTACTAACGATAATATGCAAAATGAATAATTACAATAATAATTTCAGCAATATACATCAAATGGTTTTTATTTTTGTTTGCCTTAAAATATGCAATTTTAAGTAGAAGGAGAATATGGTGCTTCTGTTTATTCTTCTATTGTTTTAAATCTCAAAAAATGCAATGGAAGCTCATGTAAAAGTGAATAAATTATTGATTAAGCACTTCAATAGCTTAAAGTAGAAGTATTTTTTTCAGATGTTGTGATTTCTCCTCTAAATAAGGATTCACCTTTACAATTCTATGTAAATAACTTCTCATGGGAAGCATCTGAAACATTACCAAAAAAAGTGTATTTGGAACTCATACAAAATAGGATATAAACAGATATAGGTTTTTTAGTAGAAAATCTCGTTATTGAAGAATATCCCTCTTTAAGTTAGGCAAGAGAAACTGTATTAATTTTATTCAAAATTTAATTAAGTTAGTTAGTTAATTTTATATAAAAATGGCTAGTAAAACTTTATAATAAAATTTAATACTGCATTTAATAATTTTGTTTAAATAATGTTGTTTTCATAATTATTTTGGATTCTTAAATGCAGCCATTAATTTATTTTTTTTGATTAATTTTGAATAAACGAAAGAAATCAAAGAAAACTTTTCTTGACATCAAAATTACGAGTTGGCTATTTATTAGCCTTTGATCTATAAACTAGAAGCTTTTATTTATAATTAGCAAATAAACGAATTCACTACAATGTTAAAGATTACAAAAATTAAAAGAAATAAAAGTTTTACTTTAATTTTAACTTATCAAGTAAATAATAATTCTAGTCTCTAGCATTTTAATAATGAAAATATTTTTAATGGTAAAAAAATAATTTTTTAAAAATTATTAATAAATAGGTTACTACTCAATAAAATGGATTACTGAGCTCTTTGGTACTTTAGTTTTAAGGAAACAAACAAAATAATTATTAAAGATCATACCAGAGCGTAATCTAAATAATTTCAGAATTAGGGGGATTTTCTCAGTTTTTAACATTAATTGGATTTTTGATGGTTAACTATTACTCTTCTTTAAAATTAAATTGTGATTTAATTAATTCTGTTTTTTAACTCAAAGAGATTAAGCAGAATTCATAAGCGAATTCTATCAATCAAAATTAATTAAAGGGGAAATCAGCAAATGTGTATACCAAAAGAATGAGTTTATTTTAGCAATAGAGATAAAAATAATACCAATAGAATTCAAGAAAATCATTAAATATGAATATAAATGATTTACCAACTCAGAGTGTAAATACAGATAGCTTTGTCAAGGAAAATATTAAAGATAAATAAAGTGAATAGAGTATTAATTAGATAGAGCTGTTTTAAAATAAAAGGCTGGTAAGCATAAAGGATCAAAGCTAACTCAAGTCAAAATAAAGCGAAATTAAAACTAGCGATGAAAGAAACAGAAGCGAAAGCAATTTCACTTAATTGAGTAAAAAAATTATTTAATTTACATGAAAATAAAAATTTGATTTTTATAAAAGAGAGAATTCTGGGTAGTATTAAAGGATTGGCAACTTAGAATTCTTTGTTTAAATCTAAAGAAAATGATTTAACTAATAGTACAATTCATTCAAAAGAAAACAAGAAAAGCAAAAATGATGAACAAAGTTCAAGCGAAATAAATAAATTTAGTATTTTTGAGTATTTTATATCATCATTCTTTAGATATGGCAAATTCAAAAACATAAACAAATTATATAGTAATAATTTAGAGAAATTGAATTAAAAATTGGATGTTACTATTTTACTAAGCAAGATATTTGAGATAGAAAAGCTAAAGGCTATTCTTTTAGATGACGATTAACTTAATTTATTCTAATATTTACCAAAGCCTTAAATTTGCTATTCATTTAACCAAAAAGAAGAAATTCAATTTCACAATAATAATAACTTTGTTTTTGATATAAATAGCAGAAATAATGATAACAATGAAAACTCAGATAAATTATAAAAGGCAATAAAAAGCTATTAAAAAATAACAAGCAAAGCAGATTTGTTTAAAATAGATCACAGAATAATTAAAAATCTAGATCCTTCTTATAAAAAAATATTTCAAAATGCAACAAGCTAGCAAAAGATTGAAAATGCGACTCAGTAATTATAAAGTTATGAAAATAATCGCCCAGCTAGAATTTAGCCAGAAAAATTTTCAGAGGCAATTAAAGAAGTTGAAGAATGCTAAGAATATTTTGTCACCAACGATTTCGAAGAAAATAAAATTGAAGAAAACTTTAAAAATTATAAATCTTTGTCTATACAGAAACCATCTCCCAACTTAACCATTATTTAAAACAACGATTGCATTAACTAAATTACATTTTAAGATATTAATACAAGCTATATAATTTCTTAAACTAATAATTGATTAAACTTATTTATAATCAAAATTATATGTAAAAATTATATTTATTAATTAAAATTTATATAAAATTTCAATTTTAAACATTTGCTTTTACTAAGGATAGACAAAAATTATTCCATTTTTTAGCATATTTTTTATCATTACTTATTAAATAAAAATTATTTTTAATTTTTTAATTTTAGAAGTTCTCTAAATGTAAAAATGTAATTAACAAAAAATTAAAAATGTTTGTAATTATTTTTGTAAGCATTTTTTTATTAAGTTTTTAGAATATGATAATTAAGAAATAAAATATAATAATAAAATAAAAGTAAAGGGAATAAGTATTAATATGATTAAACAAACACAAGTAATATAAAAAATATTATTATTTTAAATGTTTGATATTAATATTTGCACATTTACCTAATACTTAAGAAAGAAAATTTGATATAACAATTAACTGATTTTAAATTAGAAAAATAAAATAAATTATAATAATAAATAAATTTTAAATTAAATTAATTTTAATATTTTTTAATTTTAAAAATGAAATTAAAGCAAATACAATTATTATTTATTGTTGAAGTATACAAAAATAACTAGAATATAATTTCAACTTTATTTTAATGCATTCATAATATATATAAACTTTCTTAGATTTTTAAAGATATTTTCCAGAAATGATGAACTAAAATAATTTATTTACCTTGCTAACTGTAAAGATTTAAATATATAAATAAAAGCAGTTTCAAAAAATACTTTCATAACATATTAATTTTAAGTATTTATTTTCAAATATACCGTAGTTCCTCATTAACTTTCATCACTATCTTTTTAAGCATAAAGAGGCGAAAATTCAATCTTTGACGCTTTTGACGAAAATACCCCCACCTTTTTAATCACTGATTATTAATTGTTTATATTAGAATAATTAATTATTACTTTTTTATTGAATTTAATATTCTAATTGCTTTAATATTACAAATAAATAGCTGATGATAAATAATAAAATTTAGGTATCTTCAGTTGGTTGTCAGTATCTAATTTATAGTTTTATTGTTTTGCTAGAAAATTGTAAATTATATAATTTTCTTCTTTATATTGATAAAATAATTGATTTCTTGAAGAAAAATAAATTTTACTTAGGAAAATATATGCCCGAAGGAGGTTGTGTGTGTTGCTATTGATGGAAAAATATATTAAAATAATAAAATACAATTAACAGATGAGTAAATTATTAATGAAAGTAAAGAACAATTTCTTATTATGAAAGGATTTGAAAAAAATATTAATTTGATTCAAACTATTGATTACAAAAGAATAGATTATAATGTTTCTGTTATATTGATTGAACAGTGTGAATGTGATTTAAATTACAATTTGAAGTAACTTCAAGAAAAGAATTAATTTTCATTTACTTAACTTTTAAAAATTATATTTGATCTAATAGATGGATTGATATTACTGAAGACATATAAAATAATTTATTTAGATACAAAACTTTAAATTATTCGAATTAATTTTTATGGTATTTATGTTTTTTATGATTTTGGAATATCTTCTAAAAATATAAATGATAAATCAATTTGAGTTAAAGGGTTTACATCTTACTCTGCTCCCTAAGAAGTAATTACAGGAAATATTAGTGATATAAATTACGAATCAGATGTTTTTTTATAAGGAAAAACATTATAAACTGTTATTAAGTAGTATGAAAAACTTAAAAATTTTAATAAAAATGAAAAAATATGCTTGAGAAATTTAAACAAATTTTAAAGGTTACTACCCTAAAGAGAATAAGTCTCTTCAGAAAGAAATACATGATCATCATTTCATATAAAAAATATTTTCAAAAGATATTCATTTTTTGGATATTTATAATTGCCCATATATTTGAAAGATTAAAACTCAAATAAATTTTAAATTAAAAAAATATTAGTATTTTTTTCTATTTGGAAGTTATTTGATCATTTCTTAATTAAGATTTTCTTTCAAAATTATTAAGAATGCAATATTATATATATAAAATAAAAATCTATTATAAATTAGAAATAAAATATCTTAAATTATAAAACAAATATTTATCTACTTTATAGCAAATTCAGGAATTAAATTCTTAATTTTCCACATTCATAAGAATTTAATACCTGAAAGTGCTATATCTTCAATCATTTAATTGTTCCTAAATAAATTATATTTGCTTGATAATTTTATGAAAAACTCTCTTATCTTTTTGTTATAACTTTGAAAATTTAAAACTAATATAATAAATAAACAAATACGCATTATAAATTGTTTATAATCCAATTAATAACCGGGAAATTATTGCATATTTTTATCATTATTTCTAAGTATCAATTAGAATAGAATCCTCTTTTTTTACATTAATAAATATTTAAAATTTTTCTAGTAAATTCTAATAATATTATAATTGGTTACTCTTTAAATTATATTATTAGCTTTAAATAATACCACTAATTGATTGTGTATTCAATAAAATGCTGATACTTTATTTATATTTAATATTATTCATAATAAATTCAAAAAATTATATTATTTAACAAAATAATACTTTCAAATTTTAAAATTATATGCTTGAAAAAATGCAATAAAATCTGGTGATTTTTAGAATAATACTTTTGAAAATTAATTCATCTGCAAATAGGTTTTTTTAAGCAAATAAATAGAATAATAAATTTCATTTTTATCTAATTTGATTCCATTTTAATTGTATTCATTTTTTAAGTGATTAAATTCTTTTAAATTTAATCATAAAATGATTATTTAGAAAAAATTCAATAATTTTAATAGTTTCAGTTAGGTATTTTATTAACTTAGTAAGTAAAAATAAAGATATTGATTCAACAACATTATGTATTGCTTACAATAAAACTTAATAAATCTTAAGAAATAAAATAAAAGAATCTTAATTATTTTTATAAATATTCTAATTTCTTCCTTTAAGAATTCTAGCAAATACCTTTTGGTTATATAACAAATAATATTTAAATAAGAGTTTTAATAAAAAATAAAAATAGTAAGTACTAAAGTTTAATAGGTGGTTAGTAAAAGCTTTTGAGATAACGACAACTAAAGATTGTAAATGAGTTTATTTATTTTTACATTAAATTTTAAAATAAATAATTTTAAAATAATATTAGAATTAATTTTAATTTATTATTTATTATTTATATTTTATTATTAAATTATTTAATATTTAAAATTTTTATATTAAAAAATAGATAAAATAAGAGGACTGTATGACTGGCAATAGCTAAAGAAACTTCGGGGATATTATAAAATAAGATTGTAATTATTTATTTAATTAATAACATGACTAATCATACGTTCAGTAAGAAATACAAAATGAGTTAGAAAAATAAAGTTAAAACCTCAGCCATTTAGAAAAATATTAAATTAATCAAAAAACTAATAATAATTAAAATATAATTACTAATTATTAGTTTTAAACTTTGCTTAAATCATAATTATGTAATAAAAAACACTACTCTATTGATTTGAAATTAAGTTAAGATTCTTAAAAGTATTAGTTAATTTAACAATATAGTTATATTAACTCTAAAAATGAATAAAGTAGTATTAAATATGAAATCAAAGAAATTAAAAAGACCGAATTCTAAATTTTTAAAAATTATTACAGTAATTAACAAACTAATTAAATTAACTCTAAAAATCAATAAAGTAGTATTAAATATGAAATCTATGAAAATAAAAATTCCAAATTCTTACTTAATTCTACCTAAAACATGATAGACATAAATGAAACTCATAGCAATAATCTGAATAATCGCATTGGTATTTTTTATTATTAAAGCATTAATGAGTCTTCATCAATGGTGGTTGATGAATAAAATGACAAAACAATAAAAATTAAATAATTTAAAGCAAATGAAAAATAAAGTAAATCTCAATAGATCAAAAACTATGAAAACTTATCAACTAAAATTCAAGCTAAATCCACTAATTTGGTATACTAAGATAAAAATATAAAAGAAAACGACTATTAATATTATAAAATTCAAACTAATCCGATTGTAGAAATAAAGAGATAACTCACAAATAGGAATTATTAATTAAAAGAGTATGAAGAAGAAATAGGTGGTGGCTTTGTTATACGAGCTACTAAGTAAATCGGATTAAATAATTAAAAAAAGTACTTATTATTGGCAAGATTAATTGAAACTTAAAATAGCTATTAAGAGAATAAAGAAAAGTTAGAATTTTTATAATTATTACAAGAAACTAAAAAATATATCCAAATAGAAAATTCTTTTGAACTATCTTTAATTAGTTATCCATAATCATTTTTTTTTGTAATAGTTTTGCTAGAATTTTAAAAAACATACATTTTTCTTCAAAATATTAAGAAAATAATTGATTTCTTTAAGGAAAATCAATATTATTTAGGAAAATTTATAGGTGAAGGAGGTTTTGGTGTTGTTTTTGATGGAAAAATATATCAAAATAATAAAATATAAGAAGTAATATTCAAAATATAATTCACAGATGAGTAAAATATGAATGAAAGTGAAGAAGAATATCTTATTATGAAAGGATTTGAAAAAAATATTAATTTGATTAATGCTATTGATTATAAAAAAATAGACTAGAATGTTTCTGTTATATTGATGGAAAAGTGTGAATGTAATTTAATAAATAAAATCTAATAACTTCAAGAAAAGAATTAATTTTCATTTACTTAACTTTTAAAAATAATATTTGATCTTATAGATGGATTGATATTGCTGAGGACATATAAAATAATTCATTTAGATATAAAACCTTCAAATATTTTAATTAATCGTTATGGTATTTATGTTATTACCGATTTTGGAACATCTACTAAAAATAAAAATGATCAACCTATTTAAGTTAAAGGGTATACAGAAAGCTTCGCTCCCAAAGAAGTAATTAAAAATGAAGAAGTTAATTATTAATCAGATGTTTATTCTTTAGGAAAAACATTAGAAACTGTTTTTAAGGATTACGAAAAACTTTAAAATATTAATTAAAAAGAAAAAACTATGCTTCAGAAATTCAAATAAATTTTAACAGATTCTGCACTCAGGGAATAAGTCTTTGAAAGAAAAACATGCTTGGAATTGCATAAAGCATTTTATGAAGCTGTTATATTTGAAGGATATTTAGATTTTTTATAATCTTATATTGATAAAATTAGATTAATTTTATCATAAAGCTGTAGTGATAGGAACAAAGATATCTATTTTTTTCGTGAAGTATGTATTTATTATAATGAAAAAATACTTGACTTAAAACAAAAGATTAAAAAATCTCATATTTTAAACTTTGTTGAAATTGAATCGCTTTCTTAATCTTCTTTAAGAAAGATTGATAAAATATAAAGTTAACAAGATTCAGAGTGTATATTAATTTATAATTCAATTGCCGACTTTTACTATGAGCAATGCTAATTTCATATGGAGAAAAAGTATTTATAAAAATCCCTTGAATTGTGTAATTAATTATTCAAAAAAGGGAATCTCTATACAGCCAGAACATTTAATAAACTTGCTTTTTTTCACAAAAAAGAAATTGGTTTAGAGTATTCTCTTAAATCTTTATAAATGGTTGAAAATATTATTAAAGGAGATAATGATTTTAAATCCATTTACCTGAATACTCTTTCATGGTGTTATTCAAGTTTAAATGATCATAAACAAGCCTTTAAAGTATCAGAAGAATCTCTAAAAATGAGACTTAATTTGTTTAAGTTATATCATCCTAGAATTTCTTTAGCTCTTAACAATTTAGGAACTATGTATTAAAACTTTAATTTAAACAAATGCTTGAAATACTAACTTTTATCTCTAAAAATCAGATAATTTCTTTATAAAGAAAATCATCCATGCATAGCAAGATCTCTTCATTGTGTTGGATAATGCTATTTAAATATGGGAGATTTAGAATAAGCAAAAAAGTATTTGTACAGATCATATTTTATGAGAAGAAAAATTTATTAAAAAGATATAGATTGTGTTGCAGTTTCTCTAGCTAGTATTGCAACATATCATTAATAGTCTGGTGAATTCATTAAATCAATATTTTTTTATAAAAAATATTTTTAAATGATGAGAAACTTGAAACCTGATAGCATTGATTATGTGTACAATTTCCTTTATAATATAGCTCAGTCTTTGTTCTTGAATAGATAATTTTAATAAAGTATATCTATATTACAAGACTTTTTAAAAATATTTTCGAAAGATACTGCACAAATCTCTAAGGCTCACATAATTATTGGATTATGTTAATTAAATATAGGGCAATTTTTAAAAAGTTTAGAATCTGCTATTAATTCAATATCAGTTAATAAAAATGTTATTCAGCAAGATATTCATAAGTTGTCCAATCTTATAAAAAATATTTTCAAAAGATATTCGTTTCTTGGATATGTATCAATGTGTCTATCTTTGAAAAATTAAAACTCAGATAAATTCTAAAATTAAAATTTTCAAAAGTATTAATATTTTTTGATAATGATTTACTTATTAATTCTAGAATTTTAATAACAAGATAAAAACCAAAGACTTCAACTTTATAGAAAAATTTTACAAATTGATAAAAAATGATTTAAAAAATAAATGTTTTGCTTGTATATGCAATAAAATTAATAGTATGAGCTCAAAAAACAATATCAAATAAATTTAGCAATAAAAAGATACATATTTTACTTAATTAACTTGCAAAATAGTTAAAAAAAATCTTTAATTCAGAAAGGCCTAAAAAGTAGGAGATAATTTATTTTAAAAGCAAGATGAAGATCAATCATTTAAATTTAATATTAGAATTTTAGAAATAACTAAAAGATTATCAAGTAATTATGTAAAAATAAATATTTTATATAATTTAGAGTTTATAATTAAATTTTAAATATAATTTTAAATTTTAAAATAAAAAAGTTATATATTACTTAATTAACTCACTAAATATTTAAAAATAAAAATATTCTTTTAATCGGGAATGCTTAATTTTAAGTTAGTTCCTTTCAAATTTTAAATTAATAATTTATTTTTGTAA
This sequence comes from Tetrahymena thermophila SB210, assembly GCF_000189635.1. Classification (NCBI taxonomy): domain Eukaryota; phylum Ciliophora; class Oligohymenophorea; order Hymenostomatida; family Tetrahymenidae; genus Tetrahymena; species Tetrahymena thermophila. The sequence goes on from NW_002476432.1 coordinate 554,126, forward strand.
AATGATTTATTTTCTATTATATTTTTTTTATAAGTTATCTTCAGTTTTTGAACTGTTATTAGAATATTTAATTGTTAGAATTTTGCAAATTTAAAAGTAAAATATTAAATAAATAAATACGCATTATAAATTGTTTATAATCAAATTAATGACGGGTAATTATTACTTATTTTGTTGATTTAAATAAAATAGATAATAGGACTTTCTTTTTAAATTATCAGTCTTTCTAAGTATTAATACTAACTTGCAGAATAAAATTCTCATTTAAAATTTAGTTTGTTTTACATATATTAATATTTAAAATTTCTCTAGTAAATTTAAATATAATAAATAACTTTCCTAAAAATTATATTGTTTACTCTTTATATTAAATTAACTAATTAGTTTTAAATTACATTACTAATTTATTTTGCATGCAATAAAAAGCTGATATTTTTTTTTTCTTCAAATTTTATTAAAAATATACTCAAAAAATAAAATTATTTCACAAAATAATACTTTGAAATTTTTAAATTATATGTTGATTAAAACAAAAGTTTTGCTAATATGGCATAAAATATATCTGGTGATTTGAGATATATCCTAGAATATTTAATTGTTAGAATTTTGCAAATTTAAAAGTAAAATATTAAATAAATAAATACGCATTATAAATTTTTTATAATCAAATTAATGACAGGTAATTATGACTTATTATGTTGATTTAAATAAAATAGATAATAGGACTTTCTTTATAAATTATCAGTCTTTCTAAGTATTAATACTAACTTGCAGAATAGAATTCTCATTTAAAATTTAGTTTTACATATATTAATATTTAAAATTTCTCTAGTAAATTTAAATATAATAAATAACTTTCCTAAAAATTATATTGTTTACTCTTTATATTAAATTAACTTATTAGTTTTAAATTACATTACTAATTTATTTTGCATGCAATAAAAAGCTGATATTTTTTTTTCTTCAAATTTTTAAATTATATGTTTAAAAAATGATTAAAACAAAAGTTTTACTAATATGGCATAAAATATGTCTGGTGATTTGAGATATATACTTTTTAAAATGAATTAATCTACATATACAATTTTTTATATTATTTTGGATAATTTTTTAAGCAAATAAATGAAATAAAATTTTTTATTTTTATTTAATTTGATGCCATAAAAATTTTATTCATTTTTTAATTGACTACAATCTATCTAACTTAAAGAATAAAATATTATTTAGACAATTTTGATAATTTTGGATATTTTATTAACTGAATAGGTATAAATAAATAAATATAGTGATATGATAATACATTATCTATTACTTATGATCAGATTTAAATATGTATTAGAATAAAATAAATAGGATTTTAATTATTTTTATTAATATTCTAATTGCTTGCATTAAGTTATCTGGCAAATACCTTTTGGTTATGTAATAATATTAGAAAAAGACTTTTAATAAAACAAAAATCACTGGTACTAAAGATTAAAAGGTGCTTAATAAAAGCTTTTTTGAGATAAGGGTAAGTATAGATTGTAAATGCATTTATTTTTTTTATGAGCATATTTATAAAATAAATAATGTTTCGATAATATTATTGTTAATTTTGTTTTACAAATTATATTTTATTTCATTTTAATTACATTTTTAAATATTAAAATCATTTTCTATTTAATAATAGAATAATCAAGAGGACTGAAAGACTGGTAATATCTAAACAAACTTCAAGATTATTAGAAAATAATAATAAAACTTTTAATTTAATAGATAATAGTACTAATTATAGGTGCAGTAAGAAATAAAAAATTAGTTAAATTTAAAAAGTTAAATCCTCAATCATTTTTAAAAATAAATTTATCTATAAATTAATAATAATTAAAATATGATTAGTAATTACGACAGTGAAACTTTGCTTAAATCATAATTATATAAAAGAAAAAACAACTTTATTGATTTGAAATTAAATTAAGTTTCTAAAAAGTATTGTTTGGATTAACAAAATAGTTAATATACCATTAAAAATGAATAAATTAGTATTATATGTGAAAGCAATCAAAATTATTTGTTCGAATTCAAAGATTCTTAAAAGCCTTGCTGGAATTAACAAACTTATTAAAATAGCTCTAAAAATGAATATAGTTGTAAAATAAATGAAAGTGGTGAAAATTAAGAGATGGAATTCTAAAATTTATAAAACGATGGATAGAATTAACAAGCTATTTAAAATAACTCTAAAAATAAATTAAATAGTGCTCTTTATGAAAACTCTGAAATTTAAAAGATCGAATTCTTATGTAATCCTACTTAAAAAAGGAGATACATAAATGAAACTAGTAACAGTAATCTGAATTATCAAAATAGTAATGAGTCTTCATCAATAGTTGATGAATAAAATGACGAAACAATACAAATTAAATAATTTAAAGCAATGTAAAAATAAAGTAAATTTGAATAGATCCAAAAGTATGAAAACTAACCAACCAAAATTTAGGCACAATCCACTAATTTGTTATACTAAGATAAAAGAATTTTATAAAACGACTCTTAAAATAATAAAATTCATACTAATCTGATTTTAAAAATAAAGAGATAACTCACAAATAGGAATTATTAAGTAAAAGAAAATAAAGAAGAAATAGGTGGCGAGTTTGTTTTACAAGTTACTAAGTAAATCGGAAAAGATAATAATAAAGATTACTTGGCATTGATCAGATTAATTAAAATCTAAAATAGCTCTTAAAAGATTTTTAAAAAGTTAGAGTTTTTAAATCTATTATAATAAACTACAAAATATATCCAAATGCATGATTATTTTTATCTATCTTTAAATGAGCATCCATAATCAATTATTTTTGTTACAGTTTTGCTAGAATCAATAAATACATAGAATTTTCTTCTTTATTTTAATAAAATAATTGATTTCTTTTAAAAAAATAAATATTACTTAGGAAAGTATATAGCCGAAGGTGGTTTTGGTGTTGTCTTTGATGGAAAAATATATCAAAATAATAAAATATAAGAAGTAATATTCAAAATATAATTCACAGATAAGTAAAATATAAATGAAAGTGAAGAAGAATATAATATTATGAAAGGATTTGAAGAAAATATTAATTTGATTCGTGCTATCGATTATAAAAAAATAGACAAAAATGTTTCTGTCATTTTGATGGAAAAGTGTGAATGTAATTTAATAAATAAAATCTAATAACTTCAAGAAAGGAATTAATTTTCATTTACTTAACTTTTAAAAATTATATTTGATCTAATAGATGGATTGATATTGCTGAGGACATATAAAATAATTCATTTAGATATAAAACCTTCAAATATTTTAATTAATCGTTATGGTATACATGTTTTTTCTGATTTTGGAACATCTACTAAAAATAAAAATGATCAACCTATTTAAGTTAAAGGGTATACAAAAAGCTTCGCTCCCAAAGAAGTAATTAATAAGGGTGATGTTAATTACGAATCAGATGTTTTTTCATTAGGAAAAACATTATAATTTGTTTTTAAAGAGTACGAAAAACTTAAAATTTTTAATTAAAATGAAAAAGCTATGCTTGAGAAATTTAAATAAATTTTAAAGGATTATGCCCTCAGAGAATAAGTCTCTGAAAGAAAAACATGCTTGGAATTGCATAAAGCATTTTATGAAGTTGTTGAATTTGAAGAAAATATAGAATTTTTATAGTATTATATCGATAAAATTAGATTAATATTATCATAAACATGCTATGATAGTAACAAAGATATCTAGTTTTTTTATGAAGTATCTATTTACTATTATGAAAAAATACTTGACTTAAAAAAAAAGATTAAAAAATCTCATATTTTAAGCTTTGTTGATGAAAATAAATCACTTTCTATATCCTCTTAAATTGATGAAATATCAAGTAAACAAGATCCAGAATGTATATTTATTTACAATGAAATTGCATATCTTTATAATGAAAAGAGCTAATTTGAAATGGCGAAAAAAATAGCATTAAAATCTCTATAATTGTGCAATTAATTATTTAAAAAAGGGCATCTCTATACAGCCAGCACACTTAATAAACTTAGTTTATTTCACTAAAAGGAAGTTGGTAAAGAATATTCGCTTTAATCGTTATAAATAATTGGAGATATTTTTAAAGGAGATACATTCATCAAAGCTGTATACCTAAATACTCTTTCATGGTGTTATTCAAGTTTATAAGAATCTCTATAAGCTTTAAAATTATAAGAAGAATCTCTAAAAATCAGGAGTAATATCTATCTGTTAAAACATACTAAAGTTGCTGTAGCTCTTAACAATTTAGGGACTCTTTATTAAAATTATGATTTAAGCAAATCCTTGAAATATTAAATTCTATCTCTGAAAATCAGAAAATCTCTTTTTGAAGATAATCATCCATGCTTAGCAAGATCTCTAGATTGCGTTGGATAATGCTATTTAAATATGGGTAATTTAGAAAAAGCAAAAAAATATTTGTACAGATCATATTTTATGAGAAGAACAATTTATTAAGGAGATATTTATTGTATTACAACTTCTTTAAAGAATATTGCACAATATCATTTAAAGTCTAGAGAATTTATTAAAGCAATATTTTTTTTTAAAAAATATTTTTAAATGATAAGAAACTTGAAATCTGATATTGAATATGTACACATATTCCTTTATAATATAGCTCAATGCTTGTTCTTTAATAAATAATTTTAGTAAAGCACGTTTATTTTACAATACTTTTTACAAATATTTTCAAAAGATGCTGCAAAAATCTCTAAGGCTCACATAATTATTGGATTATGCTAATTAAACATGGGGTAATTTTAAAAAAGTTTATAATCTGCTTGTAATTCAATATCTGTTGATAAAAATATTATTCAGCAAGATATTCATAAGTTATCCAATCTTATAAAAAATATTTTGAATAGATATTAATTTCATGGTTGTGTATCAATGTGTCTATCTTTGAAAGATTAAAGCTCAGATAAATTCTAAAATTAAAATTTTAAAAAGTATTAATATCTTTTGCTAATGATTTATTTATTAATTCTAGAATTTTAAGAACAAGATGAAAACCAAAGATTTTAACTTTACAGTAGCATTTTCGAAATTACAAAAAAATGATTATAAAAAAAAATATTCTGTTTATATATGTTTTAGAATTAATAATTATAGATGAAAAAACAGTTACTTAATTAACTTACAAAATAATTAAAAATAAAAATAAATACTCTTTATTTCAGACAGTTCTAAAAAGTAAGAGATAATTTATTTTAAATACAAGATGAAGATCAAATATTTAAATTTAATGATAGAATTTTAGAAATAACTAAAGAATTATTAGATTTTTATGTAAAAAATAAATATTTAATAAAATAATTAAATTTTATTAATATATGTATGTTGCTTAATTAATATCACTAAATAATTAAAAAAAAAATTCTTTAAGTCGGAAACGATTAAAAATTAAGAGATAATTAAGCTGATTGGTAGAAGATATTTTTTATATTGATTCAAAATATCAAATTTTATTATAAGCAAAAGATTTCCTAGCAATATCATGCACCAGTGTACTCTTTGAGTAAGTAAATTAATTCAAGCATTTTCTTAAATTTATTTTTTAATATAAATTTTAAGTTTTTATCAAAAACGGGCTTAATATTAAGTGAAAAAGGACAGAGAATGGAGCATGAAACTCTTAGGATGTTGAAATACTTGACAGTTGGATAAATTTAATTTAATGATTTTTAATTTTATTATTTAAAAAATCAAATTAACAGCACCCCACACAAAATTTGAAAATTTGTGATTTTTACTCAACAAATAATTTTAACTTTAACTTAGCCAGTTAACGTGGGTAACAAACATTTAACTGTTAAGATAAAAATTAATTTAAGAACTCATTTTAGAGTTAATATTTTTCAAATCTTTTGGTTAATTAACTTAAAAGTTAACTTAATTTAACAACTCTGATCGCAAATAGAGAGATTAATTGTATGTTTTTATCTATATGAAATTCTTTTGAATTAAAAATGCATTTATTATCTAGAAAAAAGCTTTTGGAGGAGTAAAATTTTTATATCTATAATGAATTAATTGATTATGAAAGTTTTCAAAATTTTAATTAAAAATAGTTATAAATAAATTCATTAATAAAAAGTATGATTACAAATTATTTAGGAAAGAAATAAATAATAGGTGAGATACAAATAGATGGTCAAAAAAAGAGATTGATTTTTAGACAAAAAAGCATCTTAAAATTAATTATATACAATTAAATAGTGCTTTTGCCAATTTATAAATAATTTTAAATATTTTTTATTTTTCTTTAAATATTTTAAATTGATAGACAGACTTGAAACATGCACATATTTAGCAAGCAAATCAATATAATAGGAAAATTGAGGTCTAGCACTATTTATTTTTTTCAGACTTAATTTTTTTTTAAATGAATAAAAAAAAAATGATTTTGAAAAATATTTTTATCCTTATCCTTAACCGCTAAACGACCTTTTTCTCTATATATGATAGAGCTGTTTTTTGTTACAAGTTTTTACAATACGAAAATTAAGTTATAAAAAATAATAATAAAGTAAAAATAAAGGGAATACATATTAATATGACGAAACAAAAACAAATAATATAAAAAATATTATTATTTTAAATGTTTGATATAAATATTTGCACTTTTACCTAATAATTATGATAGATAATTTGATGAAATAATTAAAGATTTTTAATTAGAAAAATAAAATAAATTATAAGCATAAATAAATTGCAAATTAAATTAATTTTACTTTTTTTTTAAATTTTAAAAATTAAGTTAAAAAGAAACAAATTTTATTTATTTTTAGAAGTAAACAACTAAATAAAATTTCAACTTTATTTTTATTTTTCCATCAAAAATATAGACTCCCATAGAGTATCATAATAGGTATCCATATAAAGCGGATCAATATTTTATATGGATCTTGCTAACTGTAAAGATTTTAGTATATAAATAAAAGCAGTTTAAGGATTATTTAGATGGTTGTAATTGTGAGCTATATTATTATATAATAATATAATATCAAATGAAGTATCTTAAAATATTTCTTCACACATTTGTAGTGCTTAAAAACTAAATACTTAAGAATCATCAAACCGCCTTAAAGCACTACTCATAAAAACTCCCATATTAATTAATATTTTAATCTTTAATTCATGTTTTCCTGGATAACTTAAATTTATAATTTCTAGAGCTTCATAAAAATATTACAGAGATTCATCTTATTCTAAAATTAATGCATACTGTTATAATGAATGGGCTATTAAAATATTGTCTGGTTGCATGTGTTATTTTCTGAGCAACAATGATTTTTAAGAAAATTCGAGAGATTTAATTTTATCATTATTATTATAGTAATAGCCTGCCATATAGTATAAGTTACTTGATAATAAATAATAATCTGGCGGATTTAAAGATTATGCTAGCTGATATGATTCCTAAAAATAAGAAATATAATTATTTTTTCCTAAATAAAAACTAAGAATACCAACATCTAAAGTAGATAGGGCAATTTCTCTGGTATTACCTAATTCCTTTCTTATCAATAAAGATTCATTAGCGTATTTAAAACCATTAGTATAATCCTAAATTTAAATGTAAAAGTTTCCTAAATTATATAATTTTTAAGCAATTTCCTATTTACTAAAACCTAAAAATTGAGAAATGTCAATCTAAACTTTTAAATAATGAACGTTAATAGAAGAATAATAAGGAATATTTTTGTTTTCATCATAATGAGTTAATTCACTAAAATCCTTAATATATTTTATATATTCTTTTAAAAATTCTTTGTATTTTTCATCCTTAATTACTTCGAAAAAAAGTCTATGGAGTTCTTAGATATCTACTCTTTTATCAATAGATGTTTAAATCATTTTTTCATGTATGATTTATATAAATTATTTAGCAAATGAAAAGGAATCACCAACAATAAATTCTTTTAATTATTCAAAAATTTCTTAAAAAGTTTTTCCTAAAGAATAAATATCTGTTTTTGGTCCAATCTCCTTTGTACCTTTTTTTAATTCTTCTGGAGCATATTTTTCTGTAAAGCATCTCTAATTGTAATTAACTAGTTGATTTGGTTTATAAATTAAAGAACAACCATGATCACTGATGATGTAGATAGCCGTAGTTTCATTTTTTAAAATATTGCTAGTCTTGATATCTAAATGAATAATATTGTAGATTCTCAAAAAACTGTATCCATCTATTATATTAAATATCATTAAAAGCAATTTCTAAAATGTAAAGTTTGCTCCTTTATAATGTTTTATATCTTCTATTTCATCACTCAAATCTTAATCATAATATTCCGAAATAAGGAAAGAAAAGTTTGTATGAATAATGAATTCTTTAATTTCTTTAGTATATATAGTTTTTTCGAATCTTTAACAAATTTCATACTCTTACTTACCGTTTTATATTTGATTTTAAAAAAAAACTTTCATAGCATATTTTTTATTAGTATTTATTTATCTTACAATATATACTCTTGCTTAACCTCCTTCTGATAAAAATTTTTCTATTTTGTATCCAATTTATTAAAGTAAAATTTCAATATCTGCTTCATTTTATTAATCAAATTAATAGTCTGAATCAAACTAATAAACTACATTTTATACTTGATATTTGATTTATTATACTTCAGATATATTAGTTTCGCCTTAACTATCAGAGCTTGTTTAGCCAGAAATATAATCTGGATATTTCTATATAGATTATGATTAAGTCTCCTCTACTTTTTTATCATTTTAGAGATTTATATTTACCATTTTATTCCTTAAAAAGCAGACAATAACAAATATGAGTATTATCAAAAATTGTAATTGAAAGTTCATTTTTTTGTTTTTGAATTAATTATTTTCCTTTTTTGGAAAATATATAAAATACCGCAAGTCAATTTTAAATTAGCTCTTTTTTTAAATTAATTAAAATTATATTTTTTGAGAAATATTTTATTTTCTATTATATTTTTTTCTTAATTTCTCTTAAAGGTAATATTTTATCTCTCTTAACTAACTAACTAAATAATCTATTTTTTTTCTCTTCAATAAATCAATGTTTTTTATATGATAAGTAAGATTTTATATATCTAAAGTGAATTTTAAATTAGTTCCTTTCAAATTTAAGATAAATAATTTATTATTATGAAATATTTTATTTTCTCTTATAATTTTTTTTTAATAAATAATCTTCAATTTCTGAATTGCTCCTAAAGAAATTTTATTTGTTAGATAACTCTCTTATCTAATTATTATAGCTTAACTTATTTAAAAGTAATATTATAAAAAACAAATACGCATTATATATTATATATAATCGATTTAATGACGGGTGATTAATTATTACTTTTTTTATTGAATTTAATATTCTAATTGCCTTAAGTTATTTAGCAAATAAATAGTTGATCATTATATAATAAAATTAAAAAAAAGGGTTTAATTAACAATAATAATATTAAGTAAAATAGAGTAAAAGGTGATAAATTAAATCTTTTCTAATAAGAATAAGTAAAGATTATAAATATGTTTATTTGTTTTAAGAATATTTTATAATTTTTAGATAATATTAGAGTTAATTTTAATTTATTTAATTTTGATTTAATTACATTTTTATATTTTAAAATATTTTCTATTAAACGATAGATGAAAAAAGATAATTTTAAGACTGTTGATAGCTAAAGAAACATTGAGATTATAAAGAAAAAAGATTTTGATTCTTTATTTAATAGATAACAAGACTAATTATAGGTTCAGTAAGAAATACAAAATCAGGAAGAAAAATAAAGTTAAAGTCACAGTCATTTTGAAAAATATCAAATGAACTCATAAATTAATAATAATTAAAATATGGTTGCTAATGATGAGTGCGAAACTTTGCTTAAATCATAATTATGTAAAAAAAAACTCAATTTTACTAATTAGAAATTAAATTAAGTTGCTAAAGAGTATCGTTTGGATTAATAAAATAGTTAAAATAACTCTAAAACTGAAGAAATTAGCATTATATATGAAAGCAGAGAAAATTATAAGATCGAATTCTAAGATTTTTAAAATCCTCGCTGGAATTAAGAAAATATTTAAAATAACTCTAAAAATGAAAAAAGCAGTATTCAATATGAAAGCAGTGAAATTAAAAAGTTAGAGCTCATTTGTATTTCTACTTAAAAAAATATTGATACTAATGAAACTAGTAACAATAATATGAGTTATCAAAACAGTCATTCTTATAATTAAAATTTGAATGAGTTTTCATCAAAAGATTGTGAATAAAGTGATTAAACAATATAAATCAAATAACAAAAAGCGAATGAAAAATTAAGTAAATATAAATAGATTTAAAATTATAAAAATTTATCAAATAAAATTTAAGCAAAATAATATTTAAGCTAAGTTTCTTAAAATTTTGAAGAAAACAACTACTAAAATTTTGAAACTTTGAGTGATAATGTTATTGAAATAATAGATAATTAACTCACAGAAAAAGGTTATGAAGATATAAAATATAAAAAAGTAATAGGTTGTGGCTTTGTTTAAAAAGCTACTAAGTAAATCGGATAAGATAAAAAACATTACTTGATATTGATATTGACAAGATTTATTAAAATCTAAAATAGCCATAAAAATTTAGAGTTATTAAAGTTTTTAAAAACATTGCATGAAACTAAATAATAAATTTAAATAGATGATACTTTTTAATTATATTTAAATGGTTGTCAGCATCCAATTTATAGTGTTATAGCTTTGCGAGGATATAGTAATACATATAATTTTCTTCTTTACATTGAAAAAATAATAGATTTCTTTAAGAAAAATGAGTATTACTTAGAAAAATATATAGCTGAAGGAGGTTTCGGTATTGTTTTTGATGGTAAAATATATCAAAATAATAAAATATAAGAAGTAATATTCAAAATATAATTCACAGATGAGTAAAATACAAATGAAAGTGAAGAAGAATTTCTTATTATGAAAGGATTTGAAAAAAATATTAATTTGATTAATGCTATTGATTATAAAAAAATAGACTAGAATGTTTCTGTTATATTGATGGAAAAGTGTGAATGCAATTTAAATAACAAATTGAAATAACTTCAAGAAAGGAATTAATTTTCATTTACTTAACTTTTAAAAATTATATTTGATCTAATAGATGGATTGATATTGCTGAGGATATATAAAATAATTCATTTAGATATAAAACCTACAAATATTTTAATTAATCGCTATGGTATATATGTTTTTTCTGATTTTGGAATATCTATAAAAAATAAAAATAATATACCTATTAAAGTTAAAGGGTTTACACCAAGCTACGCTCCTGAAGAAGTAATTAAAGGAAAAGTTAGTGATATTAATTACGAATCAGATGTTTTTTCATTAGGAAAAACATTAGAAATTGTTTTTAAGGAGTACGAAAAACTTAAAATTTTTAATTAAAATGAAAAAGCTATGCTTGAGAAATTTAAATAAATTTTAAAGGATTATGCCCTCAGAGAATAAGTCTCTGAAAGAAAAACATGCTTGGAATTGCATAAAGCATTTTATGAAGTTGTTAAATTTGGAGAAAATAAAGAATTTTCATAGTCTTATATTGATAAAATTAGATTAATATTATTATAAACCTATCATGATAGTAACAAAGATATCTAGTTTTTTCATGAAGTATCTATTTATTACAATGAAAAAATACTTGACTTAAAACAAAATATTAAAAAATCTCATATTTTAAGCTTTGTTGAAATTGAATCACTTTCTGAATCTTCTTTAAGAAAGATTGATAAAATATTAAGTTAAGAAGATCCAGAGTATATATTAATTTATCATTCGATTGCAAGCTTTTATAATGAAAGGAGCTAATTTGAAATGGAGAAAAAATATTTATAAAAATCTCTTGAATTGTGTAATTAACTATTCAAAAAAGAGAATATCTATCTAGCCAGAACATTTAATAAACTTGCTTTATTTCATTTAAAACAAGAAGGTTTAGAAAAATCGCTTAAATCTCTTAAAATACTTGAAAATATTTTTAAAGGAGATCACGATACTAAAGCTATTTTCCTGAATACTCTTTCATGGTGTTATTCAAGTTTATAAGAATCTCAAAAAGCTTTAGAAGTATAAGAAAAATCTCTAAAAATGAGAATGAATTTGTTTAGCTAAAATCATACTAGGATTGCTGTAGCTCTTAACAATTTAGGAACTATGTATTAAAAAATTGATCAAATAAAAAGTTTGGAATACTAACTTTTATCTCTACAAATCAGATAATTTCTTTTTTAAGAAAATCATCCATGCATAGCAAGATCTCTTGATTGTGTTGGATAATGCTATTTAAATATGGGAAATTTAAAAAAAGCAAAAAAGTATTTGTACAGATCATATTTTATGAGAAGAAGAATATATAAAGGAGATATTGACTGTGTTGCAGATTCTCTAAAGAGTATTGCAAGATATTATTAAAAGTCTGGTGAATTCATAAAAGCAATATTTTTTTATAAAAAATATTTTTAAATGATAAGAAACTTGAAATCTGATATTAAATATGTGTACAAATTCATTTATAATATAGCTCAGTGTTTATTCTCTAATAGATAATTTGAGTAAAGTATATTTATTTTGCACAATACTTTTTAAATATATTTAGAAAAGATGCTACACTAATCTCTAAGAGACAACTAATTATAGGATTATGTTAATTCAACATAGGGTAATTTATAAAAAATTTGTAAACCAATATCAGTTGATAAAACTGTTATTTAGTAAGCTATTCATAAGTTTACCAATTTTATGAAAAAAATTTTCAAAAGATATTCATTTTTTGGATATTTATAATTGTTTCTCTTTGAAATAATTTAACTCAGATAAACTCTAAAATTTTTAATTAAAAAAATATTAATTAATATTTAATGCTAATAATTTAATTATTAATTTTTTGAATTTTAAGAATTAGATGAAAACCAAAAATTTCAACTTAAAAGTGCATTTTAGAAATAATGAATAATTAATTCATAATAGTATTTATGAAAAAAACAAATATTATAAATATATGTAGTAGTATATTTTTTAAGTTAAAAATAGGATATTTCAAAAAAAAAAAATATTTTTTAATTAAGTAAAATTTTTTTTTTCTTCTAAAGTGAATTATAAATTAGTTCCTTTCAATATTTCATTTAATTTTATTTTTATGAAATATTTTATTTATTTTCTATTATAAATTTTTTTATAAATTATCTTCAGTGTTTTAATTGTTCCTAAAGAAATTACATTTGTTTGTTTGATAACTTTAATAATTAACTCTCTTATCTAATTTTTATAACTTTACAAATTTAAAAGTAATATACGCATTATTTATTGTTTATAATTAAATTAATGAATGGTAATTATTGCATACTTTGTTGAATTAAATAAAATAGATAATAGGATATTCTTTTTAAATTATCAGCCTTTCTAAATATTAATACTAATTTGCAGAATACAAATCTCATTTTAGAATCTAGTTTTGCATTAATAAATATCAAAATAATACTTTCTAATTTTAAAATAATATGCTTGAAAAGTTGTTAAAATCTGTCTGGTGATTTTGAGATAAATATTTTTTAAAATGAATTAATCTACAAATACATTAATTAGTATAATTTTTTTGAGCAAATGAATGAAATGATATGTTTCCTTTTTATCTAACTAATTAGGTGATATAAGAATTTTATTCATTTTGTATTTGATTACATTCTAATTAAATTTAAACATAAAATTATTATTTAGAAAGAATTGAACATATGAAAAAAATTTTTAAATCTTAAGCAATAAAATAAATATGATTTGAATTTCTTTTATAAATATTCTCAAATCACTTTTATAAATATTCTAATCACTTATTTAATATTCTAATTGCTTTTTAAATATTCTAATTGCTTCCTTTAAGTTATCTAGTAAATACCTTTTGATTATATAATAATATTTAGAAATAATGTTTAATAAAAAACAAAAATAGTAAATATTAAAGATTAAAAAAAGGTGCTTAATAAATGCTTTTTAGATAACGATAAGAAAAGATTGTAAATGCGTTTATTTTTTTAGAGCATATTTATCAAATAAATAATTTTTAGAAAATATTAGAATTAATTTTAATTTATTAATTATAGTTTATTTCATTTTATTAAAAAATAGATGAAACAAGAGGACTATAACACTTGTAAAAGAAACTTTAGGAATATTATTAATTAAGAGTAAAATTCTTTATTTAATAGACAACAAGGCTAATTATAGGTTCAGTAAGAAATACAAAATAATTTGGAAAAATAAAGTTAAAGCCTCAGCCATTTTGAAAAATATCAAATTAATCAATAAACTAATAATAATTAAAATATGATTACTAATTATTAGAGTTAATCTTTGCTTAAGTCATAATTATCTAATAAAAAATGGAACTCTGTTGATTTGAAATTAAGTTAAGATTCTTAAAAGTATTGTTTGAATTAACAAAATAGTTATAATAACCCTAAAAATAAATAAAGTAGTATTACAAATAAAAGCTGTCAAAATTATAAGATCGAATTCTAACATTTTTAAAAGCCTTGCTGGAATTAACAAATTTGTTAAAATAACTCTTAAAATGAATAAAGTAGTATTATATATGAAGGTGGTGAAAATTATTAGATCGAATTCTAAGATTCTTAAAAGTATTACTTGAATTAACAAAGTAGTTAAAAAAACTCTAAAAATGAATAAAGTAATATTAAATATGAAATCTATGAAAATAATAAGACCAAATTCTTACTTAATTCTACCTAAAAAGTGATAGACATAAATGAAAAACAATGTAATAATCTAAATTATCAAAATAGGATTTTTCATTATTAAAGCATTAATGAGTCTTCATCAATGGTGGTTGATGAATAAAATGACTAAACAATAAAAATCAAAGAATTTAAAGCAAAAGAAAAATAAAATAAATCTGAATAGATCAAAAATTATGAATAGTTATCATCTAAAATTTAAGCAAAATCCATTAATTTGGTATACTAAGATAAGAGAATATAAGAAAATGACTATTTAAATCATAAAATTCATTCTAATCTGATTTTAGAAATAAAGAGATAACTCACAAATATGAATTATTAAGTAAAAGAAAATAAAGAAGAAATAGTTGGTGGCTTTGTTTTACGAGCATCTAAGTAAATTGGATAAAATAATTAGAAAAATTACTTGGTATTGATAAGATTAATTGAAACTTAAAATAGCTATTAAGATAATAAAGAAAAGTTAGAATTTTTATAATTATTACAGGAAAATACTAAATATGTCCAAATAGATGATTCTTTTTAAGTATCTTTAAATAGTCATCCATAATCAATTTTTTTTGTTATAGTTTTGCTAGAATTTAAAAATACATACAATTTTCTTCTTAAAATTGAGAAAATAATTGATTTCTTTAACAAAAATAAATATTACTTAGGAAAATATATAGCTGAAGGTGGCTATGGTGTTGTTTTTGATGGAAAAATATATCAAAATAATAAAATATAAGAAGTAATATTCAAAATATAATTCACAGATACAGATGATTAAAATTTAAATGAAAGTGAAGAAGAATATCTTATAATGAAAGGATTTGAAAAAAATATTAATTTGATTAATGCTATTGATTATAAAAAAATAGACTAGAATGTTTCTGTTATATTGATGGAAAAGTGTCAATGCAATCTAAAAGATAAAATTTAATAACTTAAAGAAAAGAACTAATTTTCATTTACTTAACTTTTAAAAATTATATTTGATCTAATAGATGGATTGATTTTGCTGAGGACATATAAAATAATTCATTTAGATATAAAACCTTAAAATATTTTAATTAATCGTTTTGGTATATATGTTTTTTCTGATTTTGGAACATCTATTAAAAATAAAAATAATCAGCCTATTTAAGTTAAAGGGTTTACACCAAGATATGCTCCCGAAGAAGTAATTAAAAATAAAGAAGTTAATTATTAATCAGATGTCTATTCTTTTGGAAAAACATCAGAAATTGTTTTTAAGGAGTACGAAAAACTTTAAAATATTAATTAATAAGAAAAAACTATGCTTCAGAAATTTAAATAAATTTTATCTGATTTGGTACTCATAAAATAAGTATCTGAAAGAAAAACATGCTTGGAATTGCATAAAGCATTTTATGAAGTTGTTGAATTTGAAGAAAATATAGAATTTTCATAGTCTTATATTGATAAAATTAGATTAATATTATCATAAACCTGCTATGATAGTAACAAAGATATATAGTTTTTTCATGAAGTATCTATTTACTATTATGAAAAAATACTTGACTTAAAACAAAAGATTAAAAAATCTCATATTTTAAGCTTTGTTAATGAAAATAAATCACGTCCAATTTCCTCTTTGATTAATAAAATATCAAGTTAAGCAGATCCAGAGTGTATATTAATTAATAATGAAATTGCATACCTTTACTATGAACAGAGCTAATTTTAAATGGCGAAAGAGTAAATATAAAAATCTCTATAATTGTGTAATTAATTATTCAAAAAAGCACATTTCTATACAGCCAGCACACTTAATAAACTTGGTTTGTTTCACTTAAAGGAAGTTGGTAAAAAATATTCGCTTTAATCTTTATAAATAATTGGAGATATTTTTAAAGGAGATACATTCATCAAAGCTGTATACTTAAATACTCTTTCATGGTGTTATTCAAGTTTATAAGAATCTCTATAAGCTTTAAAATTATAAGAA
Source organism: Tetrahymena thermophila SB210 (assembly GCF_000189635.1). Taxonomy (NCBI): domain Eukaryota; phylum Ciliophora; class Oligohymenophorea; order Hymenostomatida; family Tetrahymenidae; genus Tetrahymena; species Tetrahymena thermophila. Next base: position 570,921 of record NW_002476432.1, read on the forward strand.
GAATCTCTATTAATCAGGAGTAATATCTATTAGTTATATCATACTAAAGTTGCTGTAGCTCTTAACAATTTAGGGACTCTGTATTAAAATTATGATTTAAGCAAGTGCTTGAAATATTAACTTCTATCTCTGAAAATCAGAAAATTTCTTTTTTAAGAAAATCATCCATGCATAGCAAGATCTCTTGATTGTGTTGGATAATGCTATTTAAATATGGGAAATTTAGAAAAAGCAAAAGCGTATTTGTACAGATCATATTTTATGAGAAGAACAATTTATTAAGGAGATATTAATTGCATTGCAGCTTCTTTAAAGAATATTGCAAAATATCATTAAAAGTCAGGCCAATTCACTAAAGCAATATTTTTTTATATAAAATATTTTTAAATGATAAGAAACATGAAATCTGATATTGAATATGTTCACATATTCCTTTATAATATAGCTCAATGTTTGTTCTTTAATAAATAATTTGAGTAAAGTACGTTTATTTTACAATACTTTTTAAAAATATTTTCAAAAGATGCTTCACAAATCTCTAAGGCTCACATAATTATTGGATTATGCTAATTAAACATGGGGTAATTTTAAAAAAGTTTAGAATCTGCTTGTAATTCAATATCAGTTGATAAAAATATTATTCAGCAAGATATTCATAAGTTATCCAATCTTATAAAAAATATTTTGAAAAGATATTAATTTCTTGGATATGTATCAATGTGTTTATATTTGAAAGATTAAAACTCAAATAAATTCTAAAATTAAAATTTTAAAAAGTATTAATATTTTTTGTTAAGGATTTATTTATTAATTCTAGAATTTTAAGAACAAGATGAAAGCCAAAAGTTTCAACTCTACAGTTGCCTTTTAGAAATTACAAATAAATGATTTAAAAAAACAAATTTTGTTTATATACAGTATCTGTTATTAATTTAGTTACCTATAAATAATGTATGTAAATAAATATTTATTTTTCCTTTAATAAATAGTAAATTAAAAAATTTATTTAAATTATTATAAACTAAATACAAATTACATTAAATTATATAAAATACTATTATATTAATTTATTTAATGTTATATTAATCTTTTTATGACAAAAAAAAATTTACAATTAGCAATAGAAAGGAATTTATTTAGTAATAATTAATTAATTATTTTTTATTTAGAGTAAACTTCTAGAAAAAGTGAATAATAATTTATTATTGTCATTTTTATATTTTTATTAACATCTCTAAATAAATTGATATGAAGTAGAGCCAAATTTTCTATTTACTCTATTTATCTATTTTTCATATTACCAATTAATTTCGATCGATGCGATATGAGGAGAACAAAGAGGTAATTAAATCATTTCAATATTATTTTCTTTGAAAATTACTATGTTTTCTTAGATATATGAGCTATAATTACATAGTATGAAAATCAAATTTTACTTTATTTGTGATATTTTTTGCTGCTTGAATTAGAATGGTTAAAAGGTGTAAATATATACATCATTATCAACAGTATAATATTTAAAATATGATTATTAGTAAATTTTTTAACTCAATTACAACCATCTTTTGTCTAAAATAAGTAAATCAAAATGCTTTTATAAATAAATAAGATTCCATTGAGTTATACATTTATCCAATTTCTATCATAAAAAAATCTTTTATCTATTTATTTTAAGTCGCTTTATTTTAATAAGAAACTTTTATAATCTCTAAATTTTTCTCTCTCTCCTAAATGTTTTAATTATTCCTAAAGAAATTATATTAGTTTGCTAATTTTATGAACTATTTCTCTTTTTTAATTGTTATAACTTTACAAATTTAATAGTAATATAATAAATAAATAAACAATGATGCATTCTTTACTTATTATAATCTAATTAATGACGAAAACTATTACTAATTTTATTGAATTAAATAAAATAGATAGAGGATTTTTATTGTAAATTATCAGTCTTAATATAAACAATTTTAATAAATCTTAAGCAATAAAAAAAATAGGATCTTAATTATTTTTATCAATGTTCTAGTTGCTTCCATTAAGTTATCTAGTAGAAACCTTTTGATTATTTAATAATATTTAAAAAAATATTTAATAAATAAAAAAATAGTTGGTATAAAGACTAAAAGTTGCTTAACAAAAGTTTTTGAGATAAGAATAAGTTAAGATAGTAAATATTTTTATTTGTTTTTAGAGCATATTTACAAAATAAATAATTTTGGATGACCTTAAAAAATTATTTTATTTTATAAATTATATTTTATTACATTTTAATTGCATTTTTAAATAATAAAAATATTTTTTTTTACATTATAGATGAAACAAGAGGACTACAAGACTGGTAATGGCTAAAGAAACTTCAGGAATATTATAAAATAAGATTGCAATTCTTTATTTAATAGATAATAGGACTAATTAAAAGTTCAGTAAGAAATACAAAATCAGTTAGAAGAATAAAGTTAAAAGCTCAACCATTTTGAAAAAAATCAAATTAATCAAGAAATTAATAATAAATAATTAAAATATAGTTGTTAATAATGAGAGTGAAACTTTGCTTAAATCATAATAATGTAAAAAAAAAGATCAAATAATTTATTTGAAATTAAGTTATGATTCTTAAAATTATTGGTGGAATGAACAAAATACTAACACTAACTCTAAAAACGAATAAAGTAGTGTTATATCAAAAGGTGGTGAAAATTATATGATGGAATTCTAAGAAATTCAAAAGTATGACTAAAATTAACAAAACAAAAAACTGAATTATCAAAATAGTCTTTTTTATTATTAAAGCGTTAATGAGTCTTCATCAATGGCAGATGAATAAAATGATAAAACAATAAAAATAAAATAGTTTAAAGCAAATGAAAAATTAAATAAATCTGAATAGATCAAATAATATTAATACTCATCTACTAAAATTCAAGAAAAATCCACTAAATTGGTATATTAAGATAAAAGAATATAAGAAAACGATTATTAAAATAATAAAATTCATACTAATCTGCTTTTAGAATTAAAGAGATAACTCAAAAATATGAATTATTAAGTAAAAGAAAATAAGGAAGAAATAGGTGATGGCTTTGCTTTAAGAGCTACTAAGTATATCAGATAAGAAAAAATTTAAAATTACTTGGTATTGACAAAATTTATTAAAATCGAAAACAGCAATAAAAAGATTATAAAAAAGTTAGAATTTTTATAATTATTACAAGAAACTACAAAATATGTTAAAATAGAAGATTCTTTTCAAATATCTTCAAATAATCACCCATAATAAATTATTTTTGTTATAATTTTGCTAGAATTTAAAAATACATACAATTTTCTTCTTAAAATTGAGAAAATAATTGATTTCTTTAAGGAAAATAAATATTATTTAGGAAAATATATAGCTGAAGGTGGTTATGGTGTTATTTTTGATGGAAAAATATACCAAAATAATAAAATATAAGAAATAATATTCAAAATATAATTCGCAGATGAGTAAAATATAAATTAAAGTGAAGAAGAATATAATATTATGAAAGGATTTGAAAAAAATATTTATTTGATTAATGCTATTGATTATAAAAAAATAGACGAGAATGTTTCTGTTATATTGAAGGAAAAGTGTGAATGTGATTTAAATAGCAAATTGAAATAACTTCAATAAAATAATTAATTTTCATTTACTTAACTTTTACAAATTATATTTGATCTAATAGATGGATTGATATTGCTGAGGGCATATAAAATAATTCATTTAGATATAAAACCTTCAAATATTTTAATTAATCATTATGGTATACATGTTTTTTCTGATTTTGGAACTTCTTATAAAAATAAAAATGATCAATCTATTCAAGTTAAAGGGTTTACACCATACTATGCTCCATAAGAAGTGCTTAAAGGAGAAAATAATATTAATTATTAATCAGATGCATTTTCAATAGGGAAAACTTTAGAAATTGTCTTTAATCATTATGAAATGCTTAATAAATTTAATAAAAATGAAAAAAATATGATTGAGAAATTTAAATAAATTTTAAAAGATTATGCCCTCAGAGAATAAGTCTCTGAAAGAAAAACATGCTTGGAATTGCATAAAGCATTTTATGAAGCTGTTATATTTGAAGGATATTTAGAATTTTCAGAATCATATATTGATAAAATTAGATTAATACTATCATAAAGCTGTGGTGATAGGAACAAAGATATCTATTTTTTTCGTGAAGTATGTATCTATTATAATGAAAAAATACTTGATTTAAAACAAAAGATTAAAAAATCTCATATTTTAAGCTTTGTTGAAATTGAATCGCTTTCTGAATCTTCTTTAAGAAAGATTGATAAAATATCAAGTTAACAAGATCCAGAATGTATATTAATTTATAATTTAATTGCAAGTTTATACAATGAACAGAGCTAATACGATATAGAGAAAAAATATTTATAAAAATCTCTTGAATTGTGTAATGAATTATTCAAAAAAGGGAATCTCTATACAGCCAGAACACTCAATAAACTTGCTTTTTTTCATAAAAAAGAAGTTGGTTTAGAATATTCTCTTAAATCTATATAAATGGTTGAAGATATTATTAAAGGAGATAATGACTTTAAAGCTATTTACCTGAATACTCTTTCATGGTGTTATTCAAGTTTAAATGACCATAAATAAGCTTTAAAAGTATAAGAAGAAACTCTAAAAATGAGACTTAGTATGTTTAAGTTATATCATCCTAGGATTGCTTTAGCTCTTATCAATTTAGGAACTAAGTATTAAAATTTTAATTTAAACAAATGCTTGAAATACTAACTTTTATCTCTAAAAATCAGATAATTTCTTTATAAAGAAAATCATCCATGCATTGCATAATCTCTTGATTATATTGGATAATGCTATCTAAAGATGGGAAATTTAGAATAAGCAAAAAAGTATTTGTACAGATCATATTTTATGAGAAGAAAAATTTATTAAAAAGATATTGATTGTATTAGAGTTTCTCTAATGAATATTGCAAGATATCATTAATAGTCTGGTGAATTCATTAAATCAATATTTTTTTATAAAAAATATTTTTAAATGGTAAGAAACTTGAATTATGATAACATTGATTATGTCTACGTTTTCCTTTATAATATAGCTCAGTGTTTATTCTTTAATAGAGCATTTTAATAAAGTATATTTATATTACAATACTTTTTAAAAATATTTTCAAATGATGCTGTAAAAGTATCTAAGGCTCACATAATTATTGGATTATGCTAATTAAATTTGGGGCAATTTTAAAAAAGTTTAGAATCTGCTTGTAATTCAATATCAGTTGATAAAAATGTTTTTAAACAAGATATCCATAAGTTGTCTAATCTTATAAAAAATATTTTTAAAAGATATACATTTCTTGGATATGTATCATTGTGTTTATCTTTGAAAGATTAAAACTCAGAAAAATTCTAAAATTTTAATTTTAAAAAGTATTAATATTTTTTGCTAATGATTTACTTATTAATTCTAGAATTTTAAAAATAAGATTAAAACCAAAGATTTCAACTTTATAGTAGTATTTTAGAAATTACTAATAAATGATTAAAAAATAAATGTGTTATTTATATATGTAATATAATTAATCATTATAGTTGAAAAAAAATATTAAATTTAGTAATAAAAATATACATATAAGAGATAATTTAAGCTTATTGGTAGATGAAATTTTTTACATAATATTTAAAATCTCTCTTGTAAATTTAAACATCATAAAGAATTTTAGATAATAATAATATTAATATTGCTTAATCTTTAAATTAAATTATTAGTTTTAAAATAATATCTTTAATTGATTGTGCATTAAATAAAATGCTGATACTTTATTTATATCAAATTTTATTAAAAATCAACTTAAAAAATCATATTATTTAACAAAATAATACTTTCTAATTTAAAAAAAAAAATAAATAAATGCTTGAAAATAATTTAAAAATATTTTATATGGAATATTTTTTAAGAAAATAAATGGTATTATTTTTCATTTTTATTTAATTTGATGCCATAAGAATTATATTTATTTATTCCTTTTTTAATTTATTTTATTCTATCTAAATTTAAGTATAAAATGATTATAAAGAAAAAATTCTACAATTTTAATAATTTTAGATATTTTATTTACTGAGTAAGTATAAATCAATAAATAAATAGAGATATTTATATAATATTATGTATTGCTTATGATAAAATTTTATAAATGTTAAGCGATAATATAAATAGGATTTGAATTAATTATATAAATATACTAATTAATTCATTTAATCTATCTATCAAATACCTTTTGATTATTTATAAATATTTAGAAAAAGAGATTTAATAAAAAACAAAAATAGTAATTATTAAAGATTAAAAGGTGCTTAAAAAGAGCTTTTGAGATAAGGATAAGTAAATATTATAAATGCGTTTCTTTTTTTAAAGAACATATTTATAAAATATATAAATATTTTTACATAATATTAGAGTTAATATTGTTTTATAAATTATATTTGATTTCATTTTAATTACATGTTTAAATATTAGAAACATTTTCTATTAAATAATAGATGTAGCAAGAAAACTTTCAAACTGGTAATAGCTAAAGAAACATCGAAGATATTAGAAAATAAGATTACAACTCTTAATTTAATAGATAATAGGACTAATTATAGATTCAGTAAGGAATAGAAAATCAGTTAGATATAAAAAGTTAAAGCCTCAGCCATTTTGATAAGTATGAAATTAATAAAAAAAATAATAATAATTAAAATATGATTGATAATAATGACAGTGAAACTATGCCAAAATCATAATTATGTAAAAAAAAAGGCAACTCTATTCATTTGAAATTAAGTTATGATTCTTAAAAGTATTGGTAGAATTAACAAACTAGTTAAAATAACTCAAAAGATGAATAAACTAGTATTATATATGAAAGCGGTGAAAATGAATTTTTTTGTTATTAAGGCATTAATGAGTATTCATCAATGGTTAATGAATAAAATGATAAAACAATAAAAATCAAATAATTTAAAGCAAACTAAAAATAAAGTAAATTTGAATAAATAAAAAATTATGAATAGTTATCAACTAATATTTAAGCAAAATCCACTAACTTGGTATACTTAGATAAAAAAATATAAGGAAATGAAGATTAAAATAATAAAATTCATACTAATCTAATTTTAGAAATAAAGAGATAGCTCACAAATAGGGATTATTAAGTAAAAGAAAATAAAGAAGAAATAGGTGGTGGCTTTGTTTTACGAGCATCTAAGTATATTAGATATAATCTAAAAAAAAAATATTTGGTATTGACAAGTTTAATTAAAATCTAAAATAGCTCTTAAAAGATTATAAAAAAGTTAGAATTTTTATAATTATTACAAGAAACTACAAAATATATCCAAATAGAAGATTCTTTTGAACTATCTTTAATTAGTTATCCATAATCAATTATTTTTGTTATAGTTTTGCTAAAATTCAAAAATACATACAATTTTCTTCTAAAAATTGAGAAAATAATTGATTTCTTTAAGGAAAATAAATATTACTTAGGAAAATATATAGCTGAAGGTGGTTATGGTGTTGTTTTTGATGGAAAAATATTTCAAAATAATAAAATATAAGAAGTAATATTCAAAATTTAATTCACTGATAAATAAAATATAAATGCAAGTGAAGAAGAATATAATATTATGAAAGGATTTGAAAAAAATATTAATTTAATTGATACTATTGATTATAAAATGATAGACTAGAATGTTTCTATTATATTGATGGAAAAGTGTGAATGCAATCTAAAAGATAAAATGTAATAACTTCAAGAAAAGAATTAATTTTCATTTACTTAACTTTTAAAAATTATATTTGATCTAATAGATGGGCTGATATTGCTGAAGGCATATAAAATAATTCATTTAGATATAAAACCTTAAAATATTTTAATTAATCATTATGGTATATATGTTATTTCTGATTTTGGAACATCTATTAAAAATAAAAATAATCAAGCTATTTAAGTTAAAGGATATACACCAAACTACGCTCCTGAAGAAGTAATTTAAAATAATGGTATTAATTATTAATCAGATGTCTATTCGTTTGGAAAAACATTAGAAATTGTTTTTAAGGAGTATGAGAAACTTTAAAATTATAATTAAAAAGAAAAAATTATTCTTGAAAAATTTAAATAAATTATATATGATTCTGTCCTCAAAAATTAAAGTTCTGAAAGAAAAACATGCTTGAAACTGCACAAAGCATTTTATGAAGTTGTTAAATTTGAAGAAAATATAGAATTTTCATAATCTTATATTGATAAAATTAGATTAATATTATCATAAACCTATCATGATAGTAACAAAGATATCTAGTTTTTTCAGGAAGTATCTATTTATTATTATGAAAAAATACTTGACTTAAAACAAAAAATTAAGAAATCTCATATTTTAAGCTTTGTTGATGAAATTGAATCACTTCCTATATCCTCTTTAAATAAGATTGATAAATTATCAAGTTAAGAAGATCCAGAGTGTATAGTAATTTATAATGAAATTGCAAATTTTTACAATGAACAGAGCTAATTTTAAATAGCTAAATAACAATTATAAAAATCTCTCGAATTATGTCAGTAATTATTCAAAAAAGGGCATCTCTATACAGCCAGCACACTTAATAAACTTGGTTTATTTTATTTAAAAGAAGATGGTTTAAAATATTCCCTTTAATCATTATAAATAATAGAAGATATTTTTAAAGGAGATACATTCATTAAAGCTATATACCTAAATACTCTTTCATGGTGTTATTCCAGTTTATAAGAATCTCTATAAGCTTTAAAATTATAAGAGGAATCTCTAAAAATCAGAAGTAATATCTTTAAGTTATATCATACTAGGATTGCTGTAGCTCTTAATAATTTAGGAACTATGTATTAAAATTATGATTTAAACAAATGCTTGAAATACTAACTTTTATCTCTGAAAATCAGGTAATCTCTTTTTAAAGAAAATCATCCGTGCACAGCAAGATCTCTTGATTGTGTTGGATAATGCTATCTAAATATGGGAGATTTATAAAAAGCAAAAAAGTATTTGTACAATTCATATTTTATGAGAAGAATAATTTATAAAGGAGATATTGACTGTGTTGCAGTTTCTTTAAAGAATATAGCAAAATATCATTAAAAGTCTGGTGAATTCATTAAATCAATATTTTTTTATAAAAAATATTTTTAAATGATGAAAAACTTGAATTATGATAGCATTGATTATGTCTACATTTTCCTTTATAATATAGCTCAGTGTTTGCTCTTTAATAAATAATATTAATAAAGCATATTTATTTTACAATTCTTTTTAAAAATATTTTCAAAAAATACTGCACAAATATCTAAGACTCATATAATTATTGGACTATGCTATTTCAATATGGGGCAATTATTAAAAAGTTTAGAATCTGTTTGCTAAGCCATATCAATTGATAAAAATGTTATTCAGCAAGATATCCATAAATTATCCAGTCTTATAAAAAATATTTTCAAAAGATATTAATTTCTTAGATATTTATCATTATGTCTAAATTTGAAAAATTAATACTCAGATAAATTCTAAAATTTTAAATTTAAAAAGTATTAATATTTTTTGCTAATGATCTACTTATTGATTCTAGAATTTTTAGAACAAGATGATAATCAAAGATTTCAACTTTATATTAGCATTTTAGAAATTACTAAAAAGTGATTATGTATTTATGTAAAAAACAAATGTTTTCTATATATATATAATATGTATATATGTGTGAATTAATAATTATAGTTTAAAATACAATATTAAAGTTAGTAATAAAAAGATACATATTTTTTAAATTTTTTTATTTTAAAAAAATAATTTATTTACTTACAAAAGTATTAATAATATTTATATAATAAAACAATAGTAAAATCTATCTATCTATCAATTTTTATTTTGGGTTTAAAAACTTTTACAAAATATAAAATAACAAAATATATAATATTCAATTATTCAAACATTTAATATTTATTCATTTTTTTTTCACCAGTTGTTTATCAAAAGATATCATGATTAAAGACAACTAATCTTTTTGATTTAAGACACTTGCTTTTTACTTTGTAATTTTATGTTTAATTCCATGAATATCTAAAAATTTTTTTATAAATTTGTGTAAATTTTAAATAATTATCAAATAAGCTAAACTTTTAAATTAAAAATTATTTCTTAAATTAATAAATAGAATAAAATTAGTGGAATAAAAAGATAAAAAAATAAATCAAATAAAAGCTATCAAATAAATTCAAAGAGCTTTTATGTTTTTTATTCATTTTTATTGTTTAAATATGAAAAAATGAAGAAAAAATAGGAAATAATAAGATTAATTCATTAATAATAAAAGAAAAAGATGAAAATAAAATAATTAGTTAAATTAATAAAGAAAGAATAAAAAATAGAAAGCACAATAAAAATAAAAATAAAAAATAGCTTAATTGTTTTAAATTAGTTTTTAAAATTAAAAATATCACAATCCAAAATAAATAAACTGTTTTTACTCAAGGTATAGTGTCAAATTTTAGAGATTAATGCAATTTGCTAAAGCAGAGCCTAAGGCTAATGCACTTTCATCACTAATTTTATTGGATCTTTTTAATTATTGGATAAAAGATATATCATTAAATAGTTAATTAGAAGGAAAAAATGAAGAAAAAATATGAAATAATAAGATTAATTAATAATAAAAGCAAAAATTGAAAATAAAATGATGAGTTAAATTTTAATTAACAAAGGAAGAAATAAAGAAAGAACAAAAAAAATTAGTTTTTATAATTAAAAATATCACAATCCAAAACTCACAAAGTATTTTTACTTAAGATCAAGTGACAAATTTTAGAGATTAATGCACTTTGCTAAAGCAGAACCTAAGCTTGAAATGCCTTTGTCACCAATTTAATTGTTACTTTTTAAATAGTGAAGAAAAAATATTTCATTAAATAGTTAATTAGAGGGAAAAAATGAAGAAATAATATGAAATAATAAGATTAATTAATTAATAATAAAAGTAAAATTTGATAATAAAATGATGAGTTAAATTTAAATTAACAAAGAAAGAACAAAAAAAAGCAAGCACAATAAAAAGAAAAAGAAAAAATTGCTTTATTGTTTTAAATTAGTTTTTATAAAGTATTTTTACTTAAGCTCAAGTGTCAAATTTGAGAGATTAATGCACTTTGGTAAAGCATAACCTAAGCTTGATGTACCTTTGTCACCAATTTAATTGTAACTTTTTAAATATTGAAGAAAAATATATCATTAGATAGTTTATTAAAAGGATGAAATGAAGAAAAAATATGAAATAATAAGATTAATTAATTAATCATAAAAGTAAAAATTGAAAATAAAATGTTGAGTTAAATTAAAAAAGAAAGAAACAAAGAAAGAAAAAGCAAGTACAATAAAAAGAAAAAGAAAAATGAGCTTTATTGTTTTAAATTAGTTTTTATAATTAAAAGTATCGCTTAATTAATAAATAATAAAAGTAAAAGTTGAAAATAAAATGATGAGTTAAATTTAAATTAACAAAGAAAGAACAAAAAAAACAAGTACAATAAAATGAAAAAGAAAAAAGTGCTTTATTGTTTTAAATTAGTTTTTATAAATAAAAATATCACAATCCAAAACAAACAAAGTATTTTTACCTAAGATCAAGTGTCAAATTTGAGAGATTAATGCACTTTGCTAAAGCAGAACCTAAGTCTGATGCACCCATTTTACCAATTTAATTGCCACTTTTTAAATATTGAAGAAAAATATATCATTAAATAGTTAATTAAAAGGATAAAATGAAGAAAAAATATAAAATAATAAGATTAATTAATTAATTATAAAAGGAAAAGTTGAAAATAAAGTGATGAGTTAAATTTAAATTAACAAAGAAAGAAAGAATAAAAAAAAGTAAGTACAATAAAAAGAAAAAGAAAAAAGAATTTTATTGTTTTAAATTGGTTTTTATAATTAAAATAGCACAATCCAAAATAAATAAACTGTTTTTACTCAAGGTTAAGTGTCAAATTTGAGAGATTAATGCAATTTTATAAACCAGAGCCTAAGCCTGATGCACCCATTGCACCAATTTCATTGCGACTTTTTAAATATTGAAGAAAAAATATATCATTAAATAGTTAATTAGAAGGAAAAAATGAAGAAAAAATATGAAATAATAAGATTAATTGATTAATAATAAAGTAAAAATTGAAAATAAAATAATGAGTTAAATTAACAAAGAAAGAACAAAAAAAAAGCAAGCACAATAAAAAGAAAAAGATCAAAATCCAAAAAAAATTAAGTTTTATACCTAAGATCAAGTGTCAAATTTGAGAGATTAATGCACTTTGCTAGAGCAGGACCTAGGTCTGATGCACCTTTTTAACCAATTTAATTTTTACTTTTTAAATATTGAAGAAAAAATATATGATTAGATAGTTAATTAGAAGGAAAAAATGAAGAAAAAATATGAAATAATAAGATTAATTAATTAATCATAAAAACAAAAGTTGAAAATAAAATGATGAGTTAAATTAACAAAGAAAGAACAAAAAATAAGCAAGGACAATAAAAAGAAAAAGAAAAAAGAGCTTTATTATTTTAAATTAGTTTTTATAATTCAAAATATCACAATCTAAAATAAACAAAGTATTTTTACCTAAGCTTAAGAGTTAAATTTGAGAGATTAATGCACTTTGCTAAAGCAGAAACTAAGCTTGATGCACCTTTTTCATCCATTTTATTGTCACTTTTTAAATATAGAAGAAAAAAATATATCCTTAAATAATTAATTAATTTGAAGGAAAAAATATGAAATAATAAGACTAATTAATTAATTAATAATAAAAGGAAAAGTTGAAAATAAAATGATGAGTTAAATTAACAAAGAAAGTACAAAAAAATCAAGCACAATAAAAAGAAAAAGAAAATAGAACTTTATTGTTTTAAATTAGTTTTTATAATTAAAAATATCACAATTTATAACTAATAAACTGTTTTTACCCAAGGTTAAGTGTCAAATTTGAGAGATTAATGCAATTTGCTAAAGCAGAACCTAAGTCTGATGCACCCATTGCACCAATTTAATTGCCACTTTTTAAATATTGAAGAAAAATATATTATTATTAAATAGTTAATTAGAATGAAAAAATATGAAATAATAAGATTAATTAATTAATAATTAAAGGAAAAGTTGAAAATAAAATGATGAGTTAAATTAACAAAGAGAGAACAAAAAAAAGCAAGCACAATAAAACGAAAATAGTGCTTTATTGTTTTAAATTAGTTTTTATAATTAAAAATATCACGATCCAAAACAAATAAACTGTTTTTACTGAAGATCAAGTGTCAAATTTGAGAGATTAATGCAATTTGCTAAACCAGAACCTAAGTCTGATGCACCCATTGCACCAATTTAATTGCCACTTTTTAAATATTGAAGAAAAAATATGAAATAATAAGATTAATTAATAATAAAAGCAAAAATTAAAAATAAAATGATGAGTTAAATTAACAAAGAAAGAAAAAAAAAAGCAAGTACAATAAAAAGAAAAAGAAAAATGAGCTTTATTGTTTTAAATTAGTTTTTATAATTAAAAGTATCGCAATCCAAAACAAATAAACTGTATTTACTGAAGATCAAGTGTAAAATTTGAGAAATTGATAAAATTTGCTAAAGCAGAACCTAAGCCTGATGCACGTTCGTCACCAATGTTATTTCTTCTTTTTAAATATTGAAGAAAAATATATCATTATATAGTTAATTAGAAGGAAAAAATGAAGAAAAAATATGAAATAATAAGATTAATTAATAAATAATAAAAGTAAAAGTTGAAAATAAAATGATGAGTTAAATTTAAATTAACAAAGAAAGAAAAAAAAAAGCAAGTACAATAAAACGAAAAAGATAAAAGTGCTTTATTGTTTTAAATTAGTTTTTATAATTAAAAATATAACAATCCAAAATAAATAAACTGTTTTTACGAAAGATTAAGTGTCAAATTTGAGAGATTAATGCAATTTGTTAAACCAGAGCCTAAACCTGATACACCCATTCTACCAAATAAACCGAATAAACCGACTCTTTTTAAATATTGAAGAAATAATATATCATTAAATAGTTAATTAAAAGGAAAAAATGAACAAAAAATATAAAATAATAAGATTAATTAATTAATAATAAAGCAAAAATTGAAAATAAAATAATGAGTTAAATTAACAAAGAAAGAACAAAAAAAAAGCAAGCACAATAAAAAGAAAAAAGAGCTTTATTGTTTTAAATTAGTTTTTATAAATAAAAATATCACAATCCAAAACAAACAAAGTATTTTTACGTAAGATCAAGTGTCAAATTTGAGAGTTTATTGCAATTTGCTAAAGCAGAACCTAAGCCTGATGCAATTTTTTCATCAAGTTAATTGCCACTTTTTAAATATTGAATAAAAAATATATCATTAAATAGTTAATTAAAGGAAAAAAATGAAGAAAAAATATGAAATAATCAGATTAATTAATTATTAATAAAAGTAAAAGTTGAAAATAAAATGATGAGTTAAATTTAAATTAATAAAGAAAGAAAGAAGAAAAAAAAGTAAGTACAATAAAAAGAAAAAGAAAAAGGAGTTTTATCACTTTAAATTAGTTTTTATAATTAAAAATATCACAATCCAAAACAAATAAAGTATTTCTACCCAAGATAAAGTTTCAAATTTTAGAGATTAATGCAATTTGCTAAAGAAGAACCTAAAACTGATGCACCCATTTCATCAATTTCATTGTAACTTTTTAAATATTGATGGCAAAATATATAATTAAATAGTTAATTAGAAGGAAAAAATGAAGAAAAAATATGAAATATAAGATTAATTAATTAGTAATAAAAGTAAAAGTTTAAAATAAAATGATGAGTTAAATTAACAAAGAAAGAAAGAAAAAATCAAACACAATAAAAAGAAAAAGAAAAAAGAACTTTATTGTTTAAATTTGTTTTTATAATTAAAAATATCACAATCCAAAACAAATAAACTTTTTTACCTAAGGTCAAGTGTCAAATTTTAGAGATTATAGCAATTTCCTAAAGCAGATCCTAAGCCTGTTACACCTTCGTAATCAATTTCATTGCTTCTTTTTAAATATTGAAGAAAAATATATCATTAAATAGTTAATTAAAAGGAAAAAATGAAGAAAAAAATATGAAATAATAAGAAATAAATAATAAAAGCAAAATTTTAAAATAAAATGATGAGTTATATAAACAAAGAAAGTACAAAAAAAAGTAAGTACAATAAAAAGAAAAAGAAAATAGAACTTTATTGTTTTAAATTAGTTTTTATAATTAAAAATATCACAATCCAAAACTAATAAACTGTTTTTACTCAAGATTAAGTGTCAAATTTGAGAGATGAATGCAATTTGCTATAGCAGAACCTAAAACTGATGCACCCATTGCACCAATTTAATTGCTTCTTTTTAAATATTGAAGAAAAATATATCATTAAATAGTTAATTAAAAGGAAAAAATGAAGAAAAAAATATGAAATAATAAGAAATAAATAATAAAAGCAAAATTTTAAAATAAAATGATGAGTTAAATAAACAAAGAAAGTACAAAAAAAAGTAAGTACAATAAAAAGAAAAAGAAAATAGAACTTTATTGTTTTAAATTAGTTTTTATAATTAAAAATATCACAATCCAAAACTAATAAACTGTTTTTACTCAAGATTAAGTGTCAAATTTGAGAGATGAATGCAATTTGCTATAGCAGAACCTAAAACTGATGCACCCATTGCATCAATTTAATAGTGACTTTTTAAATATTGATGGCAAAATATATAATTAAATAGTTAATTAGAAGGAAAAAATGAAGAAAAAATATGAAAATAAGATTAATTAATAATAAAAGCAAAAGTTGAAAATAAAACGATGAGTTAAATTAACAAAGAAAAAACAAAAAAAAGTAAGCATAGTAGATAGAAAACGAAAAAAAAGCTTCATAGTTTTAAATTAGTTTTTATAATTAAAAATATCACAATCCAAAACAAATAAACTGTTTTTACCCAAGGTTAAGTGTCAAATTTGAGAGATTAATGCAATTTGCTAAACCAGAACTTAAGCCTGATACGTCCTAATCATCATTTTATATACTGTAGGTTACATCATCATAGTCCATTTCGTATATATTTCCTCTGTTCATATATAGTGTGAAATTTTGTAAAATTTTTCAAAATTTATTTTTTTCAAAAAAAATGATATATTAAAAAAATATAAGGTAATTATTATTTCAAATTTTACATTTTGTGAATTTAAAACTTTCAAAAAACTAAAAGTAAAGCTGTTTAAAGCTAATTTAGCTTTTTTATTTTGTTATTAAGATATATTATTTTGCCTTTAGTAAATTAATAGGCATTTCACTCTAGATCACTTTAAGGAAAAAATGAAGAAAAAAAATGAAATAATAAGGTTAATTAATAATTAATAAAATTAACAAAAAATGAAGAAAAAAAAGTAATCACAATAAAAAGAAAAAGAAAAATAAATCAAATAAATTAAAAGAGCTTTAATGTTTTAAATTGACTTTTATAATTAAAAATATTATAATCCAAAACAAATAAACTGCTTTTATTAAGTGTAAATTTTAATAGCAAAAAATGAAGAAAATATATAAAATAATACAAAATGAATAATTAATAATTAAAAATTGAATTGAAAATTAAGTTAAAATAGCTAAAAAATATTTGTTTTAATAAAAATCAATGAATAATGATTATAATTTCTCAAATAAAATTATTTATTTAAATAAATTGAAAGTTAAAAATATAAAAAATATTAATAATTTATAAATAAATAAAATATACCCGAGATCAATATGGAGAATCTAATGAGATAAAAGTGAAGAGCTTAGAAACTTTTTTTATTAGTTTATATAAATTTATAGGATATTAATAAAAAAATTAATAATTACTTCTTCCAAATTATTATATTTTTTAATCTATTACATCATTTATTTTTTTTTTCTTCAGAAATATTGAATAGCAAGTAATTTATGGAATTTAATTAATTATAAATGGATAAAAAGAACAAATAAAATATAATAATTAATTATCAATATTAATTTATAAATTTGGTTTTATGAAGAGATATCACATAAAAATTAATTTAACATTCATTATTTAATCTTAATATATTTTTTTAAAACATTTTCTTAAAAATATAGTAGGAATTAGAGATGGCCAGTTATTTAGTCTTATTTGAAAAAATTTTATTAATTAATGTTCATAAAAATTTTATTAACATTTTTATATATTTATTTCATGCTATTTTACTATCATTTATAAATATAAATTTTAAGGCATTTTAAAATTACTAAAATAAATAATTTTATTTATTAATTGCTTCCAATAGTTCTATTTTTTAAGATTAAATATTTTAACAAATAAGATCATTTTCTTTCAAGCTATATTTATTTAATAGATTTTTTATTTTTAGGTAAAATTAAAATCTAACTTTTATATGTTTTTGATTCCTATCACTTTAAAATTTATTTGTTTTCATTTCAGTCAAACAAGATGAACTTCTTCACAATTCTTTTAAGTTTTTAAATTTTTCTAGAAAATCGTTATTTTTCTCTATAACTAATATCATTAGTCCTTTTTTAAATAATATTATTTTATGAAAAAAAAATTAATTTTAATTGTTTAATTTCTATATATTGTTATAAATAAATAAAGTATTTTTTACAATAATAATTGAAATAATTGATAATTAAATTCAAATATATTTTTATGTTGGTTTGTGTATTTTTAGGATGATAAGTAAATCAAAGAATATTCAATTAAAAATAAATAAATAAATTTAATTTTATACTCAAGTTTGATTGATAAATTATAAAGTTTTTATAAGGTTGCTAATGAACAAGCCAAATTTGCCATTATCTCATCTGTAATCTAAGTTTTACTTAATATTTAATTAAAATATAAACAAATATGTCTTTTAAATTACTAAAGGACAAGAACTAAGCTCAAAATAGTATTGCAAGCTGATAAATCCTTTACCATACCTAACGCACCTTCATTATCTATTTTGTTAGCTCTAAAAAAAAATCTATTAAGAAAGCTTAAAATTCTAACATGGAATATTTAATTGGTGGAAAAAACATTAATATAAATAATAAAATTGTACTTATTATTTTTATTTAAATAATTTACATAAACAAATAAATAATTTTTTTATTTAATTACCCTAAATTAAGACTGAGGTTTTAAATATTTTTGCAATTTGCTAAACCTTGACCTAATTTTTATGCTCCGCTTGGTCCTATATTATTCTACCTTTAAAGTTTAGAAAAAATTAGTCAACGCTGAAAAATAAAGTTTAAATATTGCTCTCAGAATAAGTGCTAAAAATAATATTAAAATAAATTTGATACCCTAAATTGAGTGCCAGTGTTTAAAGATTTTTTAATTTTTGAATAGTATTTCCTAGCTCAATAGAACCCTAATCACTTATGTCATTCAATCTTTTAATATAAATAATTTAGATAAAATAATAAATAAAGAAGGGTTATTTAATCATTTTTATAAATTATTTCATCTTTTTAAATTTTTTTTCTAAAATTTAAAGACATTCTTAATTAAAAATATAAATTTAATCCTCCTCCTTTTTACTGAATTGATAAGAATTATGTACATATAAATTTTAAATCAAATGCTTACTAAAAATCAAGAATTAAGGTTGATAGCTAAATGCAATTTTCTAAAGAAGCACAAATAATAGACGCTCCTTTTCCTATTATATTATTTGCCCTTTAATTTTATTAGCAATATTTATTTATTTATTTATTAAAAAGTTTAATTTGCAAACAATCAAATATTTAATTAATTAAATCTGTTTTTCAAAAAATTCTTTTCTATAAATATTAATAAGGATTGATTGATATAAATGAATTTACAAAAAGTTAAGATTAACACTTTAGAGATTATGACATTTAGATAGCCCTTAAGCAATACCATTTATTCCTTCGTTGCATATTTTATTGGCTCTTTTAATATAATTTAATAAATCAATATTCAATTTTTCCATGCAAGTAGATAAATATTTTTACTAAATATTGAGAGTAAGATTATTTAGATTTTAGCATTTACCAAATTATGAACCTAAATATGAAGCTCCTTTTGATCCGATATCATTATAGCTTTGTTATTAAATAAAATAATTTAAAGAAAAATAATTTACTTAATTATTAAGAAATAAACAAATTAAAAAAAAATTAATTTTTTATGATAATTTAATTCTAATTTTTTAAAAAAAGGTAATTAACTAATTTAATAAGTTTACTAAAGATTCAAAGTTAAATTTTTGATGTTTTGGCATTGACTTAAAAACTCACCTAAATTTTGAGCTCCTTGTGATCCAATCCTATTAGATCTAAAATGACAGAAATTATTAAAAAACAAAACAAAATTTATAAATTTAATAATTATTGTATTTAATGAATAAAGTTTTATTAACCCTATAATCAAGGTGAAACTAATAAGATTTTTGCATTTAACTAAACCTTAACCTAGATTTGAAATTCCTTACTCTCCAAATAAATTGTTGCTTTTTTAAAAATAAATTCGAATAAACAAAAAATATATTCATTTTAGTAAATAAATAGTTAAAAAATAAAAAAATACCTCATAACTAATGTTAAATCTTGCAGATTTTGACAATTAGCAAAAGCTTATCCTAAAACTAACAAACCTTAATCCTGAATACTATTATAGCTAAAAAATATTTATTATTAAATTCGCTAATTTTTACAAATTCGATGAACTAATTAAAAGAAATATTTTTTATCTAAAAATGTTTATGTGAAAATAAATTAACATTTAAAAGATCAAAATTATTTTACTTGAGAGAAAGTGCAATAGATATTAGATTGACACATTTTTTGATTGCATCGCCTAAAATAGCAGCTTCTTAGTCTTAAAGATTATTGTAACTTTTTAATTTTTAATTAAAATTCTTATTTTTTTGTAAAAGAATATTTACTTAATATTATTTTAATAGATTTATTTATTATATAAAATTAATGAGCAAAACTTTAAAGTTGATTAAAAAAAATAAATAGGTTTTATTATTTATAATGAAATCAGTTGACTTATTAATAATATATTTTTAAAGAAACTTAAATTTTAACTTAAGTTATAAGGATATGCTAGTATGATCAGATAGATTAGACTCTTAAAACTTTTTTTAAAGAAAAATTAAATTTATAAAAAAGTTTTTTGGTATTTAAATGATTACTTC
This sequence comes from Tetrahymena thermophila SB210, assembly GCF_000189635.1. Classification (NCBI taxonomy): domain Eukaryota; phylum Ciliophora; class Oligohymenophorea; order Hymenostomatida; family Tetrahymenidae; genus Tetrahymena; species Tetrahymena thermophila. Next base: position 591,265 of record NW_002476432.1, read on the forward strand.
TTTAAGTGAATTATAAATAATTTTCTATTAAATCATTTTTTTAGCTAAATTAATTTATATTCCAAACTTTTATTTCTAATAATTAAAGTAAAATAATTGCAAATTATTTATTTATTTAATTAATTAACAATAATTATCTTATAATATCAGATTAATCATTTCAAAAAAAAAATTTATTAAACTATTAATGAAAATTTAAAAAATTCAAGAAAATTTGAATTATTTTTTTTATAACTTGTCAGATTAATATAAACTATTAAATATATTTATTGATTATATAAATTTTATAAATAAAAGTAATAATATATTATTTTAACTTTAAATAAAGAAAAATTAATTCATTATAATATAATTTTATATATATTTTTCAAAATCTAAAAATTTTAATTTATTTTATCTCCATTGCTCTTCATTTAATTATTTACAAAGCTTAATCTAATTTTCTATCAAAAGTATTACTTTAAGTTTAAAATATAAACTGTTTTATTTTCTTTCTTGTTAATTTAATAGATCGACTTGTTTCATTAATTTTTTATTCTTAGTTTTTTAGTTTACATTTTTAGTTTGTTAGTTAGTGTTAGTTAGTAATTCATTATTAATATGAATAAACAACTCACTTTTTTATTACAATTTAGTCTTCAATAGTTACTCAAATTATTGTTATTATTATTATTATTATTATTATTATTATTGTTATTGTTATCATATCTCTGGTATCCTTTCATAATTGGATCTATATTCATTGGATTTAAATTAAATTAATAGGAGTTTGGTGCAGGCGCATTTGAAAGCGGTTTTAATTAGCCATCTAAAATTAAAAAAAAGTTATTTTAATTGAAAAATGAATAATTTTACTTTTTTATGGTTTTCTTGCTTCTGGTTAGGCAGAATATGAATGTGAAGAATGTCCATTAGGTTAATTCGATTTTTCTATTAAGTTTAGTAAATTATTAGCATTAGGATTATTAACAGGATCCAAAATAATGCCATTTATATTTTTCTTTGGATTTGAATGATTAACTATTTCTATATCATTTCCTAGTCTATTATGGAGGTTAGATGAGGGCATATTGTATTAATTATAGTGATTTTTAGATTTTTCAGTTGGGAGATTTGGATTCGTGCCATATTTTGCATCTAATTTGTTGAATTTAAAAATATAAAACATTTTATTAAGAAAAATTATTAAGTAAATAAAATTAATCTATCTTTCTAAGTTAATTACTGTTTTAATTGATCTTCGTGATACTGTTTTTACGATTTTTACTTCTTCCTCTTGAGTTTACTCTATTTTATTTATCATTACTATTAAAAGATATATCCATTTAGCTTTTAGATTAATAAGATTCATCTACTTCAAACATTGTACTGTTTTAAGTCTTTTCAAACTCTATCCTTCTTGATTCCTTTTCGATATTTACTTATTCCATTGCTATATTAAACATAAAATTACATTTTAATGTAAGTTTTTTCTAATAAAATTTAATTTCTACCCTGATTTTAAGGAAGCTTTGGAAATCTTATTTCTTTGTTTTTAAAGAAGAAGGGAGTGACTTTATAAGAGTTTGAATCTTCATCGAAAGTTGACTAAGATTTTATCATTTCATATTCTGTTCTCGTTAAAAGCATGTCAATAATAGCTTTATTTAATTTATCTGTAAGTTCGAGGTGTCTAATTGTGTCTAAGAGCTCTTCTTTGTCATCTTCATGCTCATTTTAAAGATCTTTGACCTCTTCTAATGCTTATTTTAGTTTCTTTCTTAAAATTTTATTATTCTCCCTAAGTTAAGACACTTCCTCTTATAAAGATTTAAATTCATTTTCTTATTACAATAAATTTTCTTCATTTTTTTTCTTCTCTTCTAATAGTTGCTCCTTCAATTTATTCTACTTTTTTAACTTCTTTCTAAGCTCTTAATACTTCTTTTAAGCCTCCGACTATTAAGTTTCTTGAACATTACCACCTTATATTTTATTTTATTCTAACTATTTAAGTTTTTCAGCCATTTCTTAAACAAGTCTCTTTTCTTCTTAAAGTTTTTCTTCTTTTTACAACATTTCATTCATCATTTTTTGCTTTTATTAATTCATTTCTTCTTATTGCTCTTGCAGCTTTTTTAATTCTTCAAATTGTTGCTTATTTCTAATAACCTAGCTTTCGCTAATTTCAATTCCCTTGACCATTTTGCTAGGACTTTCAGATTGATTAGCTACTCCTCCTCCACTAGGTTAATTTTCGAGCATTCTACGTAATCTATTAATTTCCTCTGCATATTCCTTTAGCAAAGCATCCTTAGGATCTTCGTTTACCTTAGGTTGATTCTTAATATTCTTTGCTCTTGAAGCATACCTCAAAGTACCTAATGTTTCATCATAGGAATAATCAGCAGGCGAAATAGCTGCAATCATAATTGTCTTTGTATTACCACCAAGTGAATCCTCCAACAGTCTTGTAAGCTTTGAATCTCTATATGGAATATGGTGAGTTCTACCATCAACAAGTGCAGATATAACATTACCTATTTCAATAATTTTGATAAATAATCTTTAATATTTTGATTCTAAAAAATATTTTTATAGTATTTCAATATTTATTTAGTCTTTGTTTAAAATCTAACATTTAATTTTTAATAAATATCAAAAATAAATTACAATTTTTTATAATTAAGTAAAATTCTACAAAAATAACAAAAAAGAATTACCTAAAGCACTTAGTGATAAATTAATTTTATTTGCTTCCTTTAAACGATCACCTGTTGCTTGAGTTTTGCTTTATCTTTCTGAACCAGCTAAATCTACTAAATTTAACTTTCCTGCACGAAAATGCTGATTACCTGTTGAGTCTATTTCACTTGTTTCTATATAAATTGTAAATATACTGTGAGATCTACTTGAATCTTTATTCATAGCTGTAGCACCTATTTTTTATGAATATTTAATTTCAATTCATAAATTCTAATATAAACTTATTAATCATTTAAAATACTTTAAAATAAAATAACCTAAATTTAGATTAAATTTTAATATTTTATTATTCCTTCTACTTTTTATTCAATTCAAATTATTAAATATGTTGTTTAACTATTAAAAATGGATTTAAAATCGCTAATTTCTCATAGTTTGAAAAACTAAAACTCTAAAGCTATGTTTATAAAATCTAACAGACATACTTGCTATGAGATAAATAAATAATTAAAAATTTGAGTGCTATTTTTTGTGGTTATATTGAATCATTTAATTTATAAACATGTGCTTAACTAACTAGTACAAGCAAATAAGTCATTTATTTATTTAGTTAATTTTTTCTATATTAATTTTTATAAATAATTGATAAAATTCATACCTACTGAGCGATTTTCATTTCCTTTGTACATTAGATTTTCCATTTCTTTAACAGACTTAACAACAATTTAATTCAAATCCTTGACAAAAACACCCTTTTCAGGTGATTATTTAAGCTCAAACTTTGCTTTTGGATCTTTTGAGAGTAGATCATGTATTTCTTCGTTATATATTTCAAGAAATGAGACTCTAACTAAAAATTCTTTTGAACTGGTTGTCTCAATCAAATTAATAATATGAGAAAATGTTCTAGGAATGATTCCCTTTTCTTCTTCTTTGCTTGGGTCTCCCATCATCGTATGCGTTTTACCACAACCTGTTTGTATAATAAATTGAAACCTTTTTTCTTGAAATACTCAATAAACTTAGCTTATTTTTTCATTAATTCATCAACTAATCATTGAATAAATTGCAATTTTAATATATATTTAATTAATCTCTTCTCTACATTTTTCCATTCTAATTTATTTATTTATTTTGATTGAATATACGCTTTCATTCTTTTTTTTTGTAGAATTGACATTTTATAATTTAATATTACATTAAAAAATTACAAGCTATAATAGTTAAAAACAAATATTTTGTTGCTTGAAGATTAAAATTTTACCTGTTTAACCATAGGCGAATATAGTACCATTATAGCCTTCGAAAACACTTTCTACTAAAGGAAATGCACTTGCTTCGTAAACTAATTATTGCTATACCTTTTGATAGAACACAGCATCATAGGTAAATACCTTTTCCGAACCAGCCTCATTTGGTTTTCTAAGTACTATTTGATTAAGCTTAGTATCAACTTCAACGCATTCTTTACTATTATTTTATCTTTCCTTATCATTCATAGGTCTAACACGGACCATGACTTTAACGCATTCTTAGGGCATGTTTAAATTTAATGGCTGGCTATTTTATTATTAATAATTTAACTAAGTAGTCTTTGTCTAAAATCTATTTGATCTATAATAATTGTTTAAGCTAAATGTTTAGTGGCTTTTTAGAATTGTTTGTTGTGCCTATTTAATAGTTTTAAAATTGTTTTAGTGTTGCTAAAAATTGGATTTGTTGAACTGCTTTTTTAGTGAACTAAAAACTTTTTGAGTTATTGTGTTAATTAATTAGTAATAATTTTTTAATTTTAGTATTGATATTTATTTGCTTTGTGAATATACAAATCAAATCGACAATTAATGATTAATATTCACACATACACATAAATTATATGTATTTATTCATTCAACTAACTAAGAATCACCTTTTTACAACTCCATCATATATTTCCTTAACCATTCATATGTTTGTTATTCATAAGTTATTAATTAATTAACTCAACCTCATATCATATCATATATACATACATGCACACACTATTTTTATGTGGTTTATTAATTTTCAAGTGAATTTCTTAATAATACAAATAAATGAAAAATAAAGGCTACTGTATAAATGTTAAGTAATTTATTCTTTTAATTAGGAAAATGAAATAAAACAATAAATATATTCCATATATTTTTTATAACATTATAATTTGTTTGCTTATCTTCATCCAAAATTCAATAAATTAAACAAAAATTAATTTTTTTCTTAAATTAACAAAATTATATCTATCTTACAACCATTCTTTTTCCATCTAAAGCTTTTCAAATAAGTATTTTAAATTTAATTTTAATTTAAGTAATGAATAAATCTGTGGCACAACATATTGGAATATATAATCATATTTATCTTTTTTTTTAAATTTTATAAAAAAATAAAAAAAATTTTTAAACATTTTAAAAATAAATAAGTAAAAAATAACATAGTTTCATAAAACATATAAATTGTTAAAATCACAGTAAGTAAAAATTTTTAAGTGGTTTTTTGATATAATAGCTATATATTTATTATCTTTAGAGATGTCTATGTAATTAACGTTACCTATAAAAATAGATTTAGTTAACTCAAAGCCATTTTGAATGTGATGCAAATTTAAATATTCATTATCTATTGTTATTAAATATTTTGCATCTTAGGAGCAAGATATAATTTTTATTTCTTTTTCTACCTAAATTTCTTTTATTTTTTCAAATTATTATTTGATATTAAAAATATTTATATGGTTTGATAGAGTATAGAATTCACTACTATTTGGTGAAAAAAAAGAGCTGTTCGAATCAAACTGAGCTATCATTTCAAAATTGTTTTTTATATTGTAGATATATACCTTTGCAAATACTTACAAAGCTAAGTATGTATTATCAGAAGAAAACATAATAGATTTATATTCATAGCTTTTTTCTTTTTAAATTTTATGCAGCTAATTAAAACCAAATTTACCTTCAAATATATATAGACCACTATACAACACAGTAACTGCAATATATTTACCATTTTAGGAAAATTTTATATCTGAAACATAATTATCTGTAGAATATCCTGTATTTATCTGTTGAATCAAATCAAAATCTTATTCAATTTCCCAAATTTTAAAACCGTCAGCATAACCTGTAGCTAGATATTTACTATCAGGCGAGTAAGCTACACAAAATGTACTAAGCTCAGTTTTTGCTTGCAGTTATATTATTTTCATAGATTCAAAGTTATTTTTTATGTCATACACCACGCAGCCATTGATATTTCCTGATTTTACTAAATATTTTCCACATGGAGAAAAGCAAGTCTAAAACCCATTAAAAATGTAGCTAATCTTTTTAATTTCATCAACTCTTTCGTAAATTATATCTAAATTCAAAAATTTATAAAAATAATAGTTTTCTCTAGCAACTAAGTATTGGCTGTCTGCCGAAAATACCATATTTTCAACTTTGAAATTCATTATAGATATAGTTTCATAATTTTTTTCTACCGAATACAAAAATATCTTAAACACTTTGGCAACGATTAAATATCTACCATTTGGAGAATAGCAAACATATTTTACATCATCATCTTCACATTCTTTGACTAATTTTAGAATATGTGATAGCTCTAAATCCTTTTATAAATTAAGTATTTTACAATGTTCTCCTCCATGAGTCCAATCACAATCCAATAGGGCTATGTTAATCTCATCAGGTGAAATAGTTAAGGAAGAACGATATGAATGACTTAAGGTTCTAATAAGTGAGAAATCATTTTTTAGATCCCAAATATTAATTGAATAATTAGAGCAATAAGCAGCAAAATATGAGTCATTTTTAGAAAATAACATAAATTCTAAAATTGCAGTTTGTCCTAATAAGATTTCAATATCTTCATCCTCATCGTATTACTCTTATTCATCCTCATCATATTCCTCTTCTTCATGAGGTATATCTATTACTCTTACTTATTTAAAAGAATTATGTATATCTAATACTTGTAAAGTGTGTAAGTAAGATGTTATTGCTAAATACTTACCACTAGAAGAGAATGCAAATGATAAAACCTTAAACTTATCTTAGGTTTCTATCAAATTAAAACTATTTTATGCATCATAAACTGAGAAAGAAATATCATCTAAAAGAACTAGTAGAACACTATTGTCAGGAGAGAAGTTAATTTACTTTATTATTTAATTAGTAGATATTTTGAATAGACCCTAATATTTCTTGTTCATATTACATATTTAAAATTTATTACTATTTATACAATTTGTAAAATATTTTCCATCACTCGAGAAATCAATATTACAATTATGTGACACCCATTCTTCAACTAATTCAAATTATCATTAAACATCAAATAATTTTATATTTTTATCTTGTTATCTTCCAAAACCTTACCTTTACTTAGATATGCACAAAAAAAACATATTATTTTCTGAAAGCTCTATTATATCAATAGAATTTATGTTTAACTATTTGTGATTTATATATCATTTTCTAAGCTCCATATTTTGCAAGAATATTATGTAATAAGAATAAGGAGTTTACTATCATTTGAAAATTTAAATAATTTGATTGGATCATCTTCCTTCTTACTTTGGAATATTATTTCAAAATTATTTTCCAATTTCCTTAAAGAAAAACTATTTTATGATATAAGTAATAAAGAATCCCCCTTAATATTAGTTCCACCAAATATATACTCATCTGCTTAAATTGAAGTAACTAAATCAAATTAATTACAATTTTTTTGAAAAAGCAATTAATTTCCTGAGTAAATAATTATATAATTCTTTGTAAGTATAGGGTTTATTCCTAGAATTTTTATTTATTAAAACCCATTTGAAACATTTCCAAAGAGCCATTTATTATCTTCGTTAAAAAGTTAGACCAAAAAATTTGGTAGATGTTTATTTACTTCAAGCTTTAATATTTTTGTTTTAAATTTTAATGTTGAATTAATTTCAAAATTCTCTTAATTAATATCAAACAGTGTTTGTTAACCAGAAGCAATTATTTTGCCATCTACTAGGTTTAAAGTATCTAAAGAATTACATGATATTTTTTTTTATACGTCTATCTATAAACCTTAACTACTAGCTGAAATGATTTATAAATAACCTGAATTCGTACAAGCTATAAATTTATTCTTAAAAGAAATAATCTAATTTATGGAACACATAATATTTGTTTAGAAATCTATTCTCAATTAGCCAAAAGAAGAATTTTAAGTGTTTGAAGCCTCGAAACTAGTTAAATTTTATTCTAATAAGTAAGCATCGCTTAAATTGCATTAATCGAAGTTAAGTGTTAAACTTTTCGACTTTGGAATATATGCTTTGGAAAATGAGCATTTTTTAAAATTCAATTCAGAAAAGGCAAAGTTTGACATAAAGAGAGCAGAAAGTAAATTCGAGGCTCCTATGTCTAAAATACTAAGTTCTTGTTAACTATTTATAGTAGATCTTCTTAAAAATTATATATATCTGTTTGTTTTAGAAATATCTTCTTCGTTGTAATTATTTTTGAATTGTTAAGATTTTATTTCTGGATTTAGCATTTCAAATAATTTTATTAAAATTTATTTTTCTGATTAATTTTTTTTAAAGCTCATAATAATCTTTTTATTTATATTAAATCTTTGTAATACTTTAATGTCTGTTTTGAAAATATCTTCACCTAAAATGTCAAAGTCTGACTTCATCGCCCTTGCTGTAAAATACTCAAATAACGACTTGTGCTTGAACTCAATCAGCTGGGTATTGATCAAACTAAAATTAATTTTGTTCCATATTTAGATTATTTGAAGTAGATCCTTTTCTGCAAATCCTTTATCTATAATTTTAGTAATTATTTTAGAATTTATGTATTTTCTTATGTTTTCTTCCAATAAAAACTGCTAATCTATTGAGAGAAGCCCTTTTAGGTCTTCTTTTTAAAAAAATGGTATTTCATTTCTTTTAACTTAAAGATAATTTACAGAAAACCCTTTTTTCAAAAACATTTGCAAAGCCATTTGCTCAAAATATTAAAAGTAAGCTAAGGTTATCATCCCTTTTAATTTTTAATGATCAGAAGATGAGTTAAGAGCAGTTTCTGAAATTTCCTAAGAAACATATTTATCAGCTTCTCTGCTAAATTATGCTCTGAAAAAAATCTCTTAAATTTGTATTTAATTTGTGATTTAACTTTAAAAGAACTCATTTAATTCTGTTTCAGATTAAATTGAAACTATGTGCCTGGTTATTATATATAAATTTAATGGTAAAAATAGTTATTATAATATTTAATTGTTTTCTAACAATTTATTCATCATAAACAAGTCACTTTAAACTAACTTTTCTTATTATTCTTTCTCACAATTTTTTCTATATAAAGAAAAATAATTTTTACAATACTCTCTTATTTATTGTATTTAGAATTCTTCTAAATTAAAAATTGCAAAAAGTGATTCATCTCTTTCTCCTCTTTCTTCAATACTAAAATATTAACATGCATCACCTTCTTTAAATTCCTCTTTTCTAGAAGTAACAATAATAATAGTGTTTTACCATTATTTTAAGTTTAGAGTACTATAAACATTAAAATTGTTTCCTGAAAACTCATCGTATCCGTCAAGAAGAATTACTTTTAATCTATTAGATTCTTTTATAGCTTTAATAAGCTATTAGCTATAATTTTAGACCAGCAAATAACTTTCGATATATGGATTGCTCAATTCAAGACTTTTACATTTAATTAGCAAAGGAATTACATGATGTAATTGATTATTTTTTTTGTCCTGAATCATTTTCTCTTCAATAATTATTGTCTCTAATTTTTTAAGTAAAATAGACTTTCCAGTACCACTATCTGCTAAAATACTTAAAATTTTGCAATTAGTCTTTTCATTAGTTTGCACAGTATTTGGTAAAATGAAATATTGAATAATTTCATCAATTGCAGTTGCTATCTGTTAATTATTTATTTAATCATCTTTCATTTCCAAAAGATTATTTCCTTCCAAATAATTAATTTTTTAGTCAATATAAAACTCCTCAATTTCTAAAATTGTTTCATCCCTAAACTCTTTTTGTTATAATAGTGTTTTTATCATTGTTGTTTCCCAATATTTAAGGAGTTCATTTTTTATGGCTTCTTAAATTTGGTTTTACCTTAGAATATCAACATATCCGCTCACTTAGCTACTATTTTAATCCTTTGAAGTTTCATTTGTTTGGAATATTTTTCCTAAATTTTATTAAAATTCTCTATATAATTCTGCAAACTTATTCTCAATAGTTAAATTTTCAATTTTATAAATGAAAAGAAAATCTTGGAAAAATATGATTTTTACTGAATCATCTTTCTCCTGTAAAAAATAGTGTAAAAGATATGCAGATATCTAATCATTAAGCTTTTAATCATTAAAATACTTTTTAGTTAAAATTGTGTTCACTTTTAGTAAAAATTGAAATGTTAAGAATTTTTGAATACTAATAGCATCAAGATTAGAAGTATTCTAATCAATATTATTTGATTGATTTATTAAGAGTTCAATTACTTTTATGATTTTTGTTTGAGTAAAAATATTACAAAATTCTTCTTCTTCTCCACTTTATTTATTTTATTCTATTTCATTTAAGAAATAACCAATTTCTATTAATAAAAATAAATAAATTGTATTCAAATTATTTTATTCAATCTTCAGAATAAGCTCATTTAAATATAGATTAATTAAATTTAGATCTTTTAAAGCTTTTTCATTTGCTTATGAATAATAACTATCAACATTTAATTAAGAAAGCTAAATTATTTGGATTAAATCAGAATGCTAGATACTTTAAGAATTTGCTTAATCACTCATTTATTCTTATAAAAATTGAAAACTATTATGTTTTTAAAAAGAAACAGTATCATCTGTACTTGAATCCTTTAAATAACCAAACATTTAATGCTCTTTAAGCAAAGAAATCAAGAAAATTATATCTTTTAGCGGATAGTATTTCTCATTTTTATCAAGATAAGTTTAAATTTAAAGTAAACTATTTCGAGCTTCTTACAAATCCAATTCATCTAATTTATTCTAGTTCTATTTATCTTTTCTAACAGACTACTAGAATATGTTTTTGCAAACTTATAAAATATTTATTTTATGAGTAAATCCCCCAGTACATAAAAATCCTTTAACTTCTTCTAAGCAATCCTACAATAATAAATGCGGATATTATGCTTTGTTAGTTTCAAGCATATATATGTATTATAATTTTTCCTAATTTAATTTTGAATTTATATTTTATTAAATGTTTTCTTATTTAATTTATTTGTTTCTTTTTAAATCTTTCTTTAATTTTGTTTATTCTATAAAAAATTTAGATAAATTTAACATAATTTCTTAAGTGACTGAGAACAAATATTAGCATTATTAATTAATTAAGCTTAGCTTAGAAATATTGCTAGATACTTTTTAACTTATTTGTAAAGCGTCTAATTTCAATTTAAAAAGAAGCTTTATTAAATTTAAAATAGGTACGAAAATTATTTATAATTAATCAAAAAATAAAAAAAATAAACTAGAGATATTTAAGAAGGAACATTCATTATAAATCAATAAATAAATTATTTAATTTCAGGTTTTGTTGGTATAAAAAAAGTAAATTGTTTACTTTAAAAATAATTATAAAAAATTAACTTAATTAATACTGCTCCTGTTTGTTTTTAATAAATTATAATTGATAGTTTCTATGTGATGAAATTAAAAAGACTCTTTATAAAATTTAAAATAGACACATGAAATATTACTATTCGAAATTCAAAATATTTATATAAAATAAATATAGAGATATTACTTACTTATATATTAGCGAAATTAATTTTTAAAATAATTATAATGTGATAATTTTTTAAAAACAATGATAATGAAATTGCTAAAAAAGAAAGATATAAACAAGCTATTTAATTAAATATTAAAGAAAAAATGATTTTAATTTAAAAAAATACAATATAAAGTTGTTAAAAAAGATATCTGAATTAATAGAATACCAAAGATATTTTTAATATTTGTAAATAGCGAAATAAATTTATTTTATTTTTTACTTAAATTTTAATATATATAATCCTTTAAATTAATATAGTTGCTTACTCTCTCTATATACTTCATACTACCTACTCCTTATGCTTCTACAAATAACTACTTACTTACTTTCTTACAAGATAAGTAGATAAACAGGATGAATAATCTTCCCATCATAATTAATATATAATAAATATCTTAAAAGGAATAATAAATAAATAAATAGCCTTTTGATATTTTATTTCTTGAGGAGCTATTTTTTGTTTTTAAAAACATTTTTCAATTAGCTTCAACTTAATTTTCCTTTTTTGGTGATTATCTGAGTTCGATTTCTACAGGACATATGTTAGTGTAGTCCTTGAAATCTTTTTAACTTAATGATTCAAATTAGCCCTTGAAAGAGGGAGCACCAGTAATTAATTCATCAGAAGCTTTGTATCTGACAGCTCTATCACCAGGCTTGTAGGGCTTGAAGAATTCTTAGGAAGTGGTAATGCCTAAGAATGGAATTGGTGATTTAACCATTGTGGTAGTGTAATTATTTAAAGTGGGTTCAGCCTTAGGAGCATTCATCTTGTAGTAATCTTTTTTGTAAGTAGTTTAGCCATGGAAGGGCATTTCATCAATAGTAGTTCTCTAAGAGTAACCCTTAATAGGCTAGTAAGGAACGCAACCCCATTCAAGGAAATCTCTCTTATAGTGAGATCTTCCACACTAAAGAGGCTTGTAGTCGTACTTATGCTCTGGTTTGAACTACTAATGAGCCAGATAATATTTCTAATCAGGCTTGGTGAAATCAGTGTGATTGACTGACTTTAGATCGATTGTATTAATGTTACCCTTCATGTTTTCATACATTCCATAATCGAAGTCAATATCTTTTAATCCTTTCTTAGGAACATAATTTATCTTATAAATAGATTAAGCTGGTGTCACATTAAAAGGCTGTTTTAAATGAGAGTTTTTGGCATAAGCGCATCTATGTTTACCGCAAGTACATCTATAGCAAACACATAAACCTATTTAATTATTTAAAATATTTATTTAGTATTTTTTTATTATTTTCATATATTTATTTATTATGTATAAAAGTAATGGCTATCTTTTTTTTAAAATGAGTTTTTATTATTCATATGTTTGATCTTTCATAAAGTAAAATAAAAATTTAGATATCTTCCTTATCTCGTTTAAATGGCTTTTAATTTATTTATTTATTGCCTAATAAAAATTCAGATTTTAAGGATATAAATTTTTCCAGTGAGAATTGAAAATATAACTAATATTTTTTTTTCTGTTTACTTTGAATTTAATAAAAAAGATATTTCTAAAGCAAATTGTAACTTTCGTTTGAAAATGCGGGAAGAGATTATTTATTAATGATTGATTAAATTAGTTAATGAATCAATAATATTTTCATGCAAATTAATAAAACTTTATTATCTTCTCTCAAATTAATAATTTTCTAACAACATATTAATAAATTGTAAAAATAACTAACTATATTATCCTTCTTTCTATCTATTGATCATCTTTAGCAGATGCAAAATAAGTTATCAATAAAACCTTTAGAGATGAAATAAACCATAAATCAAATTGTATTTTAGAATATATTTCTAAAATATTTTGATAGGATTTTTATTGAAGCCTTTCAAATAATTTAATAAGGTCATCCAGAAATGGTTTTTTGTAACTAAAATGTATGAAAAATAAAGTTTTAGAAAGTAAATTATGCATGTAAAGCTTCAAAATTTACTCCAAAATATACTGGAAGTGATTAATGAAACATATTGCAAAAGCAAAATCAAATTTTTTAGTTGGATTTGTGAGATTTTAGAAGGTTATTTGTTCTCTTTTTTAGATGTTTTTTTTCTTGATTTATTACTTCCAAAACTTCGTTTAAACTAAAAGAAATGCCATTTTAATTACCTCTTAAATGCTTGTAGTAGATCTCATTCATGTTGATGTAGCTTTCTACTTCGGATTCCATTTAGCTTTTAACTTGGCAGCTCTTTCCATCTTGATCATGGTACTTGCTGCCGGTATATTCGCTTTCAGCAGGACACTTATCATTAGATTATACATTCTTATTGGAAATGATGGATTCTACATTATTTAACAAACCTTAAACATCTTCATGATTGTGTGCATGAGCATGACTGCCTGCATGATGATGATGTCCAGGAATACACTTGGTAGAGCAAGGCTTTGAACAAAAATTTTGTTGAGATTAAGACAGGTTAGGTAATTGAGCATGAGATTAAGCTCTGGGATTGTTTTAATTGTGTCTGTAATTTGGTAGATGTTCATTCGAGAAATTATTTTCAGGAACAGGAACAATCTTACCATTAATAACTCTAACCATTTTCTTAGTAAGATTCAAAGGGTTTTTTGATCTATCTGCCAAAATCTATTGCTAATATGAGTGCTAAGATAAAGCATCACTAATTCCTTTAGCTGCATTACCATTTTTTGTGGTCTATGGATGCAAATGAATTTCGTTTTGGTATCTTTATTGGCGGAAGTTGTCCTATGAAGATCTGCGAGAGTAGTTCAAATTTGTTTGAGACTATGTATAACCTTTGTTTCTCAAAATGCTTTAGCTCATCTTTAAACTAAATACTGTTTCTTTTTTATTTATTTATTGATTAATTTATTTTTGTTTCTTTGCTGCTAAGTTTCTTTTCTAATTAAAAAGAAGAAGATCAGTAGTTTCTTTTTTTATATTTTATTTACTATTTTCTTTTGCAACTCTTCCCTGTTAATATATAAACATAATTAAATATCAATATAAATACATCTTCATATATTTTCTTTCATTTCCAAGTTTTCTTTTATTCTCTATACAGTTTGCAATCAATCAATAATACATTTATTAATCTATAAATTCTGTCTTTATTATCTATCTATCTATCAATCAATTAATCCAAATTATAAATATATTAATCCATCAAATTAGATGTTTGAAATTCAAGTACATCCAAATTAATCTATTCAAAATACATTTTGCAATAATTCAAAACATGTTTTTATTTCATTACAAACTTCTAATTTAATTATCACTTTTTAAATATTATTATTACCGATCTAACTATTTATTTATTAATTAATTAATTGACTAGAAAAGATGATTGATAATTAAAGTACAAATACAATAATTTTATTTGATATTTTATTATTAATTTAAAATTTTTTAAGTAATATGATTTATAAATTTAAAATAAAAATGTTTATAATTATTTATTTTTAACTTTTTTCAGTAAATATTCAGTTTATAAAATATAAGCTTTTAAGGAGCCTTTAATTTAAATAAAATAAATTTAGATCCTGTTGTTAGATTTTAAATAACAGCATATTTAAATTAAAAATCAAAATATATGAAATAAATTAAAATTGACTTTTTGGATTATTATAAATTATTAATTTTATTTTTACTCAAATAAATGATAAAACAATTAAATATCTAAGATTTTTCTTTATAAATGTATTTTAAAGAAAATTTTAAAATAAAAATTGTTATTTAAAAAAAAAATTGTTAGAAAGCACATTTTAAATTTAATGAGATTTCTCATCAGTTATTATTCATATTGACCGAATGAGAATAATGAAATATTAAACTATAAATAAGATCATATAGATTTTAATTGGATTTAATTAAATATTGTAAATCCTCTTTAATTAAGGCATTTTTTTGATAAAATTTTTTTTTTTTAGATTACGGCTTTGGTGAAATCTTAGAGAAAATTCTAAAAGTTTAGCTACCTTTGGTTTATAGATTAATATAGGTAATCAATGGAGTACAATACTAAAAGTTGTTTAGTATGACCAAAACAAAGTTTTTAACTTATTATTTATATGAAAATTAAATATTATTTTAAGTATAAAAAATAGTTTATTATTTTTTGTTTTTTTATTTAAATAAAATCTAAACTCTTACATAGATGTTGCAGAATTTTTTTGATTAAGCAGAAAATTGTTTAAAACATAAATTAAGTAAATATTCATACAAATTTTACATTAAAGTTAAAATAAATATTTTTAGGGAATAATAAATATATCAATTTTTTCAATTTCATAGTTTCATCTCCTTCTACAATCCATTTCAAAAAATGTCATATCATACATAATTATTGTTGCTATGAGTAAAATCTTATCTTATGTTGAAGCACTTTTAGGAAATTCATGTATTTTGTCGTTTATTGCTTTTAAACAAGATTTTTGACAGTTGTAATTTATAGCCTTTACAGCAGTTAATTCTTAATAATTTTAATCATATATTTTAAAATATTGCTCTTTACATGTTTTTTTGCAATCACATCCCCCACAACATATGTTAAAACTACAACAGTTTTCTTTCATAATGTATTTCAAGTTATCATTCATATCAAAAGCATTTAATTAGTAACTACTGTTAAATAATTTGAAAGGCATCAAAACTTTTCCTATATAGAAAGTAGAAGTAGAATTTTTAAGATTAATGTACATTTCAGGTCTTTTAAAGCAACAAAATGTGCATTTTTAAGGTCTATCGAATTCAAGAAATACATTCTCTTTAAATTATTCATTTCTTTCTTAGATTTATGAATCACTAACCAGCAACTTAAATTATCTGCAATCTCCTGAGCAAAATTATCTATTACAGAAGTCACTGTATTCAACGATATAAAAAATTGCCTGTGTGTTACATTCTGTGTCAGATTCAATTTCATGAATTCCATATATGTTATATTTATCACAACTAGAAACTTATACAACTTATTTCTTGATAAATATTTTGTTTAATCCAGAGAGTTTAGCTATTGATTTATGAGCTAAAAAATCATTGAAGCCTTTAATGTCACTAATCATATTTATTCTTTGGTAATCTTTTAAAAATATGAGTTTATATTAAATAAATATTCATCTTTATTAGTAAATGAAATTTTCATACTTTTAAATATTCAAAACATATTTTCTGGTAAATTTTATTTGTTGTTTTTTTTATTTTAAGAATTGGATATGAAGTAATCAAATTGATTTTGACTGATAAATTACAATATTAATTTTTATTTTTCTAGATTTAATTAAAATGAAAAGGGATGTAATCATTAAATTTACCGATTAATTATGATCTAAATAAAAAAAATATAATAATCCTTTAATTTGAAAATAAATAAGTCAGTCATTAAAATTTTTCAATTAAATTAACTAATTTATATTTATAATTTTATGATATATTACTTATTTGTACAGCAATTATAATAAAATAATTTTTTTTTATTTATTTTTCTATTTTAGACCAGTAATGAATATTATAAAATCTCTAATCATTCTCAAATCTAATTAGTTTTTTTAGCAAGAAAATATTATTTAGGTATATAATTTAATAGGTTGAGTGCACCAAATATGCACTTTTATAACTATTTAAATAAATTTTTAGTAAATAGATAAAACTTTTTTATAATAATTAACAAAAATTAAAAATAAAATTAATATAGCTGTTCCTGATTTTAAAATATTAATATATAAATGACTAAATGGCAGTCTACATATTTTTTTTCTTTTTTAAATCAGAATTTAAATGACAGATATTTTAATATATGTTGTTGTATGGACAGTAAGCCTTGTAAAAGGCAGTACCCTAGAGTACTATATATTTAATTATCAAATTTAATAAAATATTATAAAAAAATGAAATATCTTAAATAAGATATTAATTTATAATATTGAAAAAATAATTAAATATTTAATATTAATTAAATTTATAAATAAAACATATTTTATAAAGCCTTAAATAGTTTACTAGAAGAACAAAATTACTATTAATTAGATTATTTATAATTAATTCAATTCATATTGTATCCCACTCTTCTTTTTTCAAATGGCATTTCAAGATATGTTAAATCATGCATAATGATAGTAGCAATTAATAAGATCTTATCTTATGTTTAAGCTCCTTATGGGAATTCAGTTATTTTGTCATAAATTGAATGCAAGCAAGACTTTTCACAATCATATGCTTTTGATTTAATAGGTATAAGTTCTTTTTAGTTTTTATCATATAACTTAAAGTAATCTTCTTTGCATGTTTTTTTGCACTTACAACCTCCACAAAAAATAATGCACCTACAAAAAGTATCTTTTATAGAGTATTTCAATTTATTATTGACATCATATGCCTCAATCGCCATAGGACAATAAAAATACTTAAAAGGCATTACAATCTTCCCTACGTAGATATTAATATCATTTATTTTTACATTAACAGACATTTCAGGCCTTTTAAAGTAACAAAATGTGCATCTTTATGGCCTATCAAACTCAATAAAAACATTTTTTTAAAAAGTTTCGTTCTTTTATTTTTCTGAAGTATCGCTAACTAACAATTTAAATTACCTACAGTCTCCATAACCGCATCTTCTACTGCATTTAGTGCTATATTCAGCTATATAAAAAATAGCTATTGGATCATATTCTTCGTTATTTAGTAGCTTGTGAATTCCATAAATAGTATACGCATCATTACATGCAACATATATATATGATTTTTTTATGTAGATTCTATCTAATTCTGCAATTTTTTGTATAGAATGATTAGATTCTAATTCAGAGAGGTGTTTTATATCACTCATTATTTTCACTCTTTTTTCTTTATTTAATCAATCTTTATCTTTTAAATTTATGATATCTTAATTATGTTTACATAAATTAGTAAGATATCTTAATTATGCTTACATCAATTAGTAAGATATCAAATATCATTTACATATATAAAATCCAATTAATTTATCATTATAATCTATCTACAATGATTAATACATATGTTACAAAGTACTAGCTTAAATTTCGAGCAGATATACATTATTTAGTCATATCACCTAATTTTTAAATAAACTAAAAAATAATCTGATCAACTTTTTAAAGCTTTTTTATGAAAGTATAAAATATCTTTTCTACTTAAAAGATAAGTAAAAAATCAACTAATAAATTCAGAAGTAAATTGAGAAAATGAATAAAATTTGATACTAAAATTAAATATACATTTTTTAGTTAGATTACAATCTTAAAAGCATACATAGTTTTAGGATACATTCAAATATATTTAGAATGAATATCTTTATAAATAAAAAAAGACACAACTTTTTTTAAGTTAATTTCAAAATTTCAATTCAAACAAATATAAAAAAATAATTCGAGCTAATTTATATTCTTTTATGAGCTGTTATCTAAATTATTATAGAAAAACAAAGTAGAAAATTTAAATAAGGTTTTTTTTAATATTTTTTGATCATAGGTATAACTAACTACAAATAAATAAACACAAATAAAAGCTCTCTTTTTGCAGAATATGAATTGATTTCATTATTAAAAAAATTAATTATCTAATATGTTTGCATAATATTGTTTTACTGATTTTATTTATTCAAAAAAAAACTAACTAAGTAATTATAATTTGTAAAATAAATAATAAATATTTATATATATTGAAATATTTAATTTTACTAAGATTTATTTTACCATATTTTTTATTATTTCCCAATAGAAAGATAAAATAAATTTGAACCATCCCTCTTTATTCGTACGAAATCAATAATGAAGGAATATAGTATATACTGTTCCTCTAATAAAAATATTAAAATATACTATTTTATCACTAAACATCTAAATATATATATTTTAATTTATTACATATTTTTATGATATTTAATTTAAACTTCTATTTAAAAACTAATTTTTTACCTCGATTTCGCCTTATTTTTATTTTTAAATTTTTTATTATCTAAATTCATTTCTCTTTAGTTGTCAATATCAAGAAAAAGAGGACCTTTATTTAAGTTATAATAAATAATTATTTATTTATTTTTAAATTATATTAAAATAATATTAATACCATTTAAATTGCAAATTCCATAAAAAATACAGAACAAAAGTACGATTAATTAGATTTACCATAATTCAATTCATATTTGATCTAACTCTTCTTTTCTCAGGTGGAATTTCAAGAAATGTTAAATCATGCATAATGATTGTAGCAATTAGTAAGATCTTATCTTGTGTTGAAGCTCCTTATGGGAATTCAGCTATTTTGTCATAAATTGAATGTGTGCAAGACTTTTCACAATCATATGCTTTTTATTTAATAGGAATAAGTTCCTTTTAGTTTTTATCATATAACTTAAAGTATTCTTCTTTGCATGATTTTTTGCAACTACAACCTCCACATATAATAATGCATTTACAGCAATTATCTTTAATAGAATATGTCAATTTATTATTAACATCATATGCCTCAATCGTCATTGGGTTATAAAAAAACTTAAAAGGCATTACAATTTTCCCTATGTAGATATTAATATCATTTATTTTTACATTGACAAACATTTCAGGCCTTTTAAAGCAACAAAATGTGCATCTTTATGGCCTATCAAATTCAATAAAAACATTTTTTCAAAAGTTTCATTCTTTTACTTTTCTGAAGTATCACTAACTAATAGCTTGAATTACCTACATCCTCCTTAACAGCATTTTCTACCACATTTATCACTATATTCAGCAATATAAAAAATAGCTTTTGGATCATATTCTTCATTATTTAGTAGCCTGTGAATTCCATAAATACTATATGCATCATTACATGCAACATATATATATGATTTTTTTATGTAGACTCTCTCTAATTATGCAATTTTTTGTATAGAATGATTAGATTCTAATTCAGAAAGGTGTTTTATATCACCCATTATTTTCTACTTTTTTAATTTATTTAAATCAATCTATATCTTTTAAATTTTTGATATCTTAATTATGCTTACATCAATTAGTAAAATAACAAATGGCATATACATATATAAAATCCTATTTATCCTTATAATCCTACTATGAAAACTTTAAAAGGTTATAAAAAAGCATTTTTAATTATTATTAAATATAATTTTGAATGTTAAGTTAAATTATTAATATATTTACTAAAAAACACTAGTTTAAATTTTGAGCAGATAATCATTATTTATTCATATCACCTAATTTTAAAATAAAGTAAATAATAATAATAAAAAAAATTTTTCACTAAAATCACAAACAGAAAATTTTAAAATTTAGCTACCTTTGGTTAATAGATTAAGTAGGTAATCAAGGGAATACAATATTATAGTTGTTTAATATGACTAAAACATAGTTTTTAACTTATTATTTATATGATAATTAAATTATATTTTAAGTATAATAAATACTTTATTATTTTTTGTTTTTTTAATAAAATCTATTTTATTAAGCAGAAAATTATTTAAAACATAAATTAAATAAATATTCATACAAATTTTATTTAAATTTAAAATAAATATTTTTTGGGAATAATATATCAATTTTTTGATTTCATAGTTTCATCTCCTTCTACAATCCATTTCAAAAAATGTCATATCATACATAATTATTGTAGCTATGAGTAAAATCTTATCTTATGTTGAAGCACTTTTAGGAAATTCATGTATTTTGTCTTAATTTGCTCTTAAACAAGATTTTTGGCAGTTGTAATTTATAGCCTTTACAGCCGTTAATCCTTAATAATTTTAATCATATATTTTAAAATATTGCTCTTTACATGTTTTTTTGCAATCACATCCCCCACAACATATATTAAAACTACAACAACTTTCTTTCATAATGTATTTCAAGTTTTCATTCATGTCAAAAGCATTTAATTAGTAGCTACTGTTAAAAAATTTGAAAGGCATAAAAACTTTTCCTATATAGAAAGTAGAAGTAGAAGTTTTAAGATTAATATACATTTCAGATCTTTTAAATCAACAAAATGTGCATTTTTAAGGTCTATCAAATTCAAGAAATACATTCTCTTTAAAAAATTCATTTTTTTCTTAGATTTATTAATCGCTAGCCAGCAACTTAAATTATCTGCAATCTCCTGAGCAAAATTATCTATTACAGAAGTCACTGTATTCAACGATATAAAAAATTGCTTGTGTGTTATATTCTGTGTCAGATTCAATTTCATGAATTCCGAATACGTTATATTTATCACAACTAGAAACTTATACAACTGATTTCTTGATAAATATTTTGTTTAATCCAGAGAGTTTAGCTATTGATTTATGAGCTAAAAAATCATCGACGCCTTTAATGTCACTAATCATATTTATTCTTTGGTAATCTTTTAAAAATATGATTTTCTATTAAATAAATATTCATCTTTATTAGTAAATGAAATTTTCATACTTTTAAATATTCAAAACATATTTTCTGGTAAATTTTATTTGTTGTTTTTTTTTATTTTAAGAATTGGATATGAAGTAATCAAATTAATTTTTACTGATAAATTACAATATTAGTTTTTATTCTTCTAGATTTTATTAAAATGAAAAGAGATGTAATCAGTTTAAAAATATACCGATCAATTATGATCTAAACAAAAAAAATATAATAAGCCTATAATTATATTTTATGATATTTATTTGGTGAGTGAAATTAAAATTATTGAAAATAATTTAGTCATAAAAAATTTCAATTAAATTAACTTAATTTAATATAAATTTTTATGATAATATATTTATTACTTATTTCCTTTTAAATAAAATTATTGTCATAAAATAATTTATTTTTTAATCCAGCAAATTTTAAGTTAAAATAGTTTAATCTTTAGTTTAAGCAAATAAAATTATTTATTATTTTCTAATTTTAAATAGTAATCACTAGGGATCAACCGTATAACCATTTTTATCATTCGGCCATATAACCATATTATAATACGGTAATCAATTTTTTGGAGTTTTTGATGGAGTGAGTAAGGGTAGGGGTAAGGATTACTTTATTATCATAAATTGCAGCATATTTTAAATAAAAAAGATAGCAAATATTTTTATATCTTAAATATAAAATACTGAAGCTCCTCAATAATTTAACTCAAATCCCTCTACCATACCTAAATTTTGTATCTTTTTGATTAGTATTAATTGAACAACTATTAATAAAAGCTAATAAATTCTCGAATACAACCTACTCATAAAATTTTTACTAAAGTCTTGAAAATTTATCATAAATAAAGGAGATTAAAAAAGATTTGAATGTCATGTATTTCAAACTTACAAAACTTACAAACAATCAATTAATTAAATATTAAAAAACAAAAATACCTCAATAAAAAATAAATGAGAAAGATTACCTTAAATTTTACTATAATTTTAATTTAGTATAATCTTAGTTATTAGCTTATAATTAATGAGAAGAATGAAATCTCAATCATTTTTTTTTTTGAAAATTTAAAAATGGTTCTTTATTTAAAGTATTAAATTAATTGAATATCTAAAAATAATAAATAAATTTCAAATTAAAAATTGTATGAATAAATGCATTCTATTTAATATTTAATAGTACTTACTTGGTACTATAAATAAAAAAAAACAAAAGCAAATATTTAATATAATTGAGATTTTAATAGTTTAATAGAAGAATTAAAGTAATAATAATTAAATTGGTCAAAATTCAATTCATATGATTTTGAGCTTTTCTTTTTTCAGGTGCATTTTCAAGAAATGTTAAATCATGCATAATGATAGCAGCAATTAGTAAGATCTTATCTTGTGTTGAAGCTCCTTATGGGAATTCAGCTATTTTATCATAAATTGAATACTGGCAAGAATCATTACAATCATATGCTTTTACTTTTATAGGAATAAGTTCTTTCTAGTTTTTGTCATACAACTTAAAGTAGTCCTCTTAGCATGTTTTTTTGCAGCTACAACCTCCACACATAATTATACACTTACAGCAACTATCTTTAATAGAGTATTTCAATTTATTATTAGCATCATATGCTTCAATCGTCATTGGGCTATAAAAAAACTTAAAAGGCATAACAATCTTCCCAATGTAGATATTAATATCATTTATTTTTACATTAACAGACATTTCAGGCCTTTTAAAGCAGCAAAATGTGCATCTATATGGCCTATTGAACTCAATAAAAACATTTTTTTCAAAGATTTCATTCTTTTCTTTGACTGAAGTATCGCTAACTAATAATTTAAATTACCTACAGTCTCCAAAACAATATCTTCTACAACATTTATTGCTATATTCAGCAATATAAAAAATAGCTATTGGATCATATTCTTCGTTATTTAGTAGCCTGTGAATTCCATATATACTATATCCGTTTTTACATCCTTCATATATATATGATTTTTTTAAGTAGATTCTATCTAATTCTGCAATTTTTTGTATAGAATTATTAGATTCTAATTCAGAAAGGTGTCTTATATCAATCATTATTTAAACTCTTTTTTCTTTATTTAAATCAACCTTTATCTTTTAAATTAAAATATCTTAATTATGTTTACATCAATTAGTAAAACATCAAATATCTCTTACATATATAAAATTTATATAAATTGAAATTTATCCTTTAAAAAAAGCATATTTAAATAATATACATTATTGAAAGGGAAGTGAAATTATTAACATATATATTAAAAAAACACTAGCTTTATTTAGAGTAGATTAACATTATTTAATCATATCATCTAATTTTAAAATAAAGTTATTATTAATCCTATCAAATTTTTAAAACTTTTTAATGAAAGTATTAATTAACTTGTTAAAAATTTTTAAAAATAAAATAAGCATTAAGTTAGTAAATTAATTTACTTTTACCTCCAAAATTCCATTTAAAAAATAAACAAAAAAATAATTAATAAATTCAAAAGTTATTTGAGAAAATGAATAAAATTTGATACTAAAATTAAAAATATATTTTCTAGCTAAATAATAAGCTTAAAATTAAATACAATTTTAAGAAGCATTCCAATATATTTTGAGATAATTTTTTATTAAAAAATATAGTAAGTACTTTTTTTAAGTTAATTTCAAATTTTCAATCGTTTTTTAAAGCAAATATAAAAAAAGAATTAGAACTAATTTATATTTATTTAGAGCTATTATAAAAATTATTAATTAAAAAATTAGCAGCAAATTTAAATAAGGTTTCTTATCTTTTTTGATATTATGTGTGTAACAACAAATAAATAAAAAAAATATAAGTTTTATTTTTGCAGAATAATTTAAATGTTTTTTAGATAAAATGATGAATTGATTTAATTATTAAACAAATTAATTATCTCATTTGTTTGTCTAAAATAGTTTTTTAATTTTAATCCTTTATTTAATTACTTTTAAATAAACAATAACAAACTTATCTATTTACTCTTGTAATAGTTTCATTAAGTATTACTCATAAAATAATTTTTTAAATTAGCTTTTAAATATTATATTAATTATTATACTATTAATAATTTATAGTTTAAATATATTGAAAAATATATATTTCCTATTATCTCATGCTTCCTTATATTGCTATTTGCAGCAAATTATTTCTGTAGCTGAAATGCTACATGCTAAAATTAATTAAAAAATAAATAAATTAATTAATTACTTTTTAAATATTATGTTATTTTATATTAATATATCTATTTGTTTACTTTTTAATTTAAAATAAATAATTTTAATTTTAATTTTATTTTATTGAAATTTTTTTTAAAATGTTTTTTTGAAAATATTGAAATAATGTATAAAATATATTGAAAATTTAAAGTAAAAATAATATAAAGCTGTTATTTACATTTGGTATTTATTTTTGAAATGAAAGAAAGAATAACTTTTGATAATACTAAAACACTTTAAAGATTACTAATTTAAGAAAATAAATATTTATGTACAATATATATACACTTTAACAAGCAAACAAACAATAAACAATTTAATTAATTAATTTAGTTAAAAATATTTATATGCTTAAATTGAAGAATATTATATTTATTAATTGAGATAAATTAATTTTATTATAAATTTTTTTATATTTGAAATAAATGCATCAATATTATTAAAACTAAATTTTTTTTGTTTTTTATGGTCTTTTTCATAATTCTATTTCAATATCATCAACCCATCCATTTGCATTAAAATCATCTAAGGCTCCGCTTTATATAAAATGCAAAAATTATTCAAAAAGTTAAACTTTTAATAATTAAAACTAAATGAAAAAATAACTAACTAAATAAATACTCATCCTAAAATCTTGACTTTTGATTAGATGAAGTTTCCAACTACTTTTACTTGTTAACGACTGGCTCTTAAAATACTAACTCCTATTCTTTATTCAGTTCTTCAAAATAATCAGGCTCTTATTCTAATAGATCCTACATTAATAAAAATTGAAATAAAATCATTCATATTATTTAAGATAGATATACTTATTGCTTTGTCTTTATCTATTCTTCATCTAATTTTCCTATCATCTTAGTCACCTTTTTTTTGTTTTAGTTATCTTGCTTTTCCATATTTTCTACTTTTTGGCTAGATTATTTTGTCTATTCTTTATTTTATGGAGTTACTTCCTATATATTTAACGATTCATATGCTATAACCATATTATTTGTAGAGGGAGCTGTAGTCCAATCAGTCGAGAATTAATCATCATCTTAGTCGTTTTCTAAATTATCGTCTTAGTCTACATTATCTATTTTTATTTATTTTTATTGAAGTTAAAAAAAATAATTACAAATTAAAATCTGAATTATACTATCTTTACTTGCCATTTTTCTTTTTTCATCATCTTAAATCTAAATACTCTATTTTGCATGAGGCGTTGCTACATTATTATGGGATTTTTTCATCATTAAACATTCCTATAAAGTTTCGACGCACATCCTTTTTATAAATGGGAACATTTTTATCTATTTATTTTCTAATCCTAACCTATTAACTAATTTGCTTTTTAATACTATCAAAAATTTAATTTTGATAATTATTTGGAGAGAATAACTTTTTTGTTATACAGATTAAATCTATAATTTTAATTAAAGCTAGCTATTGATTCTGAGTTATCTATTATTTAAAATAATTTAAAAATAGTCAAATCTTAAGCCAGATTTAATCAAAAATAAATTAACAGCTAACCATTTTTTCAATCAAGATGCATGCATATTAAAATTTACAAAATATAATCTTAATTTTCATTAAAAAAAGAATATTTTAAAATAAAAAAGATGTGAAGTAATTATTTTATAATAATCAAATAAATAAATAAATATTTCTCACATCTAAAAATAAAAATTGTATTTGATCAAAAATGAAAAAAACAAAAAAATTTTTGATTTTAATAAAATTTTTTAGTCTAAGTAGCTAAGTAGCTAAGTTGCTAAGTTGCTAAGTTCCGATTAAAAATAATGGGATATATGGTATATATAATATGATTTTAAAAAAATTATTTTTAATTTAGAAAGTCTGATTAGATGAGTATGATTATATGGATAATTGAGATAAAAAATATTTAATTTTTTTATTGTGAAATTAGTACGATTTTCCATATATATATCTGTGACAAAATATCCCGGATGTTAAGTTCTCTCATAAATTGTAGATAAAACTTTTCAAAACGTAAATCTCTTAATTTGCATTCAAAAATCAGTATTAGTAGTAGTCATATATTTCATTTGTGTTGACTAATCTTTTCATCTTATATGCAATTTACTAAACTCTTGTATAATCTATAGCACAATTATAGCAACAATAACCTATACAGTTAAGCTCAAAATTATAAATATAAGAATCCTTTAATAATTTTAAAAGTTCAACTACATAATACTCATCTAAATCATATGTCGTAATAGTAATATTATTTATCAATTTTTATTAAATCAGTAATTTACCAAACTAAATAACATTTTAAGTTTTTGATCTTAAAAATATTTTTAATTATTTAACATTTGTTTCCTAAATTTCACTTAAACATTTCGCTAAATTTATTTCTTATGAGGGTTGGCCTATAAATTTGAAAATTTCCAACTTTTTCATTTTGAATATCATTCTCAGCCATTAATAGTCATCTTTTGGAAATACTTAATCTGAAAAGTTTATTGATAAATACTCTATGAATTGATTTTAATATACATTTTCTATAAACTCTCTTGATAAATGAGAGTCACTTAAAATTCAACCTTTAATTATTTTATACATTTTGATTTTTATATTTCTTATGCTAATTTTATAACACCTTCATTATTTATTATTTTAATTTTTAAATTCAATTTTTAAGCAGAAGAAGAATCGCCTAATAAATTTGAAATTTCTAAATAAGTATTTTCATTTATATTTTAATAAGAAACTTATCTCATATTAATTTTTAATTATTAAATAAATGTTTACTTGAAGCAATATTTCACAGTTTAAAATTAATAATTTAATTATTTATTTATCATTTATAAATTTTTATTATTTCTAATTTTTTTTGAACTTAATTATTTGATCTTTTTGATAAAATTGACAAAAAGATAAAAAATCTTTATTGTTTCTTCTTAATTGGTAGAGTCTTTTAAAATAAATTGAAATTACTGCTGATGTTTTTTAACAATATTTTTTAAAATATAAAAAAACTATCAAATTGAAAATTAATAAATATTTATAAATTCTTAAATCTGACTAATTTTTTGAAATTCCAACAATTAACAATTTAAGAATAGAAAAAAAGTAAATGAATAATTAATAATATAATAGATCATGTATTGAAATTATTCTAGAATTACTTAATAAATAAAAATAATAAAAAATGGATCATAATTTTTTTAAAAAATACGATTAAATTGTTGAAAATAAAAATAAAAAAATAGAAACACAATATATAGTTTTATATGAATAATAATCCACGAAAAAGGAAATCTTAAAAAGAGCTCATAGTAATAATCACTGATGATAAAGTTAATTAATCTCAAAATACAATAGATTTTGAATTTTTATCTTAACAAAAAGGAATAAAAATAAATTATAATAATAAAATTCCTTGATTTAATAAATACTACAAAATGACTAGTCAATAAATTAGTATAATTTTGATATATTTCTTTCTCTTTAAATGTCAAATAATTTAAAAATTAAAAAAAGAAGAGAAATTATTTATAAATTGTATATAAAATTATGGAAATACCTGCCATTCTAATTAAACCATTTAGTTAATAAAAGAGGTACTTTTCTTAAATTAGAAATTAAATTTATAATCCACTAAAATTAAATGACTGACAGATAAATTAATTTTACAAATATTTAAATTTATTTTATAC
This sequence comes from Tetrahymena thermophila SB210, assembly GCF_000189635.1. Classification (NCBI taxonomy): domain Eukaryota; phylum Ciliophora; class Oligohymenophorea; order Hymenostomatida; family Tetrahymenidae; genus Tetrahymena; species Tetrahymena thermophila. The sequence goes on from NW_002476432.1 coordinate 620,097, forward strand.
AAATAGAGAAATAATAACTAAAAAATAGATTTAAAGTATTTTTAAATACATCAAAAGTTAAAATTTTAAATTAAATGGCAATCCAAATGATTATAGAATTATGATAAATTCAACTATTTCTAAATAAAGTTTGTATATAGTAAAAATAGCCTTATCTTAAAATATAAATTTTATTTACCTACTATTAATGCTATTGTTGATACTAAAATGAAAAATCGAAGTCATTTAATCCAGTGCTAGTTAAAAAAGTTTCTTTTTAAATGCTTTTTAAAATCTACTTCATGAGCAATTGTAAAAGTTTTTCTTTATAATTAACTTTAAGCAAAGTTATTCATATATAAAGTGTAAAAGTTGTTGATAAAAAATTGTATTTAAAATTTATTTTAATATTTTAAAAATAATTTCTACAACTAAAAATAATATTAAAATAAGCACTGTTTTATCATTTAATTCAGATTTATAAATAAATTAGTTTCTTTAATTAATTTAACATAAATAAGATAATATTTTAAACAAAGTCTATTATTTATAAATAAAACCTATCCAAAAGTAATGATGCCATATCTATTAATTGATTTAACAATAGCATTTAGATATATTTTAAGCTCTGATTATTTAAGAAAATAATTTCTTATATAAATTTTTTGTAAAAGATTAAAATAAAAAAGGAATAAATTTTGTTTTTATTAAATTAAATAAAGATTACCATTAATATTTAATAATTAAACTAAGCTTACCATTTGAGATAATGAAAAAAATTGAAGAAAGTAAAGCTTAATGACTAAGTAACAAATAAATAGGTGGGCTCTATAAATAATAATTTGTCATTTTATTTTCAATATGAATCTAAATTTATTAAAGGATAAATTTATTAAGATTAATAGGAAAGCAAATTGTATTTTTAACAACTGAGAAAACTGATTTAATCTTCTAAAAAAACTGTTTATTTTTATTTTTAATCCTTTAAATACTTTAAATAGAAAGACTTACTATATAACTTACATAAAAATATTTAAATACTTTTTAAAGATAGAAGAACAATTAGCAACCATGAATTATTTTATTTTTTTTTAATAAATTAATTTATTAGTTTTTATTCATCAACATAAGTTAAATCAAAATTTAATATTCATTGTACAATATTTATAAATTTAAAATAAACTTACAAAATTTTTTGAACATTTTTTTTTGAAGATTCAAAAAGATTTTAGTTTTTCATTCATTATCGTAAATTTATATTTGCTATTCAAAAAAAAGCTCAAAAGGTTACATTTGGTTTTAATTTAAAATTTAAATGCAGCATTCATAACATGTTATTAATTAAAGTAAGCCTAACTTTTAAAAGTAAGTAAAGCTAAAAATTAAAGTAAAGCCGAATGACTAAATATGTAATAATATAAAATAGGTGGGCTATTTAATAGTTAGTTATATGTCATTGAATTATAAATGTTAATCTAAATTTACTATAGGACACTTTTATTGGCATAAGCAAGTTTCTTTTTAGACATCTCAAAATCCAAATAATTCAAAATTTTCTCATAAAGCTATTTCATTTTTCTCATCCAAATCCAATTATAATAGTTTTTCCTAAACACAATAACTTAATATATAATTATTTTATAATGAAAAATATTTTTTTTAGCATTTTAATTAAATTTTATTTAGTACCTTATTATTTTTAGTCTATACTTCAATAATTAAATAAAAAATACCTATAGAAATAATATTCATAAATATTTTATGCAATTGACTTAAGATGCTTTTTTTTTCTAAATATTATTTTATTAAAATAATCTTGTTATAGTAAATAATAAAAACCATTAAATAATAGTCAGATTTTTTTTATTTAAGAAAGCAAGATAAAAAGATGGATAAATTTTTACAGAGTGAAATTAAATTATAAATTTAAATTTTTAAAAACTACTTATGAAAATTTTGAATGGAAATGGAAAAAATCACTGAAATTCAGAAATATTATCTCTAAAAGAAAATTCTTTGATAAATTAATGAAATTTTAAGTAACAATATAAATGTCAATTCATAAATTCATACTCTGTGATTAAATTTAGATTTTGTGCCTTGTTGTATTACACTTATTTGATTTCAAATTTTAAAAAGGGTTGCTAAAAAGATTTTTATTAATTATTGACTTAGTCACTTCATATTTTAATATTTACAAAGTAATGAGCAAAAAGCTAACTTTACATTTAACTAAAAATTAGAGTTGTCCAAAAATTTTCAAATAAGATAAAAGATTTAAGATTGATCATGCTTTTCTGATCAATTCTTCTAAAAATAAAAAGTATTAATTTTACAAAATAAATATCAAAATTTGAATTTGGGTTTGGTAATCCATTCATTTTTACTTAATTTACATAAATCAAATTTAGAAATGACGGAATAAAGAACGAATTAATTTACTTAATTAATTAATAAAATTGAGATAAATGCTTATATATCATATCGAATCGCCCTTTACGTAATTATATGAAATATTTAAATGCGCTCTCATTTAATTTGTGGAAAAATTTAAGCATCTTTAAAAATGTAAAATAGTATTTTTTTAAGAAAATCTTTACAATTTCATTTTTGAAGTAAGTAGTAATATTTTTTATGACTTGATTTATATAATTCAAAATATAGTAATGGAAACTTTTAAGTTTAATTTTTTTGTGACTACTTTTTTTATCCAATAAATGAGTTAAAAAGAGTCTTGGATGGTATATGTAAGCTATACTTAAAAAAAAAATTAAAGAAGTGTAAGTTAAAATCTATATTTAGTTAGTAAACAAGATATGGTTAAAAACTGTGTTTGGTTATTATCTAATTAATTAGATTAAGCCTAATTATTTACTTTTTCAATTTAATCAAATTACAATAATAAATGATATTTGAAATAGATAGATAAATATATATAAACATATTACTGTAGTGTATTTTTTAGATTGTGTTAACATTTTAATTGAATTTCACAAATTGTTTTAGCTTTATTCTAAAATTTAAATAAAATATATTTTAGCTTTGTGCACAGTGCAATTATTTAAATATATTTTGATTTGAGTAAATATAATGCCTTAAAAAATGAATAAAAATGTTTCATATACACTTATACTTGATATTTAATGTTAGCCTTTTGATATCAAGATGATCAAAAGTCATTTGACTTGTGAATATTTATTTTTGTGTAAGGATTTATCTAAATATTAAAATTTAAAAACTGCTAATTAGCTCATATTTTTGAGGTTAAAAAAATGTATAAAAGAATATACCAACCCAAATAATTTGATAACCAAAGCATATTTCGTCATATATTAAAGTTAATTTGATTTATTTTAATCATAAAAATCTTCAGCTTTACTAGTTATTGAAAGTGTAAACAAAACAATTAAAATAAATCATTTAAATTTTAAATTTTTTTACCTTTTTTCTATTGAAAGTTGCATATAAAATATAAGGGAAAAAGATTATTTTTGAATTATTAATTCAATCGCGAATTTTGCAATCGAAAATCAAGGAGAGATTATCAGATTTTTTATTTGTTTTTTTGTTTGGCTGAATATAGTAAAAGTTTTAAATATTTAGTTGATGTCTTTTATTTTTTGGATTTAATTTGAGAATGATCAAGCAGTATTATAATATTATCAGTAAATATAGAAAAATTTAAGTCTTTTTTGTATTTTAGGCTATTCTCAATTTATATCAAAACTCATCAATATTGCTGATTTAGTTGAATTCAATTTAAAAATTTACCTTTTAAATAATCAAATATTTGTGCCAATCAGCTTTTGATTAATTATAAGGGTTGCTTGACCTAGTTTGTGATAGATATTTTTTAAGTTTTCATATCAAAAGGATAAATTAAATTTCTAAAAATTTACGTGAAAACTAAAAATGTGATTTTAATCTAGTTAAATTTTTAGCAATAAGCAGTAATATGTGAAATCTTTTTAGATTTTATTTAAATTACATTTGCTCTTTTACAAAGTTTCAGTAAGTAAAAAAAATATAGTGAATCTAAAGATAGTACTTGCATTCGCTAATGATTAAACAAGAGTATTACTTATTTATTAAGTAATTAATTTTAAGAATGGAAAGAAGAGCTAGAAGACAAAAAAGTTAATATGCAAAGGAAAATTCAGCTTAATCCTAAGCAAATGTATGAAAAAAATAGTTAACAGAAATCATAAAATTAATTTGTCAGCCTTTCTTCGCATGCATGAGAAAAGCAGAAAAGAAAAATAAATAAATTAATTAATTAATTATCTAATCGTGTTATAAATATGTAAATGTTATGGAGCTTTGAATATCACTGATAAGCCTTTCCAGATATGCAGTATATATCTATCTATTGATCCATCCATCGATCAATTGATAAATTAATACATTAAATACATGCATCTATCTTTTCTGTGCATTATAATTAGTATGGAGAAAGAAAGAATGAATGGAAAATAAAGAAAACAAATAAAGAAATAATAATAAGAAAAGTAAGAAAAAAAAATAATTAATTTTATTCAAAATATCTTGGAAAGAATCAATCAATCGATCCATTTGATAGAGTATTAATTAACAAAGAAAAAGAGAAAGAAAGAAGTAAGTAAGTATATAAAAGAGAAATCAAACAATATAAATAATAAATATATTTTTACATTAATCACATCACCATCGTTCAGATTGGTAGAGAGGGTGACTCTAATAATATACAAACTTGTGCTTAAAAAGCTTTATCAACACAGAGTCAATTCTCAAATCTATTTCCTACTTCCAACAAGTTTATTTCCAGCTTGCTCGCTGACTCTGGGAGCATATACAGCCACTCAATCACAGTAACTTTAGTGAAAGAGAAAACGATTTACTTGATACAGAATAAATTATCATCATCATTAATATCATTAATTCTTTAAAAGTTAATCTGGTCTATTAAATTACTTTGGATAATATTTAATTAAAAGACATTCAAATACATTCAACTGAGATATTACACAGGAGTTGAATGTCTACTCATTAATTAAACTTACGTGCAACCGTTTTTCACTCGATTATTAATCCTCTCACTAAAATATGGGTAAAAAATTTAGAAGCTAATTCTTCTACTAATTTGACTCTAAATTATCAAAATACTCTTGATTCTCTTAATTATCTAAGTGATAATATAAATAATAATAATAATAATATTACTTTAAACAACACAGTTTTTAGCGATGATCCAACAAAATCATCATCCGATTCTCCTAATTTATAATACTGCTCCTTTGGTGATGTGGGATGCTCTCTCCTCACTATAGCGAGCACTTTCCATGTCATTTATATTTTTTATGTTTTGTACAAGAGTCTCAGTCTTTGGAGACATCAATTTAAGTAAAATCGCTAAATATTCTTCGCCATTGATATTGAATAAAACAGGATGCGCAATATTCTTGCTTATGGTATGAAAATCTTTTTACAAGTTTTGGCAGGCTTGGAAGCACTTATTATGTCCATTTTAGTAGTTGCCTTTCACAGAAATGGAGGAATGGTTATTTTTGTAATATGCACACTGAATTATATTTGCTGTTTCTGCTCTGCTGCTTTTATCTATTTTGATGCAATTACCTTTAAATAAACTTTGCGACGCACTTTCATCATTATTTTAATCAATTGCTTCTAAAATGGGTTTATTTTTGCTATCCTTTTGTTTTGTAATGCTAGAGAGCACATAGATGCATACTGTTTCATTTGTGCTTGTGTTTACATACTGACTGAAATATCCTCAGCAGTCTATACTATTATTAGAACTTATGATTTTATAGAAGTGAATCTAGAAAATTTTGACTAAGTTTAGAATTAAAACTCTGCTTCTCTGCTTAACGCTTCACAAGAATATGCCAACTACACTAACAGTGAGTAAAATATGTATTAGCAGCAAACCACCCTCGATTACGGATAGTATCGCTCTCAAAATAACTCAAATTTGTAAAACCATTAAAATCCAAATTAAAACTACAATAATCCACATGCAGCTGTTGCTCACAAGTAATCTAAACTTGAAGAAGAAAATACATCTAGAAGTAATAACAAAAATAATTACAAGCAAATGCAACAAACTGGATTTTCCTCTAGAATTTCAACCCTCTCTAACGCTCAAAACACTTAAAACAATAACAATAATAACAACAATAACAATAGCAGTATTAATATAATCAATACAGGAAGCAGCAATAACCTTGTAAAGAAAAGTTCAATGACCCCAAAAACTCCTGGAATGATTACGAATACTTTAGAAGATAGCTTCAGCAGTATTAATCATTGCGAAAACTTAAGTGAGGATGATAATTCTTATGAAAATAACCCTAATTATTCTAATAATAATAATAATAATAATGGTAAACTTAAAAATTAAAAGAAGAATGACCAAAAGAATCGCATGTAGTTGACTGCAAGAAGTAAGAGTAGTATCTAATGCATAGGAAGAAAAGACTTCAATTCAAATGATGACTCTCTTGATAGAATAGAAGAGGAGGATGGAAAGTATGAATAAAAGAAATAGTCTTAGATTCAAGGACTCTTCATTGGGGATAATTGGTCAGGAAGCGTAGATTTCACTGATAATAATCAACAAAATAGCAATAACTAAAATATAAACAAAAGTAATCTCATCAGCAACTTAAAATAATACTAAATTTAAATGAATAATAACTATCATTAGTCCTTCCAAAGATAGCCAACTGTACTAACAGATACTCTTTAGTCTTCTGTAGATTTGATGAGTAGTAACTAGTTCATTACTCCATCATTCACTAATCATCCTGCATAAATTGAATCTCATACAAATTCTTCATGTAATAGAGATTCTTTATATTTGTCATAGTAAATCACTACTCCTTCTTTCAGCTAAAACTTCCATCAGTATAATAGCAATACAAACAACAATAATAATCATAGCTCAGCTAAATCTTCTTCAAATTCTTCTTTGAAGAAAGCTGATAACTCCATTTTTTCCTAGCCATAATAGCAAAACGACTACCATTAATAATAAAATATCAATATCAGTAATCTTAAAAGAAACTCTAATTTAAACTGCTATGAGAACAGTAACATACAAGCAGCTTCTTTGAACTCTGCCTCTCCTAGTCTAGCAGCTAACAGTGGAGAAACAGCAGCTTTCTAACTTAACAGTGCTGGTGATCATTCTGATATTTCAAGTAAATAAGATTCGAGCCAAACAAGTGATAGCTACCTCATGAATGGTGGATAAAACAACTAAAACAAAATGATGAAACAAAAGAATTATCAACAAGGAAAATAGTAATAAAATGCTTAAATAGAATAACAAGATAAAAAAACAGTGACTAATTAAATTACAAAGTAAAAATCTTTAAACATGGCTACTTCTCCTTAAAACAGCTCACTCAAAAGTTCTCCTCAATCAACTGACCTTATTACCAAGAGTCAGGATAAATAGCACGTCTTAAATCAAATGAATGATCTATTATTTTGTAAAAAATAGACATAATCTAACATTTAATCATAGTAAGTAAGTCCTTAATCAAATTCATAATAACAAATTAAAAAGGTGACAAAAACTGGCAGCTCAGATGATTTTAAAAAGATGGTCAATTAGACAGAAAATACTAACAAAAAAGCAGCAGACCATGCTAACTATAATTATGCTTATCAATTATAACCTAAGAAAGGAAATGAATCATCGAAAAGCCAAGATAATTTATACAAACTTGATAGCTAAGACGAGAGTCTTGGATACTATTAAGAGAGATATTCTGATCTTAAAGTAGTATCATTTGAATAATCAGAAAAATTCGATAAAAGGACTGTTGTTTTTAACATTAGTTTCTTTGATAGTAAAGGAGAAAGTATGATTATTTAGAGAAGTTATAGAGAGTTCAACGACCTCTATAAATATCTAAGCAGCAAATACAGACAGTATAAATTTGCTAATTTTCCTAAAAAGCAGAACAAAGCATAGCTATCGAGCTAAGAGCTAGTTGATAGGACCAACTAGTTTAACATTTATTTGTAGTCTGTCGTGACTTTAATAAAGGAAGAAGTGAATGTAATCAATCATTTTCTCTCTAAAGAAACTAATTGCTTCTCATCTCAAGCTGTTATAAACCAAACTAACCAGCATACTAATGAAAAACAAAGCAAAAGTTTTGCATAATCGCCTACATCAACATTTACAAACACTAGTAAATAGTAAAGCAATCTTAGCAAGATTAACACCCTACCTTGTAAGCCAAGGAGTGTACCTGAGACAATATTTGAAGATGCTAATGATTGTTCAAACGTCTTAACTGATTCTAACGCCTCTAAAATTGATAACCAAGATGAATACAACACCAAAAATTACTATAATTATAGTAGAAACAGAACTAGTGATTAATAATAATTAAGTTAAAGCAAAAACAACTTAAATAATTCCAATAAAATAGAACATTAGTCCTCAAAAAACATCAGCTCTTCATCTTCTACCTCAGGAAAATAATTTGGAAAGCAGTGATGACTTAGCTAATTAGGAGAGCTTTAAGATGTTAAAATTTAAATAAAACTTCGAAATCTAGAATTTTATATGTAGCATTAAAGTAGTACTTTAATAATTTTTTAAAAATTGAATTTTAATTGGATATTTTTATTTCTCTTGGTGAATGATTGAATAACCATCTAAAAAGCTGTAAAGTTAGTTGCTGAGAGAATTTAAAAATATTAAATAATTAATTAATGTATATTATACTACCAAATTTAAAACCACAAAACATTTTGACACCAAATGAGCACTTTTGTTTTTAATCATAAACAAATCAACACTTTTGATTTTAGTAGAGTGAGTGGAAATTAATTAAATATTTCTATCAAAAAAATCGTGATTACATCAATAAAATTCATACCTAATGAATCCCAACAAAAAAGAAATCAATGAATTGATTTTAAATTAATTAAAATCTAATTACTTCAATTAAGAGGAAAATAAATAAAAGGCAAATTACTCATAAATTTAATATTTCTTTCTCCTTTACAAAAGCAAATTAAGCTTTAATGAAGCTTACTTAAATAATCAGAAAATCAATTATTAAGAATTTATTTAAAGAAAATAAATAAACTAGAATAAATATAATAAAAAAAGCAAACCAATTGTAAGAAAAATAAAAATTTAAAAAAATACTATAACAAATAACAACTTTAAATTATATCCAAAACAAATGAAATTCATTGTTATTCATTAATAAATACAATAATAAAAATCTCCATAATAAAAATCAATAAAAAACCAAACAAACAAATAAATAAATTAATAATAAAATCTATAATAAATTCACTCGTAATAATTTTTCTAATAAATTTATTTCGTCCTTTATATTTTTACTAGTTTTATAAAATTTACTTAATTATAACTAAGATATTGAAATATTCTCTTTTATTTATTCATTAATGAATTTTTTTTATTCCTTATCTTATAGATTATTCTAAATTTATTAAATATTGTATAAAAATTGAAATAAATGCTTTTCTTATTTTTTAAATACTACTAATCAAATTACTTATTTTGATATTAATTTGTTAAAAAGGCTTTTAAAAACATAAGCTATTTATACAATAAAAAAAATTATTTATCTTTAAATACTAACTCTTATGAATTTAAATATTTAAAAATATTATTAAGTTATGTTAGTATTAATCATTATCAATTAAAATGTTTAATGTGATTCTTTGTTTTTATAAGCTTAAGTTATTGGAACATGAGTTATTAAATAAATAGTATAAATTAAATAACTGATTTTAAGAAAAACTTTATTAAGAATTTGAATTTGTTAAAATTTTATTTTATTATTAAATAAATATTTTTCTAATAGTTTAAACTCTACAAAATCAAATTACTATTTTTGGTAATATTTTTATATTTTTTAAATCCACAGAATTTAAGTATTAAAAATAGTATTTAGTTCTATTAGTTTTAAGATGTTTTCAATTAAAAAGCTTAATTTCATTCATTATTTTGTAAGCTTAAATTATTGAAATGTAAGATATTTGATAAAAAATAGTAATAAAATAAATAATTTTTAGAAAAAATTAACAAGTAATTTACATTTTCTGATTTAAAAAATTTGATAAGAATTAATTCAAAAAAAAATGAAGTTGAAAAAATCATAAAATTTATATGTTTATTTTTTGTAAATTTAATCAAATGATTTAGATTTTTAAAAATTTATTAAAAGGTTAGAGTACATAAAATACGAAAAAATTTGTTACAATTAATATAATTATTTTATTATTTAGTTATGATTATAAAGTAAGAGTGAATCAAAATAATAAGCATGTATTTCAACAATTAATAGCAATATCATTAATGGCTACACAATTAACTGTTTAAGTATGTCCTTTGAATATTTAATATTCAACTTAATTTGACTCTTTATCAAGTTTCCATAGTTTGGCAGTATTATCACTGGAACAAGAGAATAAAAATTAACCATCACACCCATAGGATACATCCCAAACCCATCTATAATGATAGAGTGTATTTTTGTGCTCAAATTTTTAAGATTATGGATTTAAGCTCCAAATTTTAATAGATCTATCAGCGCTACAAGTAACTATATCCCTTTTTCAAATTGGTATATTTAATTATTTTATTTTATATTTTATCAATACTTGGCAAATGGAGAGATCTAACATTTGAGAATATAATCATTATGGGCATTCTCAATCTTTTGCTGAGAAATGATTTCCTATTCAATAAATAGTTAAATATTTTTAATAATTTTGAAAATAATAAAATATTTTATACATCATTTCTACCTAGGTTTTGTATAAAGAGAGTTCCAGAGGAATCTGCTGCACAAAAAAATTAAGCATTCGTGGCGATTGAAACAGATCTTAAGCCTATTTTAGGAGCCAAAACCTTATTTATTAAAGTTACCATTTCTTATGTAAAAAAATAATAAATGTTACTATTTCTTTTCTGCATTAACTTTCATTTCTTAAATCCCATATTTTTAAGATTCCATCTTGATCAACTGAAATTAAATCAACTTCATTTGGATGTAACACAACTTAACTCACTGGTTCTTTGTTAGAAAATATTTTAGGTACACCTTGCATAGCTAAATGGTGGATTTGTATACTACCATCTTCAGAACCAGTATAGATCCATTTGCTATCTTAATTGAATCCTATTGAAGTCACATTATTTTTGTAGCCATCATAAGCAAAAACCTAAATTATTTTTTAGAAAGATATGAAAAACTAAATCTTAAGAGATAGAAATTTTTGATATAAATATTTTTAATAGGCTAATATGTACTGGTATTTTAGATAACTAAGCCTTTCCTAAATCATAAATCATGGCTAAAAAGCTAGTAGCTGCACCTAAGTATTGCTTATTCTGAGAAATTTCAATCTTATTTACCAAAAATCCTTATTTATTAATTTGATCGAAACGTTTAGGTATATTAGAAGAATATGACATAGTTTCTATACATCCTTAATTCTAATCCCATAATCTTATAGTATGATCATAAGATGCTGTAGCCAAAATAACTCTGTTTGATTACATTTTATTTTTAAGCTTATTTTTTTTAATTTCTTCTTATTATTTTCTTCTATTTTTTGTTTTTTATTACTGATCTACTTAAATTTTTTCTGATAGGATAAATCTTAAAATACTATTTTTAATCATTCAATTTATTTACTTTTTTAATATTTATTAAGTTCTTCTTTTTACTTTTATTTTAATTTCTTATTTAAAATCTTAAAATAAAAAGAAAAATTATTTTAATATTTTAAAAATAACTTTCACTCACCTAAAACTAAAAACTCATTTAACTCATTAAGAATTTTAGTAATGATTAATAAAAACAAAAAAATTCTGTTTTTGATCATTTTTTGATTCATTTTTTTTAAGATCTTTTTTATTTTGTTGATAAATTAGACTATTTTATAATCATTTAAATAGAAAAAAATACATAATTAGAAAGAAGTTTTAATAAAAAGTTAATTTATTTTCATTTAACATTTAACCAATCAGAGAAAGCTATTATGATATTTTTTTATTTTTTTAAGATTAATTAGTTATCATATATTTGATTAGTAAGTTATTAAATTATAAAGATTAAATTTTAAATAAAAATTAATATCTATCCAACATGTATTTTTAGTATTAAATTTATTTTATCAATATTTTGAAAAAAAAAAAATAAAAAGTATTTAATTTTACTTTTTCATAAAATTTTGAGAAAATTTAAAATTTATTTAAATTTATTTTTTTTGAAAATTCTAAATAAGTTTAAATAAAACATAAAATTTATTTTTCAAATAACATTTTATGTAAATTATTTATATAAGTTTTAATAAAATTTAATCCACTATTATTTTAAACTAAATTAATGGAGAGAAATATATCATACTTTTTTTGTTTTTATTAGGTTTAATTAATTATCATTTTATTACTATTTGGTTTTAAATAATTATTTTTATTTTTCAAAGTTATCCTGAGTTTTAAAATTATATCTTTTACTCCATCCAAGTAACATTTAATTAAAATTTGTAAATACCTTCTTTAGTTTAAGCTTTATTTGAGTAACTAAATTTACTATTTTCTTAAGGAATTTACCTTACTATATTTTTTTAAAATATTAATAATCTATTTTAACCTTTTCAAATATTTTCAGAATAAAAATATCATCTTTTTTATTGAGAAGATTAATTTAAATTTCATGAATCATAAATAAAATTTTTTTCCTAATTTTGTAATAGTGTTTCTAAGCAGTTTCAATGAATGTAAAATCTTTATTTTTGTAAAAGTCAAATACGGATAAAGGATGGATGAAAACTAATTTGAAGATTTTTTTTTGGTAAAACTCTAAAAAAAATTTATTTGCATTATCATCCAAGTATTTGATAGAATCAAAAAATAATTGGTGCAACTTCAAGCAATCATATCTATCTGAAGCATTTTCAAGGACCATATTTTCATTAATAATTTTTTCTATTTGCATTATAAATTAAGTTTTATTATTTAATTTATTATATACTCTTAGTACTTCTCTAAATGTTTTGCCAAGAGAGTAAACATCACTTTTGAAACTTATTGTATTTAAATTTAAAGCCTCAGGACAGGCATAGATTATTGTATAACCTAGAGGTTATCTTTAACTATCATCTTATATAATGAGGGAAACTCCAAAATCACAGTATACATAATCAAGATTATCTTTAATTAAAATATTTGAAGGTTTAATGTCAGAGTGAATAATACGATGACTTCTCATCTCAATCAACCCATCTAATAAATCAGAGAATATTTTCATCAGTTTTTAAACTCCAAATGGATTGTATTCATCTTAAAATTCATTTTATTTAACTCTTGATTAAATTATTTTAACCTTATCTGTTTATTAATTTAATTCATCCCTCAAACTATACCTACATTTTTCTAAAACTAAAACCTATAATGAATCGTTAATTGAAAAATGATCTAATAACTTAATAATATTTTAATGTTAATTAACTCGATTCATTATATCAATTTCATTTTAAATATCTATTTTACTTTCTTCGATAATAAATTTAAAAATAACACCTACACACTTACCTAGAGAAATTTATTTATATCCCTCCAAAACTATACTGAATCCACCTTAACTTATGTATGAATTGATAAAATATTTTCGTTATTTTAAGCTTTTAGAAATGGTTTCCCATTGAGTAAATAGAATTTAATGATTTTTCAGCTCTTTAATTGATTTAAGCTATTAATATACTTTCTGCAAATCAAATATAAAAGCGTGCTTATTATTTTTAAGATCTTCTATTTTATCTTTGATTTGCTAATACTGCTTTTGCTTAAAAATAGTAACATGAATATTTTCTTCAAATTTGAAGTAGTCTTGCTTTATTTATTCTTAGCAATCTACTTCAATCATTTCGATAATGTTTTATTCTCTATGTAGTTTTTGATTATCTATTTCATGCTGCATTTAAAATATTAAATCATTATTTTATGATAAAGATCTCATTTAGTATCCTGTAAAGAATTACAAATTTTCTTCTTACTTATCTGAATCAGAAATGTAATTAGATAGATAGTAATTTTTTTGTATGAGCTAATCAAGAATTTTATCAAATTGCTTTTGAAAAGTCTTTTTATTTTTCAACGCCTAATTAATTTATTGCTTAAATTTTTGCTTATCCCATATTTAAATATCTTAATTCTCTAAATCTCTTTTTATATCAGCCTAAAAATTATTATATTCTTGCTTATCAAGTGCCAAAATATTCAAATCATTTGTTATTTACAAATAATCAAGCAATATCTTTTTGTCTTTTAATTTTTTCTAATAGTAATTAATGATGAAAAATTCTTTATCAATAAGTTTATTTTCTCTTTGATAATATACTTTGAATGTTAAGTCTTTAAATCTACTATTTGTTTCTTGATATCCATCAAACATAAGAATTTAGCTTTCTTATTTTATTAAACGACACAAAAAGTATTGCTTATCTAATAAAGATGTAAATATTTCATTCTAAAATTTATTAAACCAATTTGAATTAATCTGGTTCTTGCTATCGTTAATACAATTTACTGTGTTAAAGTTAAATATCACCTAATCAATCATTTTCTATGAATCCATTTACATATTTTTTTTTATTTCAACTAATTTCTTATTATTTTTGTTTAAAACCAAAATTTACATGTCTAGCCCAAATTGGATCTAGTCTATTATAATTTTTCTATTTATTTTCTATCCTAAAAACTCATAATTATCTTTACATCTTTTGAATTCTTCTATATTAAATTTTCCTAAAAACATCAAGAGGACTATGTCTTAAAATTCATTAGAAACTTATTAAAACCCATTAAAATGATAAACCTATAATTCCTCTTTCTTATAATCTATCAAGTAAATTTTTTAATAAACTAATTAATTTAGTATTTTTTCAAATAAATTTTTTATTCTACTTAAGACATCTAATCTATCTTAAATTCCTTCAAAAAACCTCTAAATACTCCAAACAGCTTATATTTCCTTCTAAATACACTACTTTATCGCTTATTTATATTTTAAGTAATTTTCCTTAAATAAAACAAACAAATAAAACTCATCTTTTAATTAATAGTATCTTTCTAAAATTATGATCTATTTTTCCTTTTCTTTCTGTTAAATTGCATTCATTTGGAATTATTTAACGTCTTAACTTTTTTAATTAATTTCAATAATAAATAGCAATTATTTCTATTTCTATTTATCTAATTTATGATATCCATGAAATGTCATTTGAGTTTTTTTAGCCTTGAGTAATTTTTCTAAAATGTAATTATTATTTTATAGATTTTGGAAAACTTAAATTATATTATTCTAAAAGCAAGTATCAATTCTATTAATAATATTAATTAATTCATTTTATTACTATGTGTCTAAGTTATGCTCTTCTAATATAACTTTGATTTCTTCTGAATTATCTATAGTAGAAATAAATTTTTAATTAACACTTTATCTTTTATAAGCTGTATCTATAATAATATCGCTAATAGTATATTAGTCATTAAACATTTTTATTTAGTATCCTTGATTTATTTCCTTTGCATGCTAACTTTTGATATCTAAACAATACTCTTAACAAGTATAGGACGTTTCTATGCTTGATAAGAAGATACAATCATTTTCATAAAATATTTAATTATTTTTTTTTACATTCATAAATTTTAGAAATTTTTATATTGTCCTGTCGTTAAATTAAATATATTTATTTAAATTTTATTTTTTTTTAATTGTTAAATCTTCTTGCATAGTAAAGACTTTAAATTCAATAAATAGCTTAAATATATTCGTTAAATATTAACTTAGTAACTTTTGATTAAACAATTTTAATATATTTATTCAAAACTTTGATTATAAGTTAATATTTGATAAAAAATATTTATAAACTTAATTTTTTAAGGTTTTACTTTTTTTGTCGAAAAATTATTACACCTTTTTCAAAAAAAATAAAAAAATAAATTATATAAATAAATTTTTACCAGTTAATTTGAATAAAAAGTACTTGTAATGATGCTATTTTAGAACAATTCTTAATTTTTTTGTTATAATTAACATTTATTTTAATAATTTTGATAATCATTTATTATTATCGCAAACTCCATTTTTCTTTTTTTCCTTCCTTCCTTCCTTCCTTTTATTTATTTTTTTTTTTCTGATGGAACCTTTAAAAATTAGAAGATTTTACAAATTCATTAATAATTTTCTATCTTTTTCCTTAATACTATAACAAAAATAAGTTATTATTTTTATTACTAATTTTAAAAATTGCTTTAAACGAGACAGTCTCAATTAATAAAAAATTGCTTGAATGAATGAATTTTATTATATCCATTTATTTTATGTTTAGAAAATATTTAATTAAATAGTATATAGTCACAAATAAATATAAATAGAATAGATAAATTGATATAATTGGTTTATGAAAAGTATTTAATAAATTTATTATTTCTTATTTACTTGATAATAATTAATTACATTAATAATAGAATAAAATTAATTAATTAATATTTTGTCTAAAGAAAAGTTGCATTGATTTTATTGTTAATTATATTTGATTCAATCTTTCTTTTTGGGCAATGTGTACAGGATGTTATTGTATTAAAAGAAGCTATTGAATGATTCTGAATTAACTACTTTGATATTCCCGTGTTTATTTTTAGTATTTCATAGTTCTTCTAAGTAAAATGTAGTTGCTTATGCAATTAATTTAGTGTTTTTTAATTTAAAATCTAAAAGGAAAGTGAAGGTATTAATAAGATGTATCTGCATTAGGATAGAGGCCTCATGATAAGGAGAACATACAAAGGGATTTGTAGAATAATTTTAACCATACTTCCTACATTGACTATAATCGCTTTAAGAATTAAATATTACTTCGGAATAATTTTATTGCAAATGCAACTGCAACTGCTTTAATCCTGATTTATTATAAATTCATGACAACATTAAACAAACATTTATATTATTTTTCCATAAAACCCTTTTTTATAGTTACATGTTATTTCAGTTTGAAAGTATAAGCAAGCATTTTTATCAAAGCAATTTCAGGATCTATTTTAAATCAGCAGTATTTTAAGAATATTAATGGCAAGGTAAGAAATTAGTAGCAGAAGGTTATATCCAATTATAAGGTTAAATTGAAGATGATTGCATTTAATAATCCTTTAATCATATATATTGTGGAGTGATATATCTTTATTGGTTAGGTCCAACTAAATTATTGCTTTCAGAAGGACAGTTAACATATTTAGCTCTATTTTTATCCGTTAATAATTTAATTAGGAGATTTTGAGCTTTCGATCATATAATAATGAACTTAAAAACTACTCTATACAGATTTTTTTACTTGTGTTGCACCATTCCTAGTGGCCCCTGCTGGATGAGGTGATCGTTAAGCTATAATAGGTGGCAAAAATAATGAGAAAGGTTTATTTATATATTAGTTCAATAGTCAGAAGTTACTACTTTAAATTTGATAACTTTAATAGTTAGTTCCTACACCTTGTAGTCAATTAATTTAGTTAGGTTTATACAGTAATAAAATAGTTACAAAAATAATTTGGTAAGTAAATATTACAAAAAGCTAATGATTAAACAGATTATTAATTCTAAAGAGTAGAATTAAGAGGACATTAAAAACATTGTCCTTTAAAATTCATAAAATACCCTTAATTGCAAATACGTTAGTTAAATTAGGATAAAAAAATGATTCCTTAGGACATTAGTATTATACTTATACTAAATAATTAATAATTGAAGATAGAATCAGTTTAGATATCATAGATATTTTTAAATTTGTTTCATTTATTTGTATTCTTAATATTCTTTTTTAATACTTTTAATTGTTCTACTTAGATAAAACTTCAAAACATATTTTTCTTATTTTAATTAGATACTTAAATAAAATCATAAAAATTAATCAATCTCAATGTATGATATGATATGATGATGATGATGATAATATTTCAAATATTTCTAAAATAATTTTCATTCACATTTTTAATCCATATATTTTTAAATTGCTTTTAATAATGCTTGTGCTGATTTAAATAAAGAAACATTAAACATTTAAATAAAATCAAAACTAAAAAGATAACTTAAAAGCTTCTTTTATTTTTGGATGGATTTACATATTTTAAATGCATTTTCTTTTGAAAAAAATTTTACAATAATGCATCCTTTTTTTTCAATTTATAAATGAAAAGATTATTTAATAATGAAAATATACTAAATTAAAATTTTTTTTTTTGAGGAGGAACAATTTAAGAATTAGAATACTGTATTTTCTGCTAATTTAGTTTTCATTTTTGAAAATTGTCAGTTTGAAGTATAGGAGATCTAAATTTAAGATTCTTACCCCTTACCTCGCAAGTCGTTAGTTTTCCTTAACAAGGTTTTATGGTATATATTGTATAATATTTTTTTCATAAAATAATTACAAAGAAAATCTGAAAAAATATTGATAATATTTTTCAAAACTTGTTAAATCACTAAAATTTGACATTTTTGATGAAAACCTCTATTTTATTCTCATATTTTAAACAAATTATTTTTTATGTATTATTAAACTATTTATTCCATGGAAATTATTCTCTCATTCAAATATACTAGCTTAATTAAATTTATTTGCAACATTCTTTTATATGATAACATTTGTAAAACATATAATACACTCACTTTAAGAAATCTTGAAGGTGAATTAATTACGTCAATATTTGAATATATATATTCATAGATACATCTTAATTAAGATTCAAAGTATATTAATATTTAAATTTTTGTTGTTGTAAGAAAACAAATCCTGAGTTAAAATATATACATTAACACATAAAAAAATAAAAACGCTTTTTTAAAAAGCAGATTTATTTATACAACATATTTTTTGATAGATTTAAAATAGAATAGTTTTGATGCATTAAAATATTTAAGTGATAAAATTATATATCATTATTTTTTACAAAACCCAAACATATTTTCTTTGAATATGCATTTATATTCAGGACAGCATTAAAAATTAATCCAATCTTTTTAACATACTGAACCTAATGGTTAGCATTTTTTAATGTTATTGTCATTATTTTATTCAGCAACTGTCAAAATAAGTTCATCCCTTAAATGTTAAGCTTAAATTGAAGTAAAAAATAATCCTATTATTAAGAAAATTATTATTTTGACTTAAGCTACTTTCATGTTCTATTTATATTTTAAAAATTTTTTCTATCAATATTAAATATATTTTTATTATTTTGTTATATTTCTCTCTTAGATCTCTTTTTTTAAATATTGAAAGGGAAGATAATTATCATTATTTTTAAATAAAATAAGTTGAAGATATTCCTATTTTTTTTAAATAGGTTTTTTTATATATTTTTTAATAATTACAATTTGATTTCATATTATTAATATCAAATTTCTTAACAGATGACGTTTTTAATTAATCCTATTATAAAAATAAGTAAATTTTAATATTTGAAACCTAACGTCCTTTGGTTATTAATTTAGAGACTAAGATATAAATTATTATATTTTGGATCCAACAAAAGATTAGTTCTATCTGATACCAATCACTAATCTAAAAAAATAAATATAAAACACTCAAATTTCACATTTTATAATGATATTTTATTATTTCCGCTTACTTTATTTTAGATTATATGATTTTTAACAAGCAAAAAACATAGTAAAGTATAATTTATATAATAAGGCACCTGATGCAGCCTCATTTTTCCTCCTTAATTTCATAAGATATTAAAAATTTTGATAAAATTAGGTAGGTAGAAAAGGTGATTGTGTCAGATACCTGGTACCTGACTATCTAATATGTATTTGATTGTTATGTTTTAATTTGAACAGTTTATCAAAATAAAATAGATCAAATTAATATTTAAGAATTTTTTATAGATAAAATATGAACCTTAAAGGTTATTTTGAAGTAGAATTTTTAGATTAGAAGAATGAAAAATTTTGTATTTCATTAAAATCAATTATTTAGTAATCAAAAAATATAAACAATTTGATGACGCATTAATATTTAAAAAATATATGGATAGATATAAAAATAGATTTAAATAATTTCAAATTGAATAAATGAATAATTTATAGATTAACAATAATAGTAAAGCTGAATTTATAAATAAACATAATTTAGATTACTTCTTATTTGTTATATTAACTATAAGGAATCTTCTATCAACTATAATGATATATACTAATTCTTCTAAATAAAAAGTGTATTTCATTTCTTTTTTAGTCTTCTTCAAATTAATTAAAATCTTCAAAGGTAATTCCAAAAAATAATTAATTAATTTATATAAATTTCAATATATAATTAGTTAATCTATAGCTCTTTTACTTCGAATATTTAAAATTAAAATTATTCTTTTGTTAAAAATGGCTATGTATTTATTTTTTATTGATAAAATCATTAATTATCTATAAATTATAAATATGCGAGATTTACAAAAAAAAAATGGATGTTATAATTGATTAACAAATAAATTTTTTATCTTGAGATTCATAAAACTAAAATTATTTTTTTTTTAACTAAAAATGTCTTAATATATTTTATATAGATAAAAACATATTAAATGGTATCTTAAGTAAAAATCTATTTTTTAAAATCATCAATTTATTTTATCTAAAAAATACTATTTGCAAAATTAGAAAGTATGCTTTTTATTGCAAATAAATTTATGAAAATGTTAGATTTTTCAAAATTAAATAACAATATTAATATTTTTATTCATAATTGATAAAAATATAATTAAAATATTTTTTAGATGAAGCTGTTATAAATTATTGTGAAAATTAAAAAAAATATATAGCTTAAAAATTTTAGAAAAAGCATTATTGCTTGAAAAGAAGTTAATATTTATTAAATGACAATACTCTTTTAGCAATTTCATTAATAAAAATATGATTTTTATTTATTTGTCGGGATTGATAATTTTGATTAGACTAGGTTTAATGGTTCTATAAAAATTAAATCAATTCTATCACTTTTGTTAGATAACAAAAAAATAAGTTTAGCTAATTCCATTTTATTCTTCAACAAAATAATAATGATGCATTTATTAGATAAATTTATGAATAAGCACAAGATGAATAGAATATTTTTAAAAATATAATTTTAAAAGTTTATTTATGGTATTGTAGCAAATTTCATCAAAAAAAGTGATGAAAATATCCATTCATTTATATGCTTATATAATAAGTAAAGCTAAACTAGTACCAAATTTTTATTATTATTATGGTATAATTTAAGTCAATAGATTTTTTATAAATTTACCTCTTAAATTTTATTGAATTTATGTGATAATTAATAACAAATTTTTCTTAATTACTCAAGCTGTATTAATTATTAAAGATGCTTTTTGTCTACAAAAATTAGTAAATAAAATTTCAGACATCTAATTTTAATCAAACATTTATTTTTACATAAAATAAAGTAAAAACTGATTAGATTGATTTTTATTTTCAAATATAAGAAAAGACCAATTTTAATAATTCATTTTTATTTTTTGATTTTATCTTTGTAAAACATTATTTTTAAAATGATTTATTCATTAGCAAACACAAAATTCTGAATTCTTTTGAATGTATTTACAATAAATGTTTAAAAAGAAATAAGCAAATAAATAAAACAAAAACTTGAGTACTTTATTTAATTTGCTAAATAAAGTAATCCCTTAGTGTTTAATTTCTTTATGTTTCATACAAAGATAAACTTTTAACAAAACAAAATTAATAAATAAATAGAAATTATGATGAAATTTGTAATAATAAAAAGTAACATAGAAGCATTTTTAATATTAATATGTTTTTTTTAATACACTTAATAATATGATTTGAGATTAGTAGAATAGAGAGGAGAAAATATAAGCGATCCTATTTTTTTATAGTAGGAAGACTTTATTCTCAAGGAATGTGTAAAAACTTCTTGTAATAATCAATTCTGCACAAAAGGGTATAAAATAAAGCAAACATCACCTAAAAGCCACACATCAATCTATTATACGAACAATATAACAATTCCTAATTTTGAAAAAGATGCTTTTTTTGATTTTGGACTTACTAGTAATGTGGATGACTTTGGAAATAAAACTTATATGTCTTCTTCTGATTTACTTTATGGATAATTTACTTATTTCTAAATAAAAGACTTTAGAACTAATTAAATAAATGACGCATGTACTATCGACTCTTTAAAACTAACATATTACTTTTCTTGTTCAAATTACATATAAAAAGCTAATCTCACTTAAGATTTTAGAACTATATTTAAGGATTTCAACATTGAAGCGTAAACTATCATTTTTAGATATCAATTAAATATAAACGCTTGTCATCCTTCTTGCTTAACTTGTGTCGGACAAGAAGCTAATTAATGTACTAGTTGTGATTAAGGGGTAAATGATTATACAGAAGATTCTCCTGGGTCATGTTAATGTCAAAATTCTAATTATTTCTTTCTTAACGGGAAATGTGTTCCTAGTTGCGCTAATGGCTATATTGCTAATGGAAAATCATGCTTCCCTATGAAGGGTTGTCAGAAAGCGGACCCTCTGAATAATGGAAAATGTTTAATTTGTGAGTAATAATTATATAATAACGATGGTAATTGTTAGGTCCAGTCTATAGTACCACCTGGATACGAGTTAAAAGGAAGGAATTTTGTCTTATCTGCTCTTTAGTATAATGTAAATCATAAAATATACTTTTAAGCTTTCAATAGCTATACTTTTTCAAATTTGGAGATTAAAAATAAAGGTCTTATAATTAAAAATAGTCTTTTATTAAATGAAAATTAATCAAGTATTACTAGTTGTAATGGAATTAATCTTTTAGGAGGATTTCTAACAAATATAAGTGGTACATCTATATAATTACCAATTATCATTTTTTCTCATTCATAAATTGTAGTAGTATTTAAGTTATACATGATAGATGTTGATGAAAGACTTTAAGATGTGATCATCAATTTGAAATATAATGATAAAATTATTGGAACTTATTAAATGTCTAATAAACGACAAACAGGGTATTTTTGTGGATTTGATTAGCTAGATGCAACTGATGAAGTATATATTTATTTTAGCAAAGATGAAGTATTTAAGGAAGAAACTGCAAAAGAATTATAAATTGTTAATTAGAGCTTAAACTATAAAGCTAAATCTCTTAATAATATATATTTAGGAATAAGAGACTTAACGATTATTGGATTTGAATGTAAAAATCCTTAATGTATAAAATGTTTAGATTTTGGCCAGAAATGTAATTCATGCAAACAACCTTTTACTTTATAATAAGAAATTTTTAATTGTGTAGAATGTGATAAACTTAGCGGCTATTACACTTCTTCTGATGGAAAATATTGCAACAAATGTGATTCTTCTTGTTTGGAATGTAGTTTAGGAACTAAAAAAAACTGTACAAAATGTAGGGATAATATGTTTCTTTCTCCATTAAATGAATGCTTCCCGTGTCCAAATAATTGTGCTTCTTGCAAAGAAGCTAATAAATGTGACAAATGTGAAAATAATTTTTATTTTGATAAATATAATAATTGCGTTTCTTGTAGTGGAGACAATGTTTTTATTAGGGATACATTTTATTGCGATAATTGTGATTCCTCATGCATGAGATGTAAAGGTAAACAGCCTACTGATTGCACAAAATGCAGTGATAAAAAGTATTTTTAAAATAATCTCTGCATAGAATGTAATTCATCTTAAGGGTATGTATAAGTAGATTAGTGCATTCCTTGTCATCAATCTTGTAAATCATGTGATGGAGCAGGTCCTAATAAATGTAAAAGTTGCTTTGAAGCAAGTTATTTGACTTTAGCTAATGAATGTAAGTCGTGTATTTAGAATTGTAAAAGTTGTATAGATGCTTCATCTTGTGATTTTTGTTACAGTCCTTATACAATTCATGAAATATCTAAGTAATGTGTTTAATGCTAATAAATAGCTGGTTTCTATCAAGATGTAAATTTTTGTAGAAAGTGTGATTCTTCTTGTTTGGAGTGCAGTTTAGGAACTAAATAAAGCTGCACCAAATGTAGGGATAAAATGTATCTTTCTCCATTAAATGAATGCTTACCGTGCCCAAATAATTGTGCTTCTTGCAAAGAAGCTAATAAATGTGACAAATGTGAAAATAATTTTTATTTTGATAAATATAATAATTGCGTTTCTTGTAGTGGAGACAATGTTTTTATTAGGGATACATTTTATTGCGATAATTGTGATTCCTCATGTATGAGATGTAAAGGTAAACAGCCTACTGATTGCACAAAATGCAGTGATAAAAAGTATTTTTAAAATAATCTCTGCATAGAATGTAATTCATCTTAAGGGTATGTATAAGTAGATTAGTGCATTCCTTGTCATCAATCTTGTAAATCATGTGATGGAGCAGGTCCTAATAAATGTAAAAGTTGCTTTGAAGCAAATTATTTAACTTTAGCTAATGAATGTAAGTCGTGTATTTCGAATTGTAAAAGTTGTATAGATGGTTCATCTTGTGATTTTTGTTACAGTCCTTATACAATTCATGAAATATCTAAGTAATGTGTTTAATGCTAATAAATAGCTAGTTTCTATAAAGATGTAAATTTTTGTAGAAAATGTGATTCTTCTTGCAAAGAATGTAATGGTGGGACAAATAAATAATGCACTGAATGTTATCAAGAAACCTATTTATATCAGTCAACTTGCTTAGCTTGCCCTAGTAACTGCTTAGATTGCAGCAATTCAAACAGCTGTAATAAATGTAAAGACAAATATTATGTCCATGAAGTCACTAAATTATGTGTTATATGTGAATCTTTAAAGGGGCATTTTAAAGAAGGGATTTATTGCAAAAAGTGTAATGTAGCTTGCAAGGAATGCTTTGGACCAACAGATGCAGAGTGTTATACATGTAATGAGCTATACTTTAGGACTGAAATATCTTAAAACCGTTGTTAAAAATGTCCAAATAACTTTTATCTTGAATCCACAAAACAAAATTGCTAAAACTGCAATTTCTAATGCATTCCCTGTAATAAATTTAAGGAAATGTTTTACATGATAGATATAAAAAAGGATAGAGAAATAAGTAAAACATACTGTCTGGTTTGTAGCTGTACTAAATGTAATTCGAATTTTCTTTTTTTTAACTAAAAATAATGCACGAATAGTTGTGAATATATAGGACAAAATTATGTTGCTGATTTAAACTCTAACAGCTGCAAGTGTTAAAGAAGTTTCGACTTTATGATCTAGAATGTAAATAAAAACAGTTTTGATTGCTCATAAGTCTATCCCTTAGGATTCTATTGTAATTCTAGTCTGTTTTGTATGAAATGTAGCCAAAACTGTAATAAATGTTCAGAAAATCTTTAATGTTTAGAGTGTGTGTAAGGGTTTTATAATTGGAATGGCTCTTGCTTAGAAGATTGCTTTTCTAGCTTAAATCTTGTTTTTAACAAGGAAACTCGAAAGTGTGAATGCAAAGAAGGATTTTCAGTATAAAATCTATCAAATAATAATCTAAAAGAAGAAAATATAACATGCTAAAAAATTTTACAAATTGAAAGAATTCAAGTTTACAATTACCTCATGCAAAGCTATGATATACAATTTTCAAAAGATTTTTCTTTTGATAAAAAAAATCTAGTAAGAATTTAATTTAATAGGTAGATAAGACTAGAGGAATTTGAAACCTTCAAATTACTGATTGACCCAAATAACTTAACTTTAGGTTCTGAATACTATATAATATCTAAATAATTAGATTAGTAATTCATAGATATAGTAGTTGAATAGGAATAAAATAGAAGAGCAAAATAATTTTAAATCTCAATTTCCGAATCTACTTTCAATTACTATACAACGAACACAATTATAATTTCTAATTAAATATCAACTACAATGGAATCTGATATAAATACATTACCTATAACTCAAACTTTTTAATCAGTTAGCCAAGCATTTGCTTCTGATGATAATAGCAAGCAGTCTCATGCTATCAACTTCTTAAAATAATTTTAAGTACTCTGTCTTTTCTCTAATTTCATGTAAGTCTTACCGTTACTATACTTGATCAGAGATAGCCTACCACCAAAAATTAACTTTGCAAGTCTGCTTGGAGCTTCTTTAATTTTTAAAAAAATACCTCCTCCTTCTTCAAATTACTTCACAACAAAATAAATCGACATCAATAATTATGAATTATCTATATAATACTTAGAATACACTTTAGGTACTTTTGGCATTTCAAGTAATCTTTATGATAACTTCTTTTTTGTTCACTTAGTCATATTGGTTTCTACATTCATGATAATATTTTGCTTATTTTTTAGAAATATAATGAAAGGAAAATAATACACTGTTAAGATTATTAACATCCTTTTAAATTAACTGTGCACTTATCTCTAATCTTCCTTAACAGCTATAAATTTCTGCATATCTTATTCATTTATCTAGAAAAAATAAATATTTCTTCCTATTTTATAAATTTAATTTTATTCCTTCATTTATATAGCGATAATTCACTAAATTTACAATTAATAAAGCAATTATTTGCAATTAAATATACCAAATACGTTTGGGGATATCAATAATTAGATGAAGGGTGCTAAAACTTACTTACTATTCTCATACGCTAAAAAATATTTAATTATTTTAATCTATCTTAATCTATTCTACAATTAGTTTTTATGTGCAGTAGCATCCTCAATAATTTTTGCTCTGAGTGCTCTTTACTTGATCTATTTTAGATTCTTTAAATAATAAATTATTAATTTCATTAAAATTATACAAGAACTTCTGATTTCAATTCTATTTGCTTCTATTGCAGCAACTGTTAAAAAAATGAATTTAATTAATTAATAAGATATAATTTCAAATGAGGATTTATTATACACTGAACAGATAGGAAGTTCTATTTTAATTATAATTGTATTTTGTCTATTTACTAGCTTAATGCTTTAAGTAGTGAGAACACTATTTTCAATATATGAATTATACTAAACATATAAATAAAATAAAATAAAAAAATAGCAATAGCAATTAGAATTGTAAAAGCTAATCGATTCTATTGAAGTTGATATTAAATAATGTACAAATCAAAATAAATTATCAATGATAAGCTTTAGAAAATGTAGTTCTCATAATAGTATGAATTGAATTTATTTTGATTTATAATAAATATTTCATTCGAAATCTAAAAAATTAAAATAAAAAACTAATTTATATAAATAGTGAAATTAAATTTATTATTTATATCTTATGTTATCTCATAAAGTAAAATTTGATTTATTATTTTTATAAAATATTATTGGTGAATGTGACTATTTTAGTATGCGGAACTGCAAAAAAAATTTTTGCTATTAGCATTATGAGGAATTACAGTA
This sequence comes from Tetrahymena thermophila SB210, assembly GCF_000189635.1. Classification (NCBI taxonomy): domain Eukaryota; phylum Ciliophora; class Oligohymenophorea; order Hymenostomatida; family Tetrahymenidae; genus Tetrahymena; species Tetrahymena thermophila. The sequence continues at coordinate 647,535 of NW_002476432.1, forward strand.
TTTATTTAATTTTAAAGTGTTTGAATTTTGATTAGATTTTTTAATAGTAAGCTAAAAATCAAAATACTCATAATTGATTTATTAACAAACCAATTAGATAAATAATGTTAACTTTTAACGTATTTACAAAAGAAACAAAGCTTTTTTTTAAATCACATAAATTAGTTACTTTATTTTCTTTTCAATTCTGTTTATCTTAATCAGATATTATTTAATTAAAATTCGACAAATAATTTAAACAAATTTTAATAAGCAAAATTATTATTTCATGAATTGACATCTTTAATTATTATCTTTATTCTTAAGTTTAACTAAATCTATTTGATTTTGTTTTTATTTTTTTAAATTTTTTATATCAATCTCATTTAACATGATAGATTACTAAAGTTAGTTTAACTATTTATATTTATGAATAATAAAATTTATTTGTTGGTATAAAATATTGTCTTAAAATTTATATTTGATCAGATAATTATCTTTAATTACATATATTTAATAGGTATTAATAATTAATAAATTTGATGTCATATCTAGATAAAAAAACTATATTATATTTTTTATGAAAATAGAATGATATATGTTTCCTAATTTAAAATTAATATATAGTGAGTAAGTAGTAATTTAGAATACATATTACAATATTAAGTAATATTATAATAATATATTTTTATAATTCATCTCTATTAATCTAAAAGTCATAATTCTACATAATCTTAAGCTATAGGTGCAAAATTTAATTAAGTTTAATAAATATACTTTTAATTAGTTGATATTATGCTTTATTTTTATATTTTTACAAGTTTGTCATATTTTCTTACAAAATCCAAAATGAAATGATGATTTAACACATCTTAAATTAGAGCAACAGTTAAGAGTTCCTTCCATACATAAATCTTTTTATAATTAGCATTATTTTCTAGGGCCATAATAGATCTCATTATCTGTTTATATTAGTGTTTCTTTTAAATTTTAACTTTTAACAACAATCAATATTAGTTAAAGTAAAAGAAAAAGTTTTATGATCTTTTTTGCTTATTTCATTATTTTACAAGTTATTTTATTAAAAAAATTAATTAATTATATTATATTATCTAGCTTATTGAATTAATAATTTTAAAGCTTGCAGCAAGTAATTAAAAATCAAATTTTGACAAATTTGGTCTACAAATAAATAAAAGCATCATCAAAAAATTTAAATAAAATAGAAAAAAAATTTGAAAAAGAAATATGTAATCAAATAATTAACATTTATAAGTCTATATAATTTTTAATTTATAGACTTCAAAAACAAATATTTATTAACTGCATACGAATTTACTAGAAAAAAAATAATATTTAACTAGTTTTATCAAATCGCGCTAAAAGTAAATTTATATACTGCCATATTACTTTTTTTACTTCTTTTTTAGCTAAAAACAATTTATTATTTAAATATTTTATTTTCCTTAGAAATATCCTCTCCTACTAAATTTTTGGAAGCTGAGAGAAATCTTAATCAATCTTAGTTTGCTAATTGCAAAAAAAAATATTATTACCAATATGAGGAATTAGAGTATTTATTTATTTATTTATTTTTAAAGTCTGAATTTTGATAATATTTTTCTAAATATTAAAATGCACATAATTAATTTATTTGCTAACCAAATAGATAAATAATGTTATATTTTAACGTATTTACAAAAGAAAAAAAAGCTTTTATTTCAAAGTATATAAAGTAATTACTTTATTTTCTTTTCAATTCTGACTATTTTTATTTAATTAAATAGTCTACAAATAACTTAAAGAAATTTTAATAAGCAAAATTATTATTTCATTAATTGATTGATATCTATCTTTTAATTATTATCTCTATTCTGAAGTTTAACTAAATCTATTTGATTTTATTTTTATTTTTTTAATATTAAAATAATTAAAATAATTAATATATTATTTTTAATTTTTTTGTAAGTAATTTGAAGTGATAGATTTATATTACTTGTGACTATTTTATATTTTTGAATTATAAAATATTAAAATGTATTCTATTTGATTCGTATTTGATCAGAAATTTATCTTTAATTACACATTCTTAATAGGTATTAATAATTAATAAATTTTATGTCTTATCTATATAAAAAAACTTAAATATATTTTTAAGAAAAATAGAATGATAGATTTTTCCTAATTTCAAATTAATATGTAGTAAGAAGTAGTTATCTTAGAATACATTTTAAAATAATACATAATAATTATATAATATATTTTTATAATTTTTCTCTATCAAAAACTTAATTTTTCAAAACCTTAAGCTAAAGCTTTTAATGAAGCAATATTTAATTAAGTATAATAAATTTTCTTTTAATTAGCTGATATTCTGCTTATTATTTATATTTTTACAAGTTTGTCATATATTCCTACAAACTCCAAAAATAAATGATTATCTGACACATCTTAGACTAGGGCAACAGTTAAGAGTTCCTTAAATACATAAATCTTTTATTGATTAGCATTATTTGACAGGGCCTTAATAGATCTCATTATCTGTTTATATAAGTGCATCTTTTAAATTTTAACTTTTAACAACAATCAATATTAGTTAAAGTAAAAGGAAAATATTTATAATCTTTTTTGCTAATTTCATTATTTTACAAATTATTTTATTTAAAAATTAATTAATTAATTATATTATCTAGTTTATTAAATTAGAATTTTTAAATATTGCAGCAAGTAATTAAGCATCAGATTTTGACATATTTTATCAATAAATAAAAGCATAATCAAAAAAAGAATAGAGAAAAAATTGAAAAATAATTATGTAATCAAATAATAAATCTTAACAAGTCTAAGGTAATTTTTAATTTAAATACTTAAGAAATCAAAATTTACTAAATGCATTTGAATTTACTAAATATATAATTAATATTATCAAAACTCGCTAAAAATAAATGTTTATGTCACCATATTGCTATTTTTATTTCTCTTTTAGCTTAAAACAATTTTTTATTTAAATATCTTATTTTCGTTTTAAATATCCCCTCTTATTAAATTTTTGGAATCTGAGATTACAAACATTGATTTTATAATATTTTAGGTGGGAAGCAATAGGTGATATCGTTTCTAATTATTATATGGTAAAGACTAATTATTAAAGATTACACCAACTAATTAAAATTCAAATTTTAACAAATTTTATTTGTTAATAAAAGCATTTTCAAAATAAATAAGTAAAATAGAAAAAAAATTTCGAAAATAAAATGTAATCTTATAATAAATCTTATAAAATAGAAGATACTTTAATTTTGTAGACTTTACAATAAAAAATTAATTAAAAGTCTATGATTTTTTTAGAAAAAGATGTCAATTGTCAAATAATACAAAAAATAAATATTTAACTATAAAACTATTTTTATTATTATTTTGCTAAAAATGATTTTTTAATTTAAATAATAAATACTTTTAAATGAATTTATTAAGAAAAGAGTTTTAGAATCTTTCAATAATAATGATTAAAAAATTATTAAATACATCATAAGCAGTAGTAACAAAATCTTTTTTCAAAATAAACCTTTATTATTTTTAATAAATCAAAATAAATTTCATATTTTTTTTTGTTTATAATTTGATATTTAGTTAATTTTTATTTATCATCAAAGGATTTGTATTTTTAATCCAAAAAAACTTTAATTAATCTATTTATTTTATTTTCTCTTACAAACATTTAATATTTCAATAAAAAATATCATATTATGACTTAATAAAAGAAATAAAAAACAGAATTAAAATTAATATAAATACATCTAATTAAAGTAGGTTTCTACTTAAAAAAATAAATTTGAATAAATAATTTTATTTGTTAACTAATTAATCTAAAGAAATTAGTTTTTCTAAAAATTTAAAATAAAATATGTTTAAACTAATAGTTTGTTTAAAGAAAATAACCATTTTTTTTTAAATTATTTAATATTTTGTTTATAAAAGTTTAACTTTAAATTAATTAGATAAATATATTAAATAGAATTGATATTATATATAATGTCTGTTTTAGAATTCTCAACTAAATTCTAAATTTATATTTTTAACATGGTTAACTTCAATTAATTATTAATTAATTTCATGATTTTATTCTTAATCTGATGGTTAATATTCACTTAATTAAATACCACTATTAAGCTATGATAAGCCAGTAGATTAACTCTAATTATCATTTTAATATAAAATGATAATATCTTTGTAGTTATTTTAAATAATTTGATTAATAATGTTCCTTAGTTTAATAAAATTCATTCTTTTTCTTTCTGTGTATTTTTAGAATCTTAATACTTTAAAATATTGAGCAAAACAATTAAAGCATCTATAATTTTCTAATTTGTACATTCTAAGCTATAAAAATGAAATAAAAATCTAACCAAACATGTAAACTATGAATACCACAGATACCAAATTGGAAGAAAAAAGCAAAATAGCAGATATGACATTATATGAAGTAAAACTATTATTGTTCACTAACTCTTGTTAATATAAAGAGAAGCTAATCATATATGCTATTAAGTATTAGCAGCTGATCACTATCGATTTTACTTCCATTTCATTTAGCTTTTTTGTAACATATGGCTAGTTTTATACAAGCTTAATGAGATATAGTATTAATATAGCGAGAGTGAAAAAACCAACTAGCAAAGGTGATGATAAAAATCCATAAAGGGAAATTATAAGCACGAATTTTATTATTAGTCTAATATATTCCCAGTAGAAATACTTTCTCTTAAAGTCAACATATAAGAACCCAAATAAAAATCTACAGCTTATCTTATCAAGATTATTACGGTTTGTATATAAAAAGTAAAAGAAAGCTCCTGGAATCAAAATTGAATAAATTAAGAGAAAAGGAATGACAAAAGCATACATGAAAATTAATCTATAAGAGTCATTGCATTGTATGCTAAAATCTAGAATTGCATAAGATTCTCCGTTGTTAAATGTACGACATAACAAACCTTAAGTCAACATATCTAATACTGGTATGCAAAATAAGTTGGTGAATCCATAAGAAATGATAAGAGAAGCAGAATTTTAAAAGCTTTTGTATTTAGATTTAAAAAGCTAGAATATGCTAGGAATCAAAGATAACATTACTATTATAAATGGAGCGATTGTAATGATTACTATTTTTTAGTAAATAATTGTATTAAATTAGTTGCTAAATTTTGATAAAAAACAGTCAAGAGAAAAAGTAGAATCGTTTATTGGGCTATAAAAGCTTTGCTAGAAACTAAAAACATTAATCCAAGACTAAGTTCCATAAAATTATGAAGAAATATTGATAATTTGAAAGTAAAAGGAGAGAATTTTAATATAAGATCCACTCTAACCTAGTCTGTAATATGATTTGCCTAGATAGAGCATTTTCATATCTGAAAGATATTTCTTATAAATGAAATTTTTTTGTTGTCTATAATTTGTTTTGAAAATAATCAAAATAGCAACAAAAGCAGATATAACCAAGAAAATTATTTTGATGATATTGTATGAGATTTTATCACATTTGGAGCACTAATAAATATTTTTTCTAGTAAATTAACCTTCTCCTCTGATATTAAAAAGATCACATTCTTAGCATTCCACTCCAATATGTCCTTCTGCACAAAGTTGATTACCTAGATATATTAAAAAATAGAAACAAATTTGATTTAATTAAGTACTTCCTATCCGTTTGAAATAATTGAAAATTCAAACTTAAAGATAATTCAAAGACTATTTATAATAATTCAAAAAATATTTATTTTTACCTGTAAAGTTACCTCCTATGCAATTAAATTAATTTATTGAACAAGTGTGTATTAGAGAAGAGTCTGTTGTTAGGTTTTATCTCCAATAACCTTTTCTAAGAGAAGAAAAGTCAGCTTAACATAAGTCGAAGTAATCTTTAGAACAAGGTAGACATTTAGTTTGTGGCTTGTCTGATTATGTGTTCTAAATAAATGAATCTACACAATATGAACAAGAAGGTAGCAATGAGCTTCTTGATTGTATCATTCCATCTAAACAGTTGTCAGTTATATTTGAAAATATAGTAAAATATAAAAAACTCATTTAAGTATTATTAAAAATGTTAATTAAACTTAAGAATTCACTTTAGCTATCTCTTTACTAAACCTAAAATGAGTAAAAAAATTAAGTGGTATTCAAAGAAATATTTTATTTGATTGAAGGATATGATATGTTATAATCTTCAGCAAAATTGATTACAGGAGTTAAATCATTGTAGCGATTTTAAACGATATAATTATTATCAATATTTTCAATCCACTCTGATTCACCAAACATCCTAAACTTCATTGTTAAAAAGTAAGTGAAACCGTTAAAAACATAATCGGTTTAATAAATAGCTTTTTGAGTTTAATTAAATGTATAATTTTTGATATAGTATGGAGGAATTAAATGACTATTAAATTCAGAGAATTGGATTATCTAAACTTCATCTATATAATAAGAAAAGTCATTTCCTCTGATTAATCCTACATTATCTTTAAATGTAATATTTTGAATAGGAGTAAAATTGTTGATTAAGTAAATTCCGCCTCCAAATAAAGATTCATTTTTTTCTATTAATACATTATCAGCTTAAATAACACTACTGCCATGAATAGCACCTCCAGAAAAAAAGCTTCTGTTACCTATTAATTTTACATTAGATAGACACATTTCGCTGTTAGTAAATAATGCTCCTCCATTTTTCTAAGAGGTAAATTATGTTATAATAGCATTTTTTATTATAATTTATTCTGCTATATTTATATAAGCAAAAGCACCATCAGCAGAAGATCTGAATGGTCCGTAAGCTTGAATATTCTACATATTGAATGCATACATATAAGTTAAATAGGCATATATTATTCCTCCTTATTAACCTGTATGCTATACTTCATCTTTAAACAAATTTAATGAGTTAAATTATAAATTATTAATACTGATTTTATCAGATCTATTTAGAAATATCAAACCACCAAATTAACTTTTAAACAAACAAGTAGGGTGTATGGTAACTGACAAATTCAAAATATTTATTTCTTTGCTATTTTGAATTGAAAAAAGAGTTCCTTTATAAGACTAAAAGTTCTAAAAAGATGATAGAGTTATATTGCTGATATCTACTTTCTTAAATTGATTTATGTAAAAAAATCCATTTTAGGAGCTGATATAATTCATTTCAACCAGTTCTACATTTCTTATTATAAGTTCACTACTATTAAAAAAACTACTATCTAAGACAAACATGCCTTATGAATTCCAGAAATTTATATCTTTTCCCTTTTGATTTTCATGGAAAATTAACTAATCTATTACTATCTTATCACAGGTTTTACTATGAAGGAATAAAGATTAATAAACTTAATATTTAAAAACCTCAATCTTTTTAATGTTGATCTTTTATGGGAAGAGTTAATTTTGAGCTAAGCAACTTAAATCAAATACTACAACTATTTGATCTTTAAAAAAAAAAATTAATAGTAAATAAATAAATATAAAATACTGTAGTTCAAGATTAATAAAGCATTTTTTATTTAAGCCAAAATTTAGTTTATTTATAAAATTAAAAAATTTAATTATTAGAATTTCATTTTCATAAAAATACTTAAAATTGTTGTAAATATTATGTTAGATACTATATTAATTAATTAAATACCAATACTAAATATGTTAAAAAATTAGATAAGGGGGAGAAAGAAGGCACTTAATAAAGTAAGAATTCGTTATCTATTATAATAATTTACCTTATTCTGAAAAAATTAACTGTGAAAATGCGATTTTGTTTGCAACATAATGTAATAAAATAACTTCATCTATGGTTATTAATGGTTATTAAGTATATTTTCTTTTAGTACACATTTAAAATAAAGGCCTTTTTAAATTAATCATTTAAATAATATTTAAAGTTTTTATAAATATATTTTTTTGAAGGTCGAGAATGAAAAAAGGCCAATCAGAAAAAAGAGATTCTATTATTTAAATGTTGATATCTAATTTTATAATCTATATATTTTAAGATGATATTTAAGCAGTAATTTCTTATTCTATTGATTTTTAAATTAAAAAGTAATTCATGTATTCTATTTGAACAGATTCTAAAGAGGAAATTTACAATTTTAGATTGCAATTATTTGTAAGATTAATATTTATGTTTTTTATATTAATGGATTTTTCAACTCTAAAAAAGTATAATTCGTATGATATTTTTTCTTTTATTTATTAGCTTTAAAGAATCAAATTAGAAATATTTAATTATTTTACAGAAGATATTCTAATTTAATATTTTCTTTCAGACTGAATCATTTCATTTTTATTATTTATGAAAATATTTTCAATATCAATTATTTCTCCTTATTATATATTTATTTAATAATTATTATCTTAAGCATTCAAATCCTCTAATATAATATTTTTAAAATGTAAATTTTTGACATTAATAAACTCTATTCCTCCATAAAAATATTGATTAATAATATTTAATTCTATATTTTAAAAATCTTATTTATTGCAATTAGCAAATATCTATCCATTTTCACCACATGCTACTTCAAATCCTTGATCAGTCAGAGTCGATTGAATATATTAATTGCAATTATTATCTATTAAAAATATAAAAATGTTTAGAATAAGCAATTTAAAAAATAAAAATAAGGAATACCTATCAGAGATATTGCACACTAGACTTTAAATATTATAAATAAAATAATTTTTATAATATTGTATAGTTTGATTGTTTTATTCTACATTTTGGTTTTAGATATTATGATGATTAAGAATGTTTACTTAGTAATTAGTTATTAGATTGATAATATAAAAAACTAATATTGTTTGTTTCTCTTTAATTTTGTTTTTGATTGAAAGACTTTTCTTGAATTAAATTAACATGTAAGTATTGTAGTATTATTAACATAATTAGATGATTTCTTTTAACTTATTTATACAATTTTTTAAAAGAAAAGTGCATTTTTCAATCAAAATAAATTTATTATCTATTAATTTTTGTGGTATTTTTAATTTCATTTTGTTTAATCAGGTGAATTATCAAATTTAATTTATTCATTTAATTTCTAAATACATGTATTTAACCAAATCAAAGATTAACAAAAGGAAATTGAACATTTTTCTACTCAAATAATTACTTTCGCTAAAATCAATAAAAAGGAAGTTATTAAATAAATATATTTCTTTGTTTTTAATCATTTATTAATCAATTATAATATTTTTAAAATTTATAAATGTATTGATTTGAAATAAAGAGCATCTTTTAGAAAAATAAACCATTCAATCTTTTAAATTAAATATACTTTTAAATTGGACATTAGGAATTAATAACTAGTTAGTTATATAGCTATTGCAGGTTAATATTTTTTAAAATTTAATAAGGGGAAATCTAATGCTTTTTTTTGTCTTTTTCATCAGATATGACTACCTGTATTCTTATATTAAGAAAAATTTTTGACTTTCCTTATAAAAAATATTTCAATATAAATTTATAAAATATGAATTTTATAAATTGAGAAAAAATTGAAAAAGAAGGATTAAGTTTATTTTTCACTCGATTTTATATGAACTGAAAACATTATTTTTTATTCAAGAATATTTTTTTTGCTTTAAGGTAAAAAATATTTAATTAATTGAAAATTAATATACCAACTATGATAGAATAAATACAATTATCCATATATCAAATACAACAGCAAAAAAATCAAAATAATTTTTATTTTTTTTGATAATTCATATTCAAAAACTAATTTGTAACTGCTTATTTTACATAGATGTAAATTATTTCAGATTATTAAATGTATTTTTACATTACAAAAAATAAAGATTAAATTTTAAATAATCATTAAAAAGTAAAATTTAACACTTAAAAGTAATTATTTTAATTTTTCTTTTATAAATTGATAAAGCTCATTTTATTTTTAATTTAATATTAATATGTATATATGCTTATTATTAAAATAAATTTCACACATTAATATCTTAATTATTTAATTCTATGTATTTTTATTAGTTTTAATCTAATTAAGAAAAGCTTTTAAAGTAAGATGAGTCATTAAATATTCTATTATTTTCATTTTAATTTAAAATTATGATATCGTTGTAATTATTTTAAACAATATATTTAGCAATATTCCTTAATTTAATAAAATTTTTTCTTTTATTTTCTGTGTATTATTTAAATCTTATCACATTTAAATTTCTGATTATAAAGTTAAAGCATCTATACTTATTTATCTTATAAAGATGAGGATAAAGCATTGAAACAAAAATTTAGGCAGCAATGTATAAAATAAATAAAATAGATATCAAATTAGAAAAAAAGAGTAATACAGTAGAAAAAACGTCATATGATTCATAACTGTTTTTAGTAGCTACTTCTTGTTAATATAATGAAAAGCTAATCATATAGGCAATCAAATATTAGCAACCAATTACTATAGATTTTATTTCCATTTCATTAAGCTTTTTTGTTATGTATGGCTGATTTTTTACTAAAATAATCAAATAAAGGATCAATATAGCTATAGAAACAAAACCTACAAGCAAAGGTGATGATAGAAATCCATATAGAGTTAGTATAAGTGAAAATTTGATTGCTAGTCTTATATACTCCCAATAAAAATATTTTCTACTGTAATCTGCATATAAGAAACCTAGCAAAAACCGACAACTAATTTTATCTAGATTAGAGCGGGTTTTAAACAAAAAGTAAAAGAGAACTCCTGGAATCAAAATAGAATAAATCAAAAAAAATGGGACTATAAATATATAAACGAACATTAATCTATCCTCATCATTACAATTAGTGTTATAATCTAGAATCGAATATGATTATCCATTGTTAAAAGTTCTACATAGCATACTTTAAATTAATATATCTATAACTGGTATGCAAAATAAGTTAGTGAAACCATAAGAGATAATAAGAGAAGCAGAATATTAAAAGCTTTTATATTTAGATTTAAAAAGCTAAAATATACTAGGAATTAATGATAAAAATACTATTATAAATGGAGCTATTGTAACGATTGCTATTTTTTAGTAAATTATAGGATAAAAAGATTTAGCATTGTTCGATAAAAAACAATCAAGAGAGAAGTTAGAGTCTGTAATAGGGCTATAAAAGCTTTGCTGGAAACTAAAAACTTTGATCCAAGATTAAGTTCCATAAAATTATGAGGATATGTTGATAATTTGAAAGTAAAATGAGAGAATTTTAATAAAAGATCCACTCTAACCTAACCTATAATATGATTTGCCTAAATAGAGAATTTTCATATCTGAAAGGTACTTTTTATAAATAAAATTCATTTACTGTCTATAATTTGTTTTGAAAATAATCAAAATAGCAGCAAATATAGCAATAACTAACAAAATTAATTTGGTGATATTGTATGAGATTTTATCACATTTGGAGCACTAGTAAATATTTTTTCTGGTATATTATCCTCCTCCTCTTGAATTGTAAAGATCGCATTCTTAGCATTCTACTCCAATATGTCCCTCTGCACATAACTGATTACCTAGATATAATTAATAAGATAAAGTTTTTATTATTTTAAATATTAAAAAAAAGTTAAAATATTATCTAAAAGTTATAAAATTAATGAAGTAAGCACAGGGATAATTAATCTTAACTAATATTCTAAATTTTTTATTAAAATTTTTATTTTTGAATAAATCTTTAGCTATAAATTTTACCTGTAAAATTACCTCCCAGGCAATTAAATTTATTTATAGAACAAGCAAATATTTGAGAAGGGTCAACTGAAAGATTTTATCTATAGAATCCTTATTTAAGTTAAGAATAATCTGCTTAACACAAATCAAAATATTCTGAAGAACAATGCATGCATTTTGTAGGTATTTTATTTATTTGTGTATTATAAATAACTGAGTCTATACAATATTAACAATAAGGTATATTTTAAATAGTTTATTGAATCATTCCGTTTGAGCAAGTGTCATTTATAAGAGAAGAAATACTAAAATATAAATTTTCATATTAACTACTAAAAAGTTCACAAATTCCAAAAAAATTATTTGATATACCTTCTTTCTAAACTGAAAATGAGTAATAAAAATTATTTATAGTCTCAGAAGTATTTTGATTTATTGTAGCAGCCTATTTATCAAGCTACTAATTACAATATAGTACAGATGTTAAATCATTATAACCATTTTAAATAATATAATTATTACTAATGTTTTCAATACATCCCTATTCTCCTTTCATTCTAAATTTCATTTTAACAAAATATGTTAAACTATTAAAAACAAAATCAGTTTTGTATTAACTTTTTTCTGTCTCATAAAATGAATAATTTTTAATTAAATAAGGTGGATTTAACAAGCTATTAAATTCAGAAAATTAGGTTAATTAAATTTCTAATATTTATTCGCTATAATCGTTTCCTTTAATTAAACCTACATTATCTTTAAAAGTAATATTTTAAAGATTTGGTACATACTATGAAAAATAAATTCCTCCACCGAACAATGATTCATTGTTTTCTATTAAAACATTTTAAGCTTTAATCAATTAGCTCATATATAGAGCTCCCCCTGTAAAAAAGCTTTTGTTTCCTATTAATTTTACATCATATAAATTTGTTTCACTACTGGTGAAAAAGGCACCTCCACTTTTTTGAGAAATAAATTAAGTTATCATAACATCTTACAATAATAAATTTTAGCTCATTATATAGGCAAAAGCCCCATCAGCACTAGAGCTAAATTATCCATAGGCTTTGATATTTTAGAAAATAGATTAAACAATTTAATTAAAATACAATATTCCTCCTTAGATACCTATATGCTTCACTTATTCCTTAAATAAATCATACTAGTTAAACTAGAAATTAGAGATATTTACTTTCTATGAGATATTCATATATATTAACCCTCCATATAAGCTATAAAACTAACAAGAGGGATAAATTGTTGCTGAAATGTTGAAAATATTGATCTTTTATGTTTTTTAAAAGGTAAAAAGAGTACCTAAAGAAGACTGTAAATTCTAAGAAGATGAAAGAGTTGTATTATTAATAAATACTTTTTAAAACTAATTTATATAAAATATACCATTTTTGCTGCTAATAAAATTAATTTGATGAAAATCAATATTATTTATTAATAATTTGGAATTATCAAAAGAGCTACCATCAAAGTTAAATATTCCTTTTGAATTCCAGATGTTAATAGCATTTCCATTTTGATTTTCATGAAAAATTAGTTAATCTATTTCGATTGTATTGTAACTTTAACTATTTATGAACAAAGCGTTGTAAGCCTAATAAGTAAAAAATTCTATCTTTTTGAACTAGATCTTCTATTCTAAAGGTTTTTTTCCATAGCATCTTAAATCAAAAATAGTAAAAAATTAGCCTAATATTTTATTAAATAGTAATTCATTAAGTAAATTAAAAATGAGTGAATAAATTACTTTCTATTGTTTAAGAAGATAAAGAAATTGGAATTTTGTCTTATACAAATTTTGTTACTATAGCTGAATCAATTGTTACTTGAGTAGACTAAAGCTATTGACTAAGAGAGCAAATCTAGAATAAGGGTATTTTAAGATTAATCAGTTAAATAATATCAAGAGTTTTTATAGCTAGGTTAATCACATTAAAGTTAATTAAAGGTATCTCTGTAATCAGTTAAACATTAATTTAAATATTTACTTATAATTTGTTAATTTAGACTTCATAAGACTAAATTTAAGTACTAATTTCTTATTCCCTGCTTTATTGTAATTAAAAGTATTACATTTATTCTATTATTAAATCTTTTTAAGATTCAATAATCAATTTTAAACTTGACTGATTTATAAGATTAATACTTAAATTTTTAATATAAATAGATTATTAAATTTTCCAAAATTAAAAATCATAAAATATGGCTGCTTCTATTTTTTAACTTTGAATATTGATATTCAAGATTTTTAGTTAAGTAACACTTGATACATTTAATTAATACTTTCTGTAGTTTCTATTGTATTAATTAAGATGATCATTCACACTATTTATTGTCATATTTAAAATAGTGATATTCTCACCTTAGTCTATCAAAATACCTATTTAGCCAAGCTTTGCATATAAGTCCTCTAAAAATATACTAGAAAAGTGCAAATTCTTGACATTTAAAAACTTAATACCTCCAATATGTCTTTGATTTTATATATTCAACTAAATATTTTAAAAATCTTGATTGTTACAATCAGCAGTTATCACTTCATTTGATAGGCACGCAACTTAAAATCCTTGATCATTCAGAATCTACTTGACATATTAATTGCAAACATCATCATCTTTATCAATAAGATAATGTTTTTAGTGGATAATACTAAATATAAATTACTTTTTAATTGATTCGCTATATTTTTAATGAAGTAAAAAAGCAATAACAGTATATTTATTAATTTAGCCATTTTATTTGATAAAATTTGTAATTAGAATCTTAACTATTAAAAATATATATCTCTCAAATTTTATCTTTCTTATTAAAGCAAGGTGTAAATCAAAATTTTTCTGAATTAAAAAAGGAATTGATATACAAAAATAAAAAATTTGAGTTCTAAAGTAATCTAAAATCTAAATATTTATCATGCTTACATTTAATTACTAATCACTATCCTTATGTATTAATGTTGTAAAAAAATTCAAATAGCTATTTGAATTTTTTTATGTTAGATAGCCAGATTCCTGGTTTAGCTAGCCTACTGATAAAATTAAATTTAAAAAACAGATTTGAATATTTATTTATTAACTCGTGGTTATAATACAAATAGAAAAATTATACTTTAACATAAAAACTCAGTAGTGTTCCATCATATTTGTTGCTGAAAAAATTTTGTTTTTTTAATTTTTTTTTGAATTTTTATAATAAAAATTATTAACCAATTATTAAAATATTTGGTAATCTTATGATATATTCATCAAGTTTATTAAACCTTTTTCATGTTTACATTATTAATAAATAATAAAAACTCATACTAAAAATAATAAATTAACTAAACATAATTATAATTTTTGTTATTTAATTTCAGGCTTTTTAATCATAATTTAATGAAACTAATTCTCTATCTTGCTAACTTCTAATTTCATTTTAATTAAAAAATATAAAATCACTAAAATTATTTTAAACAATTTATTTTGCAAGATTTCTTAACTTGATGAGATTTTTCCTTTTATTTTCTGTATATTATTTAAATCTTAGCACTTTTAAATATTTTAGTAAAAAATTAAAGCATCTAAATTTTTTCAGCTTGTAAATATGAGGATAAAGCATTGATACAAAAATTTATCCAGCCATATACGCAATAAATAAAATGGATATCAGATTATATAAAAAAAGTAAAATGGTTGATATTAGGTTGTATTAATCAAAACTGTTTTTGTAAGCTATTTCTTGTTAATATAAAGAAAAGCTAATCATATAGGCAATTAAATATTAACAACCAATTACTATTGATTTTACTTCAATTTCATTTAGTTTTCTTGTAATATATGGTTGTTTCTTTACTAAAAATATCAAATAAAGTATCAATATAGCTAGCGAGACAAAACCGAGTAAAAGAGGAGATGATAAAAACCCATAGGCAGCTACTATAAGAGTAAATTTAATTGCTAGTCGGATATACTCCCAATAAAAATACTTTTTACGATAATCCGCATACAAGAATCCAAGCAAAAAGCGACAGCTAATTTTATCAAGATTATCACGGTTTTTATACAAATAGTAAAAGAGAACTCCTGGGATAATAATTGAATAAATCAAAAGAAACGGGATAATAAAAGCAAATATGAACACCAATCTATCACTATCATTGCAATTAGTATTAAAATCAAGAATAGAATAAGATTCTCCATTATAAAATGTTTTACAAAGCATACCTGAAATCAATACATCTATTACAGGTATGATAAATAAGTTAGTGAATCCATATGAAATAATAAGAGAAGCAGAATATTAAAATCTTTTGTATTTAGATTTAAATAGCTAGAAAATACTAGGAATTAAGGATAAAGCTACAAAAATAAATGGAGCTATTGTGAGAATTACTATTTTTTAGTAAGTAACAGAATTAGAATTATTTGTGAAGCTTGACAAAAAGCAATCTAAAGAAAAGGCAGAGTCAGTAATTGGGTTATAAAAGCTTTGCTGGAAACTAAAAACATTGATCCAAGACTAAGTTCCATAAAGTTATGAGGAAATGTTGATAATTTGAAAGTAAAAGGAGAGAATTTTAATATAAGAGCCACTTTAACCTAATCTATAATATGATTTACCAAGATAGAGCATTTTCATATCTGAAAGGTATTTCATATAAATAAAATTCTTTTGTTATCTATAATTTGTTTTGAAGATAATCAAAATTACAACAAAAATAGCTAATACTAAGAAAATTATTCTGATAATATTATAAGAAATAAGATCACATTCAGAGCACTAATAAATATTCTTTCTTGTAAATTTACCATCTCCCCTTACATTGTTAAGATCACATTCTTAACATTCAACTCCAATATGTCCTTTGGCACATAGCTAATTACCTTAATAATTTTTATAAAATAAAACTTTAAATATTTAAAATATACTAAATTGTAAGAACATTATGATTCATCAATTTTTTCATAAGAAATATAAATAAAATAATTTTTTACAATTAGAAAAGTATTAATTTATATTAAAAAATTTATGGACGCATAAATAAATAGGCATTTTAATAAATTAAATTTATTTTTTTAAGTTTAAATGAATCTTTAGCCAAAAATAAATTTTACCTGTGAAGTTACCTCCCAGGCAATTAAATTTATTAATAGAACAGGCAAATATTTGAGAAGAATCAACTGTAGGATTTTGTCTCCAAAATCCTTATTTTAGAGAAGAATAATCTGCTTAACACAAATCAAAATACTCCCTTGAACAAGACAAGCACTTTGCAGATGGATTATTTGCTTAGGTATTAAAAACTACTGAGTCTATGCAATATTAGCAATAAGGTATGCTTTAAAGAGTCTATTAAATCATTCCGTTAGAACAGTTATCATTGATTTTAGAAGTTAAAGAAAAATAAATATTGCCATAAGTACTGCATTAACCAAAAAATTCATTTGTTTTAGATTTTAATTAAACTGAAAAAGAGTAAAAAAATTAATTTAAATTTTGAGAAATATTTTATTTTATAATGATCTCTTTATTATTTAGCTATTGATTGCAGTATAAGATAGACGTTAAATCATTATAACCATTATACATTATTTAATCATTATTAATATATTCAATCCATTCATTTTCACCATACATTCTAAATTTTATAGTGACAAAGTATGTAAAAGTATTGAAAACAAAATCTGTGTAATATGAATAATATTCTATTTCTTTCATTTAATAGTTTTTAACTTAATAAGGTGGATATAATTAACTATTGTATTCAAATAATTACATTAATCTAATTTCTAATATATAATAGCTATAATCGTTTCCCCTGATTAATCCTATATTATTCTTAAAAGTAATATTTTAAGGTAAATAATATTCTGAAAAATAAATTCCTCCTCCAAATAGTGATTCATTTTTTTCAATTAAAACATTTTAAGCTTCAAGTAATTCCTAAATATGCAGAGCTCCTCCTGTAAAATAACTTTTATTTTCTATTAAATTTACATCATATAAACTAGCTTTACTTCTGATAAAAAATGCACCACCACTTTTTTAAGAAGTGAATTTAGTTATTATAATATCCTATAATTCTAAACTCAAGCTTATTATATAGGCAAAAGCTCCATCTGCAGACGAACTGAATGCTCCATAGGCTTTGATACTTTAAAAGATAACTTTCTTAGCATTATTTGTATAAATAATACCTCCTTAGAGACCTATATGTTATACTACTTCTTTAAACTATTCTAAATAGTTAAATTTAAGATTAGAAATGCTTGCTAACACTAAGTTGTCCATAAAAATCAAACCTCCATACAAGCTTTAGAACTAACAAGAAGGATAGATAGTTGCTGAAAGGTTGAAAATATTGATTTGATTTGTTTTTAGAAAGGTAAAAAGAGTACCTTAAGAAGACTAAAAGTTCTAAGAAGAAGAAAGAGTTGTATTATTAATTGATACTTTTGTAAATTTATTTGTATAAAATATACCGTTCGAGCTGCTAATAAAATTGATTTGACGAAGATCAATATTATTTATTTATAATTCAGAATAATCAAAGGAGCTGCCATCAAAGTAAAACATACCTTACGAATTCCAGATATTAATGCCACTGCTGTATGCATTTTCATGAAAAATTAATTAATCTATTATAATTATTTCGAAATTTTAACAATCTATGAACAAAGCATTGTATACCTAATAAGTAAAAAATTCTATCCTATTGAATAAAATCTTTTGTTTAAAAGGTTATTATGTATCACGCCTAAAGTCAAAGAAAGCAAACGATTGATCTTATTTTTTTTAAATAGAAAATTAATTAAAGAAATTAAATGTAAATGGGTGGATATATATATTACTTTGGACATCTTAAGAAGACGCAGAAGTTGGAATTTAATTTTAAATAATTTATTGTAAAATAACAGAATCTACAGTTACTTACATATATTCATCATCATTTTAACTTAAGTTACATACTTACAATAAAGGTTTTCTTAAGTTAATTATTTTAATAATGTTTAAAGTTTCGATAGCAAGATTATTAACAATAAAATTGATTAAAGGTGAATCTTTATCTATATTATTTTCATATAAAATATCAAAATCAAAATTATTAATCTAGATATTTTCAGATTAAAATTAAATGCTGCTTTCCAATACGAATTTTGATATTAAAAAAAAGAAATTTATTTATTTTATTAAAATATATTTTTAGGATTCGATTAATATTTGAAGTGTGTAGTAATTTATAAGATTTAGATTAGCACTTGCTATTTATAATGATTTTTAAATGTTGTCGAATTTAAATTCATAATTTATCTATGCTTCTATTCTTTAACTTTGAATGTTGAAATTTAATATATTTAATTCATCAACATTAGATATGATTAAAATATATTTCCTATTATATCTATTATATATATTTCCATGATCATCCATACTATTTATAATTAAATTTTGAATGGTAATATTTTCACCTTGTAATATTTTAATTCCTATTTAGCCTGGTAAAACATATAAATCCTCTAAAAGAATATTAGCAAAATGTAGATTTTTGACATTTATAAACTAAATACCTCCTAGCTATCTTTATATGTTTATTTAAATATTTTCATAATCTTGATTGTTGCAATCAACTTTTATAACTTTATTTAATCCGCATGCCACTTTAAATCCTTAATCAATCAAATTCTACTCAACTTATTAATCACAAAGATTCTCATTATCTTTAACAATAAAATAGTATTTTTAGCTATTTTTATTTAAGGAATAAATAAAAAAAATTTACTATTTAATTGATTAGCTATAAAGCTAGTTAATAAGCTAAAGATGAAAAGACTATTTAATATTTTGACCATTTTATTTACTAAATTTTGGAATATTAAAAATAATTAGATATCTCTCAAATTTTGTTAGCCTTAATTTAATGAAATCGAAATAGATATTTTATTTAATCTAAATTACTATTTATATTAAAAAATGAATTGACTATCATACCAAAACTTAGGTTTAAAAATAATTAGGCCTCCTAATATATAATAGGTAAGGGGAATTAGCCCAACCCAACCTTTTTTTACTTTTTCTTAAAATTTTAAAGCATTAAAAAATTCCCCTTTCTTCATTTATTAGTGTATTATATAAATATGAGTAAGGGGTGTGTTTAATATGTGTATTATTCAATCTAAAAAGAGTTAAAATATAATTAAATATACTCTCTTATTTGATGAAAGGATAAAAAAATTATAAACTAATTTTAAAAATAATCTTATTATATGTTAATCAAAATTTATTTATTAAATCTTTTTCAAGTTTACATATTTAATAAATAATAACATCTAATAGAAAAAAAAAAAAAACATAATTATTATTTTTTTAGTATAATATCATGCTTATTAATCATATTATAATTTAACTAATTCTGTGTCTTGATATTAGCATTAGCATAATTTAGACGTGTCTTCAATCAAAGATTAGTTATTATAATAACTTCTACTTTCATTTTAATTTAAAATTATAAAATCACTAAAATTATTTTAAACAATAGATTTTGCAAGATTTCTTAACTTGATGAAATTTTTCCTTTTATTTTCTGTATATTATTTAAATCTTAGTACTTTTAAATATTTTACTAAAAAATTAAAGCATCTAAATTTTTTCAGCTTGTAAATATGAGGATAAAGCATTGATACAAAAATTTATCCAGCCATATACGCAATAAATAAAATGGATATCAGATTATATAAAAAAAGTAAAATGGTTGACAATAGGTTGTATTAGTCAAAACTGTTTTTGTAAGCTATTTCTTGTTGATATAAAGAAAAACTAATCATGTATGCAATTAAATATTAACAACCAATTACTATTGATTTTACTTCAATTTCATTGAGTTTTCTCGTAATATATGGTTGTTTCTTTACTAAAAATATCAAATAAAGTATCAATATAGCTAGCGAGACAAAACCAAGTAAAAGAGGATATGATAAAAACCCATACGCAGCTACTATAAGAATAAATTTAATTGCTAGTCGGATATACTCCCAATAAAAATACTTTTTACGATAATCCGCATACAAGAATCCAAGCAAAAAGCGACAGCTAATTTTATCAAGATTATCACGGTTTTTATACAAAAAGTAAAAGAGAACTCCTGGGATAATAATTGAATAAATCAAAAGAAACGGGATAATAAAAGCAAATATGAACACCAATCTATCACTATCATTGCAATTAGTATTAAAATCAAGAATAGAATATGATTCTCCATTATAAAATGTTTTACAAAGCATACCTGAAATCAATACATCTATTACTGGTATGATAAACAAGTTAGTGAATCCATATGAAATAATAAGAGAAGCAGAATATTAAAATCTTTTGTATTTAGATTTAAATAGCTAGAAAATACTAGGAATTAAGGATAAAGCTACAAAAATAAATGGAGCTGTTGTTAGAATTACTATTTTTTAGTAAGTAACAGAATTAGAATTATTTGTGAAGCTTGACAAAAAGCAATCTAAAGAAAAGGCAGAGTCAGTAATTGGGTTATAAAAGCTTTGCTGGAAACTAAAAACATTGATCCAAGACTAAGTTCCATAAAGTTATGAGGAAATGTTGATAATTTGAAAGTAAAAGGAGAGAATTTTAATATAAGAGCCACTTTAACCTAATCTATAATATGATTTACCAAGATAGAGCATTTTCATATCTGAAAGATATTTCATATAAATAAAATTCTTTTGTTATCTATAATTTGTTTTGAAGATAATCAAAATAACAACAAAAATAGCTAATACTAAGAAAGATATTCTGACAATGTTATAAGAAATAAGATCGCATTCTGAGCACTAATAAATATTCTTTCTTGTAAATTTACCATCTCCCCTTATATTGTTAAGATCACATTCTTAACATTCAACTCCAATATGTCCTTTTGCACATAGCTAATTACCTTAATAATTTATAAAATTAAACTTTCAATTTTTAGAATTTTAATTAATTGTAAGAATATTATGATTCATGAATTTTTTTCAAGAAGAAATAAATATACAATTAGAAAACTGTTAATTAACATTAAAAATTTAATAAATACATAAATAAATAGGTATTTTAATTTATAAAATTAATTTTTTTAAGTTTAAATTTATAAAAATATTGAAAGTTTGTTTTTTCTTTGAAAATAATAATTTTATTGATTTGAATAAGAATCAAAATTTATTAAAATAAAATTGATTTATCAAAAAATATTTATTAAAATTAAATATTTTTTTAGGAGAATTTAAAATAATATTGTTAAAATTTGAAAAAAAAATTTTGCTAATTCTATAAAATTCTATTGATATGATGTATCGAGGGGGTCGAATTTTAATTAGTTTTTATTTAAAAATTGAATACTTTTGATTTTTAAAAAAATCTTTAGCGAAAAATAAATTTTACCTGTGAAGTTACCTCCCAAGCAATTAAATTTATTTATAGAACATGCAAATATTTGAGAAGGGTCAACTGTAAGATTTTATCTCCAAAATCCTTATTTTAGGGAAGAATAATCTGCTTAACACAAATCAAAATACTCCCTTGAACAAGACAAGCACTTTGCAGATGGATTATTTACTTAGGTATTAAAAACTACTGAGTCGTCTATGCAATATTAGCAATAAGGTATGTTTTAAAGAGTTTATTAAATCATCCCGCTAGAACAGTTATCATTTATTTTAGAAGTTAAAAAAAAAGAAAGATTATCTTAAGTACTGCATTAACCAAAAAATTCATTTGTTTTAGCTTTTTTTTAAACTGAAAAAGAGTAAAAAAATTAATTTAAATTTTGAGAAATATTTTATTTTATTATAATCTCTTTATTATTTAGCTATTGATTGCAGTATAAGATAGAAGTTAAATCATTATAGCCATTCTACATTATTTAATCATTATTAATATATTCAATCCATTCATTTTCACCATACATTTTAAACTTAATGGTGACAAAGTATGTAAAAGTATTGAAAATAAAATCTGTGTAATATTACTAATTTTTAGTTTCTTTCATTTAATATGTTTTAACTTAATAAGGTGGATATAGTTAACTATTGTATTCAAATAATTATATTAACTTAATTTAATTAATAGAAAAGCTATAATCGTTTCCCCTGATTAATCCTATATTATTCTTAAAAATAATATTTTAAGGGACAGGTAAATAATATTATGAAAAATAAATTCCTCCTCCAAATAGTGATTCATTTTTTTCAATTAAAACATTTTAAACTTCGAATAATTCCTAAATATATAGAGCTCCTCCTGTAAAATAGCTTTTATTTCCTATTAATTTTACATCTTTTAAACTAGCTTTACTACTGATAAAAAATGCACCGCCACTTTTTTAAGAAGTGAATTTAGTTATTATAATATCTTATAATCCTAAAGTCTAGCCTTATATATATGCAAAAGCTCCATCAGCAGACGAACTGAATGCTCCATAAGCTTTGATACTTTAAAGGATAACTTTCTTAGCATAATTAGTATAAATAATACCTCCTTAGATACCTATATGTTACACTATTTCTTTAAACTATTATAAATAATTAAATTTAAGATTAGAAATGCTTGCTAACTCTATGTTTTCCATAAAAATCAAACCTCCTTACAAGCTTTAGAACTAACAAGAAGGATAGATAGTTGCTGAAAGGTTGAAAATATTGATTTGATTTGTTTTTTGAAAGGTAAAAAGAGTACCTTAAGAAGACTAAAAGTTCTAAGAAGACAAAATAGTTGTATTATTAATTGATACTTTTGTAAATTCATTTGCATAAAATATACCATTCGAGCTGCTAATAAAATTGATTTGACGAAGATCAATATTATTTATTTATAATTCAGAATAATCAAAGGAGCTGCCATCAAAGTAGAACATACCTTATGAATTCCAGATATTAATGTCACTATTGTATGTATTTTCATGAAAAATTAATTAATCTATTATAATTATTTCGAAATTCTAACTATTTATGAATAAACCATTGTATACCTAATAAGTAAAAAACTCTATCTTTTTGAATAAAATCTTTTGCTTAAAAAGTTTTTATCCTTAACACCTTAAGTCAAAAATAACAAATAATTGATCTTGTTTTTTTTAAATAGAAAATTAATTAATTAAATAAATAAATAAATAAATTAAAACTGAATATATTTTACTTTGAGCACTTTAAGAAGAGGTAGAAGTTGGAACTTAATTTTAAGTTATTTATTGTAAAACCACTGAATCAATAGTTACTTGCATATATTAATCACCATACTAACTTAAGGTGCATATTTAGAATAAAGAATTTTTTGGGTTAATTATTTTAATAATGTTAAAAGTTTTGATAGCAAGATTATTCCCAATAAAATTAATTAAAGGTATACCATAACTATAATTGTATTCTTATTAAATATCTAAATCTAAATTATTAATCTAGATATTTTCAGATTAAATTTAAATGATAGTTTCTTATGCATATCTTACCATTAAAAATTACAGATTCATTTATTTTATTAAAATATATTTTTAGGATTCAATAAATATTTGAAGTGTTTAGTAATTTATAAGATTTAGATTTGCACTAGCTATTTATAATGATTTTTAAATGTTGTCGAATTTAAATTCATAATTTATCTATGCTTCAATTCTTTAACTTTGAATATTGAAATTTTATATATTTAATTCATCAACATTTGATATTATTAAAGTATATTCCCTATTATAACTATTATATTTACTTCCACTATCATCCTTGCTATTTACTAGAATATTTTAAATGGTAATATTTTCACCTTGTAATATTTTAATCCCACTTTAGCCTCGTAAAACATATATATCCTCTAAAAGGATATTAGCGAAATGTATATTTTTGACGTTTATAAACTAAATGCCTCCTTATTATTTTAATATATTGATTTAAATATTTTCATAGTCTTGATTGTTGCAATCAACTATTATAACTTAATCTAATCCGCATGTCACATTAAATCCTTAATCAATCAGATTCTACTCAACTTATTAATCACAAATATTCTCATCATCTTTTACAATAAAATAGTATTTTTAGCTATTTTTATCAAAATCATAAATAAAAAAGATTTACTATTTAATTGATTCACTATAATGTTAATTAGTAAGCTAAAAGCGAAAAGGTTATTTATGATTTTAACCATTTTATTTTAAAAACTTTGTAATAAAATCCTTTAATATTAAAAGTAATTTAGATTGATTGATTGATATCTCTCAAATTTTGTTTGTTATCGTTATTTTCAGCGAAATCAAAATATATATTTTGTTTAATCTAAATTATTACTTCTATTAATACATAAATAAATAGATTGATTACCAAATGTTAAAAATTAAGGTTAATAATAATTAGGTCTCTTAATACCTTTTTCTGATATCAAAAATTAGCTGATCAGGTTTATATTTTATTCAAATTTAATTTTGGTATTTTTTTACTGAAATAAATGCTTTTAATTAATTAGTCATTTTTAAATTTATGATAAAGAAAGAGAAAGAGAACCTTAGATTTTTATTTTCTTACAGATTTAATGTATGTATTAAAGTATCTTAAATATCTTCCATATTTTATTTATATTGTTCAATAATAATTTTTATTTGAATTAAAATGCTCATTATAAATAAACTAACCTTATATTAAAAATATATTTAAATAGTAAATGCTTTAATATTTTTACCATTAATTTTTAAATAAGAAAAAATAAAATCATTTATTTAATTTTTTATTTTTTATATCTAATTTTAAATTTATATTTTAAAAAACTAAATACAAACAAACAAAATTTTTAACAAATAAAAAAAAAAAAACCAATTCTTTGAATATAAAAAATAAATTAATTAGATGATGATATTTTTATTTATTTTATTTTATAATTAAATTAATTTTCTCATACTTTCCTTTTAAAATATATTCAAATTTAATTTGAATTCTTAACTAGAAAGAAAAATTTTAATAGCAATTAACTTATAAAATAAAATTAAAAAGCTACCTAAGAATATAAAATTCTTATAAGAAAGTATGAAAAATAATTAATGATGGATTATGCCTACTAATTTTAAAAACTTTCTGCTTATATTATTGTAAATTTAAAAAATAATTTATTCATAATATTATCTCATCTTCATAAATTTTGTTAACAATAAATTGACCAGCCAACCTCTATATAGATTACTTTTTTACTTTCTTTTAATTTATTTTATGAAGCTTTTAGTATAAAAACTTGCTGAAACAAAAGAATATTTAGTAGAAGTCTTTAAATTATAAAAATTAAAAAAATTAATACTAGTTTATGCTAACATTTTTAGATCACTTATATATAATTAGTTAGTTAGTTAGTTAATTAATTTATTATTTTAGATTGATCTGATGAATGCATACATGACTAAGTTAGTCAATTAATATATAGAGATAGATACATCAAAAATATCTAATAATTAAAAAAAATTAAATTTCTTAATTAAAAAATCAAAAAATAATTTAGAGTGCAAATATATAGAAGGCTTATCAAGCAAGCTAAGCAATATAAATAACTAAGCTATAAACAAACAAATAAATAAACAAACAAACAAATTTAATTTAAAGATATAGTTAATAGAAGTAATTTTAGCTGGTTAATATGAAAAAGCTAGCATTATTAATTGGGAATGAACAGGATGAATCTTCGCCTACTGGCTAAAATCTCAAAAATAGCGATTGCTTTATTTGCAAGAATGATTAAGATATGTATATGAAAGCTCTTGAAAAAAAGAAAGTGATCAATTGTATAATTTGTAATAAACTACAGCATCCTATTTGTTATAATATTTAGAATTAGACTGATTCTATAACAAACAATTTTGCCTGTATTCCTTGCAGAATACTTTACAATTAACCTTAGATATAAAAATTCGAAAATATAAATGGTCCATTTATTGTTTTCCCAAAGGAAAAATAACAAGGAACAATTCACTTCATCCTTGAAGAAATGCACAGTCTTCAATTAGAAAGAAATCAATTCAATGACTTGTGCGTTTATTGTATGAAATTAGATCTTATGGATAACATGAATAAGCCATTATACTATATTTGGCCTTCTGACAATATTGTAATAAAAATTAATGAGGAAATTCAATCTTACAATCTAGACTCTCTTTGCATAGTAGAAAAAGGCGACATCTGCTACAACTCTAAAAATAAATTTGAATATAATCTAGGTGATATTTAATAAAAAGATTAAAAACCAATTGCCATAGGTAATTATTTATTTCTTTCTTTCTTTGTTTATTTTTTATACTTGTTTACGTCAATCATTTTTTATATTCAAACAAATCCTTTCAAAATAAATACTTCTTCAACATTCTTAATTCATAACATGTGTAATAATTTATTTGAAGTAGACTTAATTTTTTATAATCATGAATCAATCAAGAATACTTTGGTTGTTTGAAATAAGCTTCTTATTTAATAAAAATTATATATATATTTATAGGAATAGGAATTGTGTCTAATGGAAATATGTTTTAAGTTATCGAAAAAGTATCTTTAGGATAAACCTAAACAGAAGAGGATATGATTAAATAATATAAAGAGTGGGCTAAGGATTTAGAAATAGCAATACCAATGAAGGATCAAATTACATAAACCCTTTTGAAATGGTAATAATTAATTTTAAGCAAATTCATTCTTTGACTTATTGATTGATACAAATTAAAAAATTTAATAAATAAAATATCACTTTAATTGTAAAATAGATATTTCAATGAATAAGTTCGATTTATATTTTTTCAATGAATTTCAATGGGAATTTATTTTAATTTATTTATTTATAGCAGTTTAGTTAAAATTTTAGATTTATTTTTTTAATGAGAAAAAGAAAGAAAGTTTAATTTAAATAAATTTATTTTAATTATTGATCATACATACAAACATACATATTAAAAGGCCTGCTAGAGGGAAAAATTGCAACCACTTTACTTGTATTGATATGTACTCTTATTTAGAGTTTAATTTATAGAATTCTAACTTGCAAAAAAGTAGATGGGCTTGTCCTACTTGCCAGCAGAGGATGTACATTAAGGACATAATTTTTGACAAATACTTGAATAGATTTGTTAAGGAATAAATAATAAATAAAATAGATCCAAATCACATTTAGTTCATTGAGGAAGTTATTTGTGATTAAAATGGGAATCTTAGGATTGGTGATGAATCTATTTAGAAAATACAAAAGATGCAGTTAAAAAAATTTCTAGTTTCGGAAAATAAGAGAATTGAGTGTAGTTTGGAGGAAAAAAAGAAAGAATTTGAATAAAATATTAAGTTAGAAATATAAAAAAAGTTAAATTAACCTCTTTAAGCAAACACGAGCTTAGATGAAGACAAACTAACTGCTCTCCTTGAATTTAAATAAATGTATCCAAAACTTGGTATGGACGAGTTATGGTAAATATTTAACAATCCTGAATAGAAAAGTCAATTGGATTTCTTAATTAGCTTGGATGAATAAGAACTAGTCATTTATTTAATGGAAAATTACCCAAATTTAAGAGATTTATCTAATTTCTCTCAGGCTGAGGTAGTTTACCACAATCAATTTGAAAGTATTCTAAAAGTTTTGCAAACGAATATTAAATAAAATGAAGAGGCCTTTTACTTGATTTACAAATACAGCGAGCATAACAGTTAGCAGTAAGAAAGCATATTTGCTTCTATAGTAGCTTCTATTTTTACTATAATTATCTTTAAAAAGAATAAAATGGAATATTAAAAAGCGGATCTGATAACTCCAACATTCATATATCTTGCAACCTAATTTGGTTTTTATCATGAAAATGTTAGCTAATGTCCAGCAGGTCTTTTAATTGGTGCTCTTTTCTTCTTTTACAAACACATTATGAATTTCTCTTTCTAAAGAGCTTGCAATTTATTCTGCCAGTTTGTGAACTTTAATGGAAACGAGAATTTTTTCCTCTCTTTATAAGACTCTACAACAGATTTTTTAGCTGACACAATCTCTTCTTTCCTTAAAATGTAGAACTGTCTAGTTGATTAAGATAACTTTGATTCAGTTTTATTCTTCCAGAAATTGTTGCTTAAGTAACTGTAAAAATTGCTTTTAGATCAGAATTCCGAAGTTAGCCTTAGATAATAAATCTGTCTATTTTAGACAATTAACAAAGCAATTTTCAGGCTTAACCCAAGCTACAATAAAAAACCATTTAAAGAAGCTAAAGAATTTATCTCGAAATTTGTTAACGGAGATAAAGACATCATAAAACACATAAAACAATATTCATAAATTTTTATCATCTGATCAAGTTATAAAAAAATAAATAAAACAGATAGAATAAATGAATGAATGAATAATTTTTTAATTTATTTTAAAATCTCAATTCGCTCAATTTTATCAAGCAATCTAAGTATTTAAAAAAATTGATAAATACCAACCTGAAAAATAATTATTTATTAAAAATTCAATAGATTAGTTAATTTATATTGTTTAATTTAAATTTATTTTACTTTAAAAGTTGTAAATATTTGAATGATATATATATAGATAGTATGATTAAGTATATTTATTAAATTTGTTAAAAATTCTTTAATTTAATCATCAAAATAAATAAATAAATTATATAATATTATATCACAAGCAACTCCTTTTTATTACTTTTAAAATAATTAAAGTTAATATAATTATTGATTTTTGAATTCCCTTGGTATGTATTTGGTCTTGCTAGTTATGAGGTAATACGGTATTTAAGTTTTTTAAATAAAATTATTAACAATTATTATTTAATTAAAAAAAACTAATGGAAAGTTAAATCATGTTAATTGTCTTATTTTGAATATCTTTAATTAAAAAAAATAGTCAATAATTTAATTTTTACAAAAAGTAACTTTGAATCTTCTTTTTTAATTTATTTTATTAACGAAAGAAAATTCAGATTTTTGTACTGTCATTTAAACTCAATAAAATTTGTAACCTGAAATTAGAAATAATTAATAATATATTGCCTAATCTCAAATCAAAAGCCTAAAGCTGAATAATAATTTATAGACTTGTATAGCCCTAATCATTTCTATTTACAAACAATTTAAATTTTATTATTAATTGTTTAAATATATATTTTACAAAGGTAAGGAAGGTAAAAGAATTATTTATAATTCATTCATTATAAAAATATCAAAAAGTTTAAAGATAAAATTAATGGAATAAGATCGCTAGATAATTTTAAATAACAAAGAAGATAGTGCTGGTTTAGATATAAGACCAATAAGCTATAGAACTTAAATACCTTTTTTGGTTTGTGAAATAATTATAAGTGTGATGCACTATTTTGCTGTTGAAAATGGGAAAACAATTTATAGTTTTACATTTTTGATGCTTTTACTTCAATTCTGCCATTTCTTATTTAAGATATTTACAGATAAAATAAATAAATACATTATATTAGCCACTCTTCTTTTAAACGTTTTTAATTTTGTTTGGTATTACTTGGACTTGGATCATAACTGTTCAGATTAATTCACAATTCTTCAACTGGCTGGATCTTTATTGAGTTATACTAAAATCTGGTATTCATTTATATATTTCTGTTAGTCAAATAAAAATAGAAAATTTTAAAATTTCTTTGGTGACTGCTTTAGGACAAACAAATACTCTCTACTATTTAAAATATTTTTGGTCAGTTTAATTACAACTGAATTCTTATTATCATTAGGATATATTTCAAGCATAGAGGATCATAATAATTTTAATTTTAACTCAGTAAAAACAATAAGGATCTTGACTTCTATGTTAATAATAGGGCATGTAATATCTTTATTAATTCCCTTTATAAAATCAAAACTGCAATGACAAAATACAGATTATATGTTATTCTAACTCAATATAAAATATTGTAATCAAACCTTCTGAATGATAAATAAATAAACAAATGAATTTAATTACTTCTTTCTTTATTAATTTTTG
Source organism: Tetrahymena thermophila SB210 (assembly GCF_000189635.1). Lineage (NCBI taxonomy): Eukaryota > Ciliophora > Oligohymenophorea > Hymenostomatida > Tetrahymenidae > Tetrahymena > Tetrahymena thermophila. Next base: position 678,198 of record NW_002476432.1, read on the forward strand.
TGATAAGAAATTAATTTTATTTTATATTTTTATATTTCTTATGAAAGAAATTTTTTTATGAAAAAATTAAGTTTAAATTTTGTAATTTTATTAGATTATATTTATTGGCTGTTTAGATAAAAGCTGCATCTAATAAATCACTTACTTTCATTCATATCGATAAATTTTAAAAACCAAAAAACCTTTGTTTCTGAAAAAACAAAAACTAAAAAATATACATTTGAAAGAAAAAAATTCATTCAATTTTATTCAATAAAATTTTTAAAAACAAATTAATAAACAAAAATAATTAAAATAATAAGAAAAGTTAAATATGTATTGCTTTTTAAACTAAGCTAGGCTTTGATAAAAGCTAGTATTTAAAAAGCATTTAAATTAAAATATAGAAGATAAGAGAAGATCTTCAAACAAATTTACAATAAAAATTAGAAGTTTTCTTAGGTAAAATCTAAAAATCAAGGAGTTAAAATTTAATTAATATTTTTAGGTTTTTAATTAATTGTTAGTATACTGCAATTTTTTGCAATTTAATTAAGACAAATTATTAATAATTCGGCTTTCTTCTATATTTTTTCGGAAAGGAAAAAAGAGTCTTCTAGACAATATAATTTCTAACTTTGAATTTGTTATGGTATGCATATGTTAATGTTTGTTTTAAGTATAAATATAGTTTCAAAATAAATTGATATACAAATATTTTTAGAAATAAATAGATCAATGCATTAATTAATAAACAGATAGATATTTAATAAATTGATAAAATTATAAGTTTTTGTATCAGAAAATATTTAAATATATTTTATATCAGCTAAAATTAATAAAGTCAGTTTTGAAAATAGTAAAAGAAAAAATAATTAATTAATTATAAATATGAATTATATATGTATTTTCAATAAAGCAACTACCAAATAAGTATACTGTATAGTTCTTAAAATGATTGATGTAATATAAAAAAAGATATTTATTTTTGTATAATAAATTTTTTAAATTTAATTTAAATTATAAAATTGTAATCAAAACAAACTCGCACAAAAAATACTTAGATAGATAGATAGATAGATAGATAGATAGATAGATAGATAGATAGATAGATAGATAGATAGGTCTAATTGAAGAAAATATGTAGCAGCTTTTTGATAATCTAAAAGATTTATACAGTATTAATTTAATTGATAAAAATAATGATAGCAATTATGAAGAAGTTTAAGAGAGTAAAATAATATTTGTGGAGAAAGAATAATAAGATTATGCTCTAAAAATAATAAATTTAAATTAAAGTGAAAGTAATAAAATAGATGATGAGAGATTATAATAATAATTAATTTATGTGTAATTTTTAAAGAAAACTAACCATCCTAATATAGTTAGGTGCTATGATTATTACGTTATTGGTAATTATTTATGTATTCTTATGGAAAAATATTAATATAATTTATCATAATGCTCATTCGATTATGGTTGCATGGATTGGGATGAAACAAACAAGTGTCGCTTATATTAGTTTTTTGATATTCTAAATGCAGTATCATTTATTCATTAAAGTGGATTCTTAATAAGAAAATTGTCACTTAGTAAAATAGTTTTTGATGACGATTACCGTTTAAAAATTTATGATTTTTAGGTTTAATCTAAAGATTTGTCTTTATTTCCTTCAAGCGATTAAAATTTGCAATCTTAATTTAGAATTGAGTAATAAAAACTATTTATTTCGTGTAACCAAAATTAATCTAAGCAATAAAACAGCTGGATAATAGGAACGTTTTTGTATTATTTATGTATAAGAATCGGTGAAAATAAAGTCAACATGATAATAGATTTAGTTGAAGGGAAAGAGTCATTTAAATAAATTGAAAATCTACACTAAGATTTGAATAATGTGCTAAAATTAATGATATAAAATAGAAATTAAGAGAATATCATAGTTTAAGCTATGAGTTTGCTGTCAGGAGTAGAAGACTATTAAGAAATAATAAAATTTCTTTAAGATTATTAGTTAGTAAAAAATGAAGAAGAATAATACCCAATAATCAAAAGAGGTAAATTAGTTAGATTTAATGATTCTCAGCCACATATTTTGTTTGAAAAATTAAATAAATTTCTACTTTAAAAATACCCTGAAAATATTGAGTACATTATTGACAGAGTAATAATTCTATAACATGTAAAAGAAAATTTTGAAATAAGTATTGAATTATGCTAGAGAGCTTTGAAAATTGATTGCAATAATGAATAAGCTGAGTAATACCTTTGTTTGTCTTTAGCAGAAAAATACAAAGATAAATATATTGATTACTTTTTGGAATTCTTATTAAGATTTCCTGAAAATCAAATAGTAATATCTAGATTAGCAAGCGCCTATTATGATAAAAAATAATATCAAAATGCATTAGAGACATACAGCTAATTATTATTATTAATTGACAAATAAGAAACTAAAATTCTCTCAAAATATTGGGTCTACATTTTTATTGGTAATTAATTAAATATTTTCAATATTTATTTATTAAATTAAAAAATTAAAAAATAAATTAATTAATTACCATAAATCCTCATAAATTCTCACCAGCATAAATTTTCACAATATTTTGTGAATATTTTCACCATATAGTAATCCTGGAGTTTGGGGTGGGGGTTGGTGAGAATTAATGAGGATTTACGGTAATTACCTTGCAAAGTTAAAATTTAAATTTAATTTTTTATCCTAATTACTTTTTTTTAAATATTTGATCTTTATTTATTTATGATTAGTTTTTAATTATTTATGGCTTAAAGATTAAATATTAAGAAAATAAATGAAAAAGTATGAGAAGCCTATTAAATTTTTTAATTTGAGAATTGAATATTATGAATACAAAGGCTTACAATTTATTTAAAAAATTATAAATAGCATTAAAATTTCTTTCTTTTTACATTAATTTTTTAAGTAAATAAATAAATTAAAAAATTAATTAATTACCTTGCAAAGTTAAAATAAATTATTTTAAATTAAATTTTTTATTCTAATTACTTTTTTTAAAATATTTGATCTTTATTTATTTATGATTAGTTTTTAATTATTTATGTTACTTAAAGGTTAAATATTAAGAAAAATGAAAAAGTATGAGGAGTCTATTAACTTTTTCAATTTGAGTATTGAATATTATGAATACAAAAATGGCTTACAAATTACTTTCTAAGAGCTAGTTAAGTCTTATACAAAACTAGAAAAATACTAAGTTGCTATTGGTTATTTGTAAAAAATTGAACCAAATTTAAGTTTTAGAAAATATTATATGGGAAAAATTTATTTTAAATTAGAAAAGTATGAAGAATCTCTAAAGTATCTTTAAAGTATTAGAATTAATTACAATTATAAACTCTAAGGTATGATATCTGAAATATACTTTAACTTAAAAGTTTATGATAAAGCAGTAGAAAGCTATAAGTAATGTAAATATTTTTACAGCTACTACTATTACAATTTAGCTATATCCTATTATAGCTTGAATCAGCTATAAAATTCTATTTATTGTTCTAAAAAGTACCTTTAGAAATTTTAAGGAGAAATATATTAAGAAAACGAAGAATGTTTATTAACAGCTTTAAATTCTTATTTTCTAAAATAAAAATATTAAAAAGCACTCAAAATATGTTAATAATAAATTAAACTAGGTCTAATAGATGATCATCAGATAGATCTTGCTAATTTAAAAAAATAAATTTGAAAATATTTTCATTAATTTAAATTTACTTTTATTTATTAAGTTCATATGTCTTTGTTTGTTTTTTAATCACTTTACTTAAATTAATACTTACTTTTTACCATCTAAAGCTTCTAAAATTAACTATTTATTTATTTCTTTACTTAATTACTTATTTGTGATTTGGATTCATTTTAAAAATGTTTTTTCTGGTTTTAAAAATTCTAAAATACTAAAGTTTTTGTATGTAAAAATAAATAAAAATATGATTCTTAGAATTAAAAATTTAAAATCTACTCCAAAAATCGAAATTTAAAATCCCCAAAAATCAAAAACAAATAAATCTAATAAAATCATCAAATTTCAGTGTATATCCTTGAAAAAGGCAATATCCTTGGGTACTATACATATATAGATACATACATACATATATTTAAACAAAAAACATAAAAACAAACTAGTTAGGATTATTTTTACACAGAAACTTAAAAATGTTAATAGAGTAATTAATTTTGTAATGAAATCAATATTTTTTAATTAATTCATTATATTTTCTTTTAAAAAATTAAAGTTAAAATAAAATTTTTATTAACAGAGTAATATTTATTTATTTATTATAATTAAAAATAAATGTATGTATTAGATTAACTTTCAGTAAATTTTACATCTTAAAAATAAAAAAATTATTTAATTTATGTAAATTTTCATTATTTTATTCATAAAAATAAAAATAACTTTCATTTTGATTTTAAATTGAATCAGCTACTACAAACAAACAAGGTATTTATGTATCATTTATTAACCTGATAAAAAGAATGATTCTGTCTAATTCATTTACATGATTAAATATTTTTATTATGAAAGAATTTATAATATAAATTTAAACTCTAATAAAGATTATTTATTTATTAAAGAAAGACAAATAAATAAATAAATTTATTTTTATTCACTACAAATAGATTTGAATATTAGATAAACCGAATGAAGCCTCTGCAGGGTCTTCTGTTTCGAGTGTGGAACCAAAAGATAAAATAATATTTTCTTTATTATGAGGAACGACTATATCAATTTGGAAAGTAAGCTAGTATTCAGGATAGGGAGCTCCACAGACATTGATAGGATTTTAAGCATTTATTTTAGTAGTATCGTATTTCTAAACCCATACATATTCTTACTTAGTATTATCTGTTAAATGAGAATTAATCTTCATGAAACCAACTTCTCCCATCCATTAATCTATGAAGTGGTATTATGCAACTACTCTTACTTAACTATGCTCAGGGATATTCTCATAAATTTTCTTTACTTCTCCCTTAGCGAAGTTATTAAATCCACCTAGCATGAATATGCCATCACATTTTGATGTAGAATTATCAGTCCATCCAACGATTTCCTCATTCTCATTACAAACATCCTATAAGTAAAGTTTCCATAATTTTAAGTCATTTTATCTGCATATTAAAACAATTATTAATTAATTAACTAAATAAACAAAATATATATAATTCTAAAATTAAAAATAATATTTAATTAATTTTCTATTATTTGTGTTTTAAAATTGCTTTCATTCATTTATTTATTTTTAAGTATTTAATTCAATTTATCTAAATTTTAATTCAATAGATAATCTATGAAAATTATTAATGGATATTTTTATGTCTTATGTAAATTGATTGCTCAATTCAATTGAAATTTTAGTAAAAGAAAGCTAGCTTATTTATGTTTTCTAATATATAATATTGAATAAGTAGACAATTAATTACCTGTTAATTATGTCTTCTTTTATGTATATATTTTCTAACTTTGTATTGACTAAAATGTCAAAAATTCCCTCACTTATTTCTAAAATAGTAACACTGCTATTTTCAATTTTGAATGCTCCTGTGTCAGCAAGTAGCTCAAAAGAAGCATAATTAGATTCAGAAGATAGCAATTTCAACAAACTATTATTTTCATAATTGCTAGGTTTTATAGTAATTCCACTGCTGAGCGAAAGTGCATTTGATTCATTATTATCATCAGCATTAATACGATCTTATCTAAATTTATTTTTAAATGCATAGATTAACGAAATCTAAGAGGCAATTTATATTATTATAAAGAGCTTTATAAAATATTTCATTTTGCTATATTTTTAAATCTAATTGCTTATTTTTTTTAGTTACTTCAACTATATACTTTAGAAGCTACCTAGGAATATTATATATTTTTTAGTTGCCCTTTTATCTAATAAATCAATCTTCTTATTTCTATCTTTGCTTTTAATTATTTAATTAATTTTCTATCCGTTTTAAAGAATTACGCAAAAACAAAGAATATGCTTTCAAAACTGAATAACAACAACAAAAAAACAAACAAGCAAGCAAGCAAATTAGATTAAAAATGATTGAAATTTTTTGTGAGGAATACTTATTCAATCTTGTATGTATTAAAAGATAGTAAATATTTTGATCATCCATCATATTAAATGCAAAAAATAAATCATGTAAATCTTAAAGCAACTTCTACATTAATTTATTTTATTTTTTTTTAAAACTATGACAAAAATATTTTAAAATAAATAATTTGAATTGATTGATATTATAATTAATAAAAATAAATTTAATCATAATCGATAAATAAATTAAAAATATTTCTTCATTTTAGATAAAAAGTATTTATTTTCAATGACATATATATTCCTTAACTTTTAAAAATCTAAATTGAACTTTTACTTGAATTAAATAAAAGGTTACATATTTTATTTTAAATTAGTTAGTTAAATATTTCAATTAATTAATCTTATATTCAATTCCCTTATTTTTAGTCATAAATTAAAAAATAGTTTTCAAAAATATTAATAAATTTTAAGCTAATAATTTTAATATAGTAATATAATTTATTTAGTTAGTTAATTAGTTAGTTGGTTTACTTAATTAAAATTCATAATAAATGAAATTTTAAAGTAGAGAAATATAAATTAAATATAAGAATAAATAAATAAACTTTCTTAAAAATATAACTCGAAATTAAATAAAACTATTAAAACTAATTTTTTTTAAATTTAAATTTTCAACCTTTTTTTTTATTTATTATTTTTACTAAATATTTATAAAAAGGTCTCTATATAACAACTTACGCCTTACTAATATTCTTGTGTAAAACTTTATCATGATCTTATAAAAAAACATGTAGCTTACTTTTATATTTTTGCTTAAGAAATATTTTAATAGCTTTTACTTACTTTTTATTAAAATTTAAGAACTAAATAAAATAAATGGTGTGATTGATAAAATTAAAAATCATGTTAAGTATCAAATTTAAATCAGTAATATTATTTTTTATATTATATGATTAATAATATTCAGGTGTAGTTAGGTAGTTAGGTTATTTAGTTTATTTTTTTATAGTAATATTGAAATAATTTTAAATTATTTTTGCTGCTTCAATATTGTTCATTTGATTAGGTTTTGATTAATGTTTTTATTGAGAGATATGTTTGATTATTTCATATATCTTGCACATCTATTTTTCCAAGAATATATTATTCATACTATTCAGGTGACAGATGGGCTTTTATGAACTTATCTTTTTCTATGAGATCTTTTGTAAGCTTTATAAATTTACATTTAAAAAATTAATTGAACTGAGATAAGTATTAATGAAACAAATTACTTCAGTAAAACTAAAATGAGAAGGCAGTTTAATAGAACCAGCACCGTAATTTCTTAAAATTCCACTTGTTTTGTAGCTATTATTGAGACTAAGCAAGCATAAAAGCATTGAGCTTTGATAAATTCTGTTTTGCTTAAGATCAATTTAAAGTTATTCTGCCAATTGATCTTTTAGTTATTTTAGTTCATAAATAGGTCTGTCTTCTAATTTAATTGTCTCGTTTTCTGCTTCATCTTGCTCATAATCTTAATTGTTACTTGCTTATTAAGCGTATTAAAATTTTTTGTTTTCCCCAAGAGCTTTTTTAAGAAGCTTAAAAAAATTTCATTAAATGAAAATGACTGATAAAAGAATAAGAAAGTTACATTTATTTGATTTGTTGAGCATTATAGCTGCACTTTTAACTATTCTATTTCTTCAAGTTGTGTAGAAATCAGAAATTTCAGTCTATTTTTCTTTTCCTGTTTTTCTAAAAAGACTTTATACTATTTACTTTCATAGAATGTGTCATCAAATTTCAAAGGATAAATTGCTTCTTCAATCTAATCTATTTCTTTCTACAATTACTATATTTTTTAATTGATCTTTTTCTGAATTGTAGTTATTTTAAGCTATTTATCCTTGAAAGACTACATTTCCAATTTATTGTGCAAGCTATGATTATCGTCTTCATTTTTTATAACCTAATCAGCTGATTACCAAAATAAATAAACAAATAAATAAATAAACAAATAAATAAATAAACAAACAAACAAATAAATAAATTGTAATTGTTTATAAACTTTGAATAAAATATACCTTTATCCATCATATCATTTATTTTGCTTTTCATCTGAAAGCTATTTTTAATTTATATAATGATCGATTCATGGTTGTGTATTCTTTCTTGCAGTATTTTTAAACATTCATGATTCATTCTTACAAAGTTAGCATTCCTATCTTGTATATCTTTGGCTAAGTCTCTTTCATAGTTTTCCATTTTGGTGAGATTCTAAAGCTGAGAATTAAAGATCTAAATAAAAAATTCATTAAAAATAATTAATTAATTTTTTATTATTAAATTAAAAAATAAATTTAATTTACATTTAGGTTTTCTGCATTTGTTATTTTGTTTCTGTAACAAATGCTAATGATGTTGTTAATTCTGGCACACTGAGACTAATTTTCATTAAGTCTTTCTGTCATTTTTTCTATTCTCTCCTGCATTTTCTATAAACTGTCTTTACTTTCTTCAATTAAATTACTGTTCGGGTAGTTAGCATCCATTTTTTATATCACCTTCAACTATTTTGCTAAATTCATACTTTTTTTATTAGTTTGTTTGTTTGTTTATGTTTTTATTCAGATTGAAAAAAAGATTAATAAATAAATAAATAAATACTTTTCATAAACCAGAGAGTCATACTCTTTTTGCATAAGCTAGTTTTGTTTTTAAAGAAACTCCAATTCTTTATCGGTTGAAATGTTCAGCTATTCCTTAAGTTTGGGAAGAATAATTATATCTTTGTTTTCAGTTTATTTCACAGTTGCTATTATAGCTTTGCTGATTGATTCTTATAGAGACTGAAGATTAGTTCTCTCAGGAGATTTACTTTTGAAGAAGGATTTAGTTGTAATTGATTTTTAATTTATCAGAGATTAGTTTTAATTTGTTTTGTCTTATGGATCTGGACTTTGCTCGTTTTAAAGCATTGTACTTTTTTTTAATATTGGCAATAACTTAACAGAAGGAGGCTATTCTAGTATGGAGCCAAGGTCATTTTCGCTCTTTTAGAGCTTTTCCAAAGTCATTTATCTTTTGATATTAAATTATTGAGTAGTTATCTGCAAAGCATTTTTCTTCATACTCTATTGTCTTTTGAACTGGGAGTCTTAGTTGATATTATTTTTTTACAAAACTTAAGAAGAGAAAGATGAATCACTTTTTAATTCACTTTCAAAAATGGAAGTCTCCATAAAAACCACATTTTTATTTGATGATTAAGCATGGGGCGAAAGACTTCTCCCAATTGTCTTTCCAAACTCTTTAAAAAAATTTAAATAAATTAAATTTAAAAAAAAGTAAAAATTTAAATTTAGAAAATTGAGTTTATTTTTGAAATAAATAAATTATCTTATTAGAATTTTTTAATTGAGAAAAATGGAAAAAAAAGAAGGAAGGAATGAATGAATACATTGATAATTTGTTCTTAATTTTGAACTATTGAAAAAGTTTGAAGTAGTTGTTTGTGAGGCTGTCAAATTAGGCTCAGTTTGTATTTTCTGAGAGTTATTAGGATATTAAACTACCTTGATTGAAAAGTTTTCTTGGAATGTTGTATTTTTTGTAGAGAGAGATGGCTGAGTCAAAGTATTATCAGCGTTTTGAGTTTGGTTTAAGAAAGTGCTATTTTGAGGAAATTAAGAGTTTTAAGCAAATAAATTTTGAGACTAAACTGAATTTTGCTACAAAGTTTGTGTATTTTGTAACATATTTGTTTATTATTTCTAAAAAATGCTTTTAGTATTCGTTTATAGCTAAGAACTTTTATAAAAAGTGCTTGCTTGTGTTTTCTTTTAAGAACTACAATTATCTAGCATCTTTTGCTTCATGTTTAAAATTACTTACAAAGCTTCATCTCTGTATTTCTTTTCAAGATCATCAGCTTCTGCATTAAATTGATACTTACTAAATACGCTCATTAAATCTGAGTAGCTGATTTTGTTATTCATGCTTGCCTATTTGTTATAAAGTTTCAATAATATATTTATTCCATGTTGTTATATTTAATTTTATAATAATCAGTTAAACTATTATTAATTCTAATATTTATTTTACTTTCTACAAAATAATAAAATAAATAAATAAAAATAAAACAGAAAACATTTTCTCTTTCTTTGATGCAAATCAATTTTTATTTTCAAATTAAAATATTAAGCCAAATTTAATTTTTATTTATCATTAAAATGTTTTTATGATAAAAATAATATTATAAACTAAAACATTTAAGCTCCATTAAGTTAAAATATTTTTTGGATGAAGGTTTGTTAATCTTTTAGAGCAAATCATCAAAATAATGAAATTGGTTAAATTAATTAAATGACTCTTACTTACTCTATGAAAATTTAACTATCAAAAACTATTAAGAGAAAATTGTATTTATTTTGTTAAAATCACAAATTAGTTTTAGTTCAAATTTAAAATAAAATTTTTAAGAAATTAAAAAATGATTATTGATTGATTAATTAATTACTATAGTGAAATAAACCCAAAGCCATCTCTTATAGTAGTATTAGCTAGACTAGGAAGGTTTAAGAGAGCGACTTGATGAAAATAAAGTTTTAGATGTTTCTTTTTTAGTTTGTTTTTGAGCATAGTTTTTTAGAAGTTCTTTAATCAACTCAATTAACTTTTTGATGCCTTGAATATTATAAACTCTTGATATTTCAGGTTATATATACTACTCTAATTGATCAGGAGTGATGTATCTGCTTATTTTTTCTTTGGAGTTATCACTTAGCAGCTCGAAAGCTAAATTAAATAATTTCTGTTTAGCCAGTTCTCTACTTTTTGGAATGTCCACATTCAATCCCTCTAAGCTATATGGTTCTGCTTTTATTTCAAAATCATTTTAGTTTTCCTCATTATCACTAACCATTTTGAGTTTTTTCATTTCGACAAGCATTCCTTATAATATTTTATAAAACAATTAACAAATAATTTTATTTTAAATCTATTTATTTTCTGTCAAGTTATTTTCAAATTAAATAAATAAATAAATAAATACCATAAATTTTCATTTATTTATTTTATTTATCAATTAAAAAGAAGAAGGAGAAAAAATTTTGTTAAGATTTTTAAATTCAAAAATTTTAATTGAAAATAATAAATAACTAAATGATAATTTAAAGTATTTATTAAATTTAAAAATAATCTTAAATGATTGTAACAAAAAAAAAGAAATAAATAAACAAGAAATTTAGTTCAAAATTACCTAATTCTTCAAGAATAAAGTTGCCTTTTATGATAGGATGCCTAAATTCTGGAGTATGGTAAGCCTCAAATTCATTGAATTCTATTTTTTTTATTAATTTTAGTTTGGAATAAATTGAATTAAATTACCATAGAAAAAGAGACTAATCTAAAAGAAGATTTTAAAAAGATCTTCATCACTAGGACTGTGCATGACTATGTATTCTTCTATGCTTCTTACGTATTCTTAAATTGGATCAAGCCCATTAGCTTCGATTAAAACCCAAAACCTGTAAATAGTGTATTTGTTTTCATCATAACTATAATACAGGATAAAGTTATCTATTTGAGTTATATAGTCTTTAAGCTTAAACCAAAGTTCACTTAGTTTGGCTTAGTAGAATAACTCGTGCATTTTTTTGATATTGAAATGCTGTTTATGAAGAGACTTCATAATGAGGCTGCTATAAAAATTTTTTTATTGAGAATCCTACAAATTAGAAATATACTCTCTAATTTGATCATAATAAATTTTGTAGTATCCCTCATTGTTTAAAAGAATAGGATAGAATAAACTAATCACTTAGCCACATATTATCTCCTCTGTTTCAGTCTAAAATTTTATAGTGTAAATAACATTTTAATTTGATATAAATTCTATAAATTGTTAAATGAGCAAGTAATCCATCCATCAATCAATAACTAATTAAACTAAAAATCTTTTTTTGTTATAATCAATTTCGGAATTAATTAAATAAATAAATATAATAAAACTTATAAAGTTTATTTTAAAAATCGATCGATTGATTTTAGAGGATTAAAGCATTTTTTAATTAAATTTTTAAATAATTAAAAAGTGTTTAAAAATATTTTATTAATAATAAAATAAAATAATTATTCTATAAAAATAATAAATAAACGTTTATATTAATTTGATAAAATTAAAAAGACTTTTTTTTAATTAGTAAAATACAAAAATTAAAATTGTTTTTTGATATATTAATATGCTCATTTGTAATATTAAATAAACCAAAAATAAATAAATAAATTTAAATACAGCTTCAGCTACTTCCTGAATGCTTAGACCTTTATTTGTTGTTTATAAAACTCCTAGTATTTTTTTTATTGTCTCATATGAAATATTTGGAACTATTTCAGGGATTCGACTCATTGTTACTTTAATGCAAAAATCAATAAAAGATTAAGCTTAGTAGAATTCTTTATTTTATTTGAAAAAATTAAATCAAATAGCTAAAATAAATCATTATTAAAAATATGTTTAAAATTAAATAAAATTTAAAAGATTTAACTCAAATAAATTTTTGTTCAAGAATTAATTACAATTTGCCATGCTTACATCTACTTTTTCGAAATAAAGCTCTATTTTATCAACTCCTTCTTCGAAATTGGTCAAACTCTCAAGTTAATTTAAAAAGGCTGTTTTAAAAGCCATAATGCATCCAAGATCATTTCTTATATTAGGTTTTAGTTTTTCATACTACATTAAAGATTCTTTAAATCTTGGATGCAAATTTTAAATTTGATTTTATTCAAAATGGCTACTAAGTGAATGAATACATTAATCTACTTTAAGCAGAGTAACTCCTTAGCTTTGATAATTTTAAACAAGATCTATGTGGGAACTTGAACAACTTACTATTACTTTGAATTGCTTAGGAAACACCCTGTAAATATAATTTTACAACATTAAAAATGAAAAAAATAGCTAATAGTCTGACTAGAATAAGTAATGAATTTTATTATTAAGTAATAAAAATGAAAATTACTTAGGAAACCAAAGGAAAGTGTGAACAATTTTATTCTCACTACCATCAATCAGAAAATCAATGGAATCAATTACTAAAATAATCTTCATTTAATCATTTTTTTCACTAATAAAGATAGAAAATTAAAATTTTTAGTTAACTTTTAGAAAAAGATTAACAAAATACTTACGATATTTTCTAGCTTGCAATATCAAGCCAATATGAAAAAAACATCCTTAATTTTTCTTCGTCTGTCTGGATTCTCGTCTTAACATTAAATAGATTCTAAAATTTTTAAAAAATTTTCATATTAATTAGCATTTTATTGTTAAAAAAATAATTTTTTATAGAAAATTTAAATATTTAAAATAACTTTTCAGCATTTATTTGTAATTTTAAATTATTTTTTAAATAAATAACAATAACTTGCCTTAAATATATTATAAAAATGTTATCACATTTTAAATTATAACTAATTGATCGATCTATGATATTAGTTAGCTTGATTATTCGTTTAAATTAAAAGTAAAAAGATTGGTCAAGAAAAAATATTTATTTATTTATTTTTTGCAAATATTTAAAAAGCATTTAAAATATTATTTTGAATAAAAAAAATTTGTTTGTTTGTTACCTTGATTTGAGAAACAATTTTAAAAATACAGTAGCAATACTCGTTTTCGATTTGATTTGTGATACTAAAGTGTGAAATTATTATGTCTTTGTTTGTCTTTATATTAAAAATTAATTTGATTTAATTACTTTCTCCATTTTTATAGATTACTTTGATATCCTATTTTCATTATATTATACTTTATTAACTATTTTTATATATCTTTTTTACCTTTTCCTCATGAAACTTTATCCAGTGTGAGAGAAGAGTGGAGCCATGGTAAATATCTGGACAAATTACTGCTAGTGGCTTATTCTGATCATTCTATTTATCAATTTATTTTAAGAATAAATGAGTAATTTCTACTTTTGAATTAGAGGATGTATTTATTTTTCTTTTTAATAGTTTGATAAAAAAAGCAAAGAGCAAATATTTTACTTCTTCTTTTCTGTTAAACCATTCTTCGATATATAGGATGTATTTTTCAATGTTTTGAACTGGACTTTTTTAAGATTAAAGCAATTTGATAGTTTGAATTTGATAAATTGAAAAGGAGAACTATTAATTTACATGTTTTAATGATATGTTTTGATTTAAGTGGATAAGCTAATTATTTATTTGTTAATTAATAAATATAATATAAATTATTATTTAATGCGATTTAAAATACTCAATTGCTTAATGCAGAGACTCTATATTCTCTTTTGAAAACATTTTAATTATCTGAATATGTATGAATTTATGTATGTATGCTCTTTTATTTTAGAATTTAACAGAAGTAGATCAAAAATTTATAAATCTAATTACTTAATTTCAATTAATTGTTAATTCAAATAATTTATATGTAGAACAAACTTTCTTCAATAAGATCTTTTTAAAAAATCTACCATAACAAACAAAAATAAATAAATCCAGTTAAATCACTTTCTAAAAAAATGAATCATTAAATTATTTTTATTGATTTCATATTTCATGAAATTAATTAAAATGATTGGGCTAACTTGCTAGATGTGTGGTGTACTCAGAATCTCCTCACATTTAAATCATAATAATAATAATAATTTAAGCAAAACTTATATTCAAGATTTCATTCTAATGTCTGGAATTTCTAATCTTATCTTAATAAAGATTTAGAGTTTAATGTTCAAAGTAGCAAAACAAAATACTCAAAATAAATAAAATAAATCAATAAATAAATAATTTATTTTAAATTTATCTATTTTTACATAAATTGAGCTTGATCAATCATTATCATTAATATTGATTATTTTGCTTTTTATTGATAAATATTCTTTTTTATAAAATGTTAATTTAATTTATGAAATGATACTTACTTTTTAGTGAAAATAAAAAAATTCTCAAAACTTTTCAATAATTTTTAACAGGATATAAAAAAGAGAAAGATAAAATTTAAATAATAATTGTTAGCTAATTTGTATATTTATCAACACGTACCATATATGCTTATTTTTATTTCTTATAATAATCAAATCTTTAAAAATAATGAGAACTTTTATTCTCAAAAATACATATTGATTCATTAATTGTTAATTAATTATTTTATAATATCAACTTTAGCATAGAATTATTTCTTAATACAATTTATTTTACAAACTTATTGTTTTAATTTGATAACAATTTATACAAATTAAATATCCCTCTAAATAATGAGAACTTTTATTTCCTAAAAAGCATATTGATTGATTAATAGTTAATAATTTTGTAATTACAACTTTAACATTAGAATTATTTCTTAATACAATATATTTTATAAGCTTATCGGTTTAATTTGATAAAAATTTATAAATAATAAAGATCAAAAACAAAAAGCAAGTCTTTATCAAAAATAAAATATATTTATTTATTTATCAATTAAAAAGCCAATCAAATTTTTTTGCTCATATGAGCTAATTTTAGTTAATTAATAGAGCTTGAGATGTATGTCTTTTTTAAGTAGCTTTAATAGTTATCAGACAGACAGACTACTTTTAAGTTAGTGAGTAAAAGTTATTGCTTTTGACAATTTTTAGTTTGAATTAAATATAACGGGTAGGTAAGAGAAATTTAAATTAATTAATTAAATTATTAAAATTTTGAAAGCAAAAATCAGAAGAATTTATTATATCTGATAAGATTACTTAAGGAATCATAAAAAAAGAGTGACTAGTTTAATTTTTATGAAGAACAAAAGTATTATTTGATGAATTCATTTTCAAGCTGCTTCTCAAAATGGATTCTTGTTATTATATTGCTAAAGCAATAAAGAAAGTAAGTAAGTAAGCAAATAAACTATAAGTAAACAGTCAATAAATATGAACAAACAAACTTTATAATTCAAAATATTTTTTGGCAACTTTATCAAAAATTATTTTAAAAAAACTTAAAAATTTTATATATTATGAATCCTCATTAAATAAGATAAATTTGTTTGTTTGTTTGTATTAAGCTTCAAAAGCTTTTAGGAATAAGGTAAATAAATATTCTTGGAGAAAAGTACCTTAATTAATGAGGATTGATAGTATTTACTTTATGGCTAAAAAATAAATTGTTGATTGAATAGAAAGAAAGAAATAAATAAATAACTAATTGATTTATTTATTTATTTTTTTATTTCTTCATCTTAAAGTGAATATAAAATTTTGCAATGGAAGGAATGCATGCTTTCATTTATTATAATTTGTTATAGAGTGATGCTTTCTTTTAGTACGAATTGAAATAATTTATTAAAAATATGACTAAATCGAACAAAAATATGAGCTAAATTTTTCATTAAAGAAAACAAGTGAGTTAAAAATATAATTTAATTGATAAATTTGTATTTAACTTTACTAATTTTTTGTACAAAATATTTCTGAATTTAAGTGCAGAGAATAAATAATATTTTATATTTAATCAAAGTAAAATAATAATATAATTTTGTGTTTTTACTAAAAGGTTATTATTTCACATTATAAGAATTTATATTAAATTTACGACTTATCCAAATCTAATTACATATTTATTTTATTCATTTCTTAAGTATTTTAAATTTCAAATAGAATACCGAGTTAATTTTAACTTTATTATTTTACAAAATTTCTTGCAAACGTAAGTATAAGCTGAATTAAAAAAGAAATTTAAATTTATTTTATGTCAAACTTTACTAAAAATCTAAAATATTTCTTCATGTGTTCTAAATAAAAATCATGCCAAAATATAAAGTCAAAAATAAAACATGGAAATATCTTTATTTAAAGAATAAAAAACAAAAGTAATTAGTTTTTTTAAGTATTGAGAGGAACTAAAAATGTAAAGATTTAGAAAAGTCTGTTTTATATTATTTATTTATTGATTGATCCTCAATTAGTTTAACAGCTTTTATTGAATTTTCAATCAAAAATTAAATAATTGTTTTTTCAAAAAAAAATTCGATCAGAATATAAAAATTCT
The DNA here is from genome assembly GCF_000189635.1 of Tetrahymena thermophila SB210. Lineage (NCBI taxonomy): Eukaryota > Ciliophora > Oligohymenophorea > Hymenostomatida > Tetrahymenidae > Tetrahymena > Tetrahymena thermophila. Next base: position 695,289 of record NW_002476432.1, read on the forward strand.
TGCAAAAAATTATGTTTATTTTCTTACTTAATTCCACTTCTTTTTGGTGTAAATTTTGATGGATTTAAGTGAATGAAGTATTATTTATTTTTTGATTTTCTACTTTTCAAGTTCTATCAGTGAATTAATTGTTTCTACAAACTGATCTAATAATTCTAAATATTAATTAAAATATAAACTATTATTTAAACTAGCTTATAGGGGTAGGTTATTTAAATTTTTTTTTTGAGAAAAGACATCCATCAATCGAATCTAACTTAGTAGTTGAAGATCTGATGAGAGAACCTATCCTAAATTAAAATTTATATTAAAATATTTTGAAAAATTATATAGTTTAACAAGAAGTAGAAGTGAGAATTCTAAATTAGTTTGTGAGCATGCATGCGAGAATTACCTTTTTATTTTGGCATTTAATTACTTACTTTTTTAAAAGAATATTTAGATTTGCATATAAAAATATTAAAGAATGAGAGATTGGTTGAGTGAATTTTTGTATGAATGAATAAAAGAGTGATTGAATGAATGAATGAAAAAATGAAAGATACAAATAATAAATTGAATGGAAAAATGAAAATGTGTGAAAATTAGAATGGAAATGAATGAAAGGGAGATGAAAAATGAATGGAAAACAAAGATTAAATATAAAAGAATATAAATTTTGTTTGGAAAGAGTTTTAAGAATAGCAGAGAGGCATTAAGCAGGTATAAACAAAATTAAACTAAAAAGAAAAGTTAAATTAAAATTAAAAAAGAAAAGAAAAAGAAATTAAAATGTCTGAAGAAGAAAATTTCGAACAAGGTGAATCCGGCTCTTCCCACACCTACCCCATGCAAGCCGGTAACGTTAAGAAGAACGCTTACGCCATGCTTAGAGGTTTCCCTTGCAAGGTCGTCGAAATGACCACCTCCAAGGCCGGTAAGCACGGTCACGCTAAGGCCACCATCGTCGGTGTCGATATTTTCACCGGTAAGAAGTACGAAGATTCTTGCCCCACCTCCCACAATATGGAAATTCCCTTCGTCAAGAAGAACGAATACTAATTGATCGATATCGCTGATGACGGTTACGTTACCCTCTTACTCGATAACGGTGAAACCAAGGAAGACCTTAAGCTCCCTGAAGACGAACCCGAATTAGTTGAAAAGTTAAGAGCTGACTTCTCTGCTGAAAAGGATATCCTCGTCTCTGTCATCTCTGCTATGGGTCAAGAAAAGATCATCTCCTACAGAGAAACCAGTGGTGCTAAGTCTTGAGAAACTAGCTTAGTTAGCAACAAACAAACATTCAGTTAAAAAATAAGATTAACATAAATAAAGTAATATAGTAAATTATGTTGTAATGGGTACCAAAGTATCATCATGCAATAAATTAATCAACAAATAAATAAATAAAACGCAATAATGTCTTACTTACTTACATACATATCTATGATCATTACAATCAATATCATCTAGCTATTTAATTAACCCAAAACATATTGAATGACTTAATGAATTAATCAATCAATCAAACATACATACATAAATACATTCATTCATATTTATTATTCAAATGAATCTCTTTCCTTTGATAATTTTAATATATTTCATTTATTATTACGTGTTATATTTTATTGCAATATATTTTCTTATTCATTACAGCTGCCTTATTTAAAACACTCTAAAAATTCACAATTGTTTTATTATTGTTGCACTTCTCATTTCTCTAATTCACTTACAGACTTACTTGTCAATAATTCATATCTTCCTTCTTTTCATCGTTTTTTATTTACTCATTATTTCGTCCTTCAATTTCTTAATATTCACATTATTTTAGAAGTACTTTTTTTAAAAATTAATCTAAAATTTTTAGCTGTTTGCCCTAAAAGCACTTAAAAATGTATCAAATTCTATCTGCTTTAAAAGCTTACTGTAGTCGCGTATCTGCTCAAAAAAAATTGTAATGCTTCTATTTCATTTCTCCACTTTTTTACACTTTTGGTTGACTCTGCAAGCAGACTGCACTTGCTTGCTTTTGGGCTTGTTAATTAAGTTAATTTCTATCAATTTTGAAAAAAATAAACAAAAAATTTATCAACAGAATCTAGACTAAAAAGTAATTGTTATTTTTTAAAACAATTGAAAAAAAAAATAATAATAAGAAGCCACCTAAAAAGCACAAACGAAAAACAAAAAATTTAATCGAAGATTGGATTTGGGAGAAAAAAAATATCTTTGTTTTCGTTTTGATCAAATAAAAATTAAATTCTCTGCAAATAAATCCTTTTTAAATCATAAATTAATTAAAAAATTAATAATCTTCTTATTTTAATCACTACAATTCTTCGCCACTTTTTAATAAAATATCCTATCGAAAAACTTAGAATTCTAATTTCGCACTTGCAAATCTAATTTTTCGCATACTAAAAATTTGATAGAAACAATTAAATTAATTATTAAAAATATAAGGATGATCTCTTTCATTCATACATAATAAATAACTATATTGCATATCTTTTGACTATTCTTGTTATAACAAACAAACAAACAACTTTCTAATAAATAACCAAAGAAGAGATTTTATAAAAACTATTTGTTATAATAAATAAATAAATAATTCATATCAGATTTTTTTCTGTTCTCCAACAAAAAAATTTTTAAATTTATTCAACTAAAAAAGTCATTTACAGTCTATCACTTTCTGACTCTTTTCTGCCAAAAAGCATTGTTTCTATTCTGTTTTTATAACATTTATATAAAAATAAAATAATTATTGTTAAAAATATTGAATAAATTAATAAAATGTGAACTTGCTTATTAATATTTATTACTTTTAGTAATAAAATTACAACTTAAATTTTAAAATTTAACAATTTCATTTATCTTAGAATATACAAAAATTCTGTTCAACTGCAATCAATCTAAAAAATAATCAATATAAATTTGAATAGATTTCTCAAATAATTATTTAAATAGCAATTCACTCTTTAGAAGTTGGTTTTCTCCTTTTATAGAATGTGTTTCAATAAAAATATATTATTATTCTTATTAATAAAGATATAGATATAGTTTTAAAACTTAAAAAGTATTTTTTTCTTTAATAAGTAATTTAAATCTCTTTTTTTAAATATAAATTAAAACAATTTATAATTTTTTAAGAAATACTCTAAATAAATAAACAATAAAATATCAATTTTAAATGATATTTGCTAATAAATAAAAAAAACCTTTTTATTATTTTCTTTAAAATTAATGAATCAACAATTAAAAAAAGAAATATGCTTTATTTTAGCAAATACTTATTGCCTCATAAAAAACAAGCTAAACTAAATCTATTCTAACAAGATAAATTTAATTTCTAAAATTAACTTTTGTTTAAAAGCATTTTTTATTTTGTAAAAATGGTATTTGTTTATTTATTGATTTACTTCTTCTTTGCTTTTTAATTTTGTTTTAAATTTTTTTCTTATTTTGAACTTTATAATTTTCTTTTAATCTTTAAAAATTGGTCTTTTTTGGCTTTAAAATTTGGTTTAATTTATTTTTTTTTATAAATTTTCTAAAAATATTTGATATTAATCTATTATAATGAGTGCTTAATTTAAAAAAAAAACAAAAAATTTTTAATTTATTTTAACAAGTAGAATTTAATTTTGGTTTAATTTTTAATAAATTTATATAAATTCTTTCTTTGAAATAAAGTGGATTTAACTAATTACTAAAGAGATTCTTTGACTTTTTTCTTTATTATTTCATTTTTCTAAAATTTTTTGATATTTATTTATTAACTAGTAAGAAAAGCAAATAGAAAGCAACAATTTATAGCAAATGGCTGAACATATCCCTAAATTTGAAAACTTAAAGCTTGGAAAAAAGATTTTTAGAGTTGTAAATATAAACTATGCGGATTTGACTTTGAATAACAATCAAAAATAAGAAGAAAAAGCTGCTTAGGTTTATACTAATTGGAGAAACACTGAATAGAATTAAAAATAAATTGAAAGCGAAATTCTATAGAAAAAAAGTTTAAAATACCATAAAAATTAGGAAAATTCAAGTTAATGGGATGGCTAGTGGGGAACTGATATTAGAGCCCTTAACGCCTCCGAATTAGCTGCAACTATCGATACAGGCGATTACTCTCACTTTGTTTCAATTCCACTCTACAGGGATGAAAAATTAATCAAGAAATTAAATGACTTTAAAGGTAAAGTTAATGAAGTATTTAACAATAAATACTCAAGCAACTTACTTAATGATATGAGAACTGCCCATATTACTTTATTAATGTTAAAGCTAAATACTCAAGAAAGATAGAAAAAAGCAGTTGAGTGCATCAAAAATTCTGAAGCTGTAATTAGAGTTTTAGCAGAAGGACTCAAAAAGTTTAACATAAAAGGATTAGGATATTTTGGCAAAAATGACAAGCAAGCAACAACAGTTTATGCAAAAATTGATGATCCTCAATTTATTAGTTTTTTAAACGAAGTTACTAATGTCTTAGTAAGGGATTTCATGGATTTTGGCTTATTAAATGATGAAGATTTATCACATATTAAAAAAGATTCTGAAGGCAAATATATTTGCGAATAATTGCATATATCTCTTTTAAAGGCAGCTAAATAAAAAAATAAAAGTAGCACTTTTGATGCCTCAGAAGTCCTAGATTAGTTTAAGCATTTTGAATTTTACAGTGCCAAATTCTCAACTTTAGATATCTCCACAAGAGGAGAGTTTATGGCTAGTAACGGCTACTACCTTCCAATCACATCTTTTACTATTGCAATTTGATAAAATCTAATCATATACAAAATAAATAAATATATTTATTTATTTATGTCTTTATATCATAAATAAGTAAGTAATTCAGTTAGTTAGTAATTCATTTATTCGCTCATTTTCTATTTATTTATTACTTAGCTCTAAAGTTTACTTTAATATATTTCCAAAAATTAAAATAAATTGAATTCATGTTAATAGCAAAACATCACTACTATGTTAATACTAATGTAATTAATAATATTGGCTTGTTAATTTATATTTTATTTATTTATTATTTTTAAATTTTAAACAAATATATTTGTTAATTGTTTTAATTATAATATTTAATATATATAATATGTGAATTTCAATTTAAATAATAAAATTATTTTTTTGATAATTTTTAATTAATTTAATAAAAGCAGTTAGGATAGGTTCCTAAACTAAAATAGAAGTGGCTTTGATAAATGAATCTTTACCTTATTTAAAAATATTTTAAATTTTAATTCATTTATTCAAAGTTTATTTTTGAATAATAAATTAAGTATTTTTATTAAATTTTATAAAAATAAACAGATTTATGTGATAAAAAATATTATTATTTCTTTCTTTTTTTTCATTCATTTATTCAATATTTTTGTATTTAAATTTATATAGTTGAATTCTATTGAAAATAAAAAGAAAAAAAAATAGTTTGTTTGTTTGTTTGTTTGTTTGTTTGTTTGTTTGTATTTTGAAATAATTATAAAAAAATAAAACAACTTTGATATCTTATAAACAAATAAATAGAGATAATCAATCATTAATTCATTAATTCATTTAATTGATTTATAAGACCAATAAAAACTCAAAAATACATTAATTAATTAAAAACTCTGACTGAAAAAGAGGGACATAATTAAGCTTAGCAGAAGCACCAGCAACAGCAATTAGGATTTTACAAAGCAAAAAATAATTAAAAAAGGAGATAAAAAAAATGGATAGAACACATAAATTGAATTATCAGCGTGATGTTGAGCAATACTTAGAAAAAAATAAAGTATATGACATTTTTGAAAATTTGATGAAAGATTTAGTTATTGATTAGCCTGCTCAACCCTTAGACTATTTAATAAAGAAATTGTCGGAACCTTAACGTAAGCAGCTAGACTTGCATTTTATTTAAAAGATTATTTTCATCTTGAAAATATAAAATTATTTCTTTATCAAAAAGAAAAGAGAGTCTTCGTTGTTGGACCTCCTGGCTCAAAAACAACTGAATTAGCACTTTAATTAGCAAATGAATTCAAATTTACCTGCATCAGTGTTGGAAATCTTCTTAAGAAACAAATTTCTATGAAAAATACCTTGGGAGAAGAAATTGAAAACTCCATCTAAAAAGTAGGTTATGTTCGTGATGAAATAGTCATCGATATAGTTAAAAATGAAATCGAAGAGATGGAAAGAAAAAAATAAAACTATTTGCTTGAAGGATTCCCCAAAACAAGAGTTTAAGGTCTTGCTTTACAAAGAGTAGGCATCATTCCTGATACTTTCATCATTTTGAATTAAGATGAAAAGAGTATCAAGCAATCTTGCTAGTAAATAAATAAATGAATTTGTTTATCTTTTATTTTAAATAAACGAAAACTCTTAGCCCAAAAAAAGTTATTCAAATTAACAAGAACCTCTTTTTAAGATTAATTAGTAAAGAAAAATGGAAAGATTTCAAAAAAAAACCAAAAATTCAAAAAGAAAACATAAACTTAAAAACAAATCTTCTAAATAAGCAATTAAATAAATTGAATTTAAATACTTTTAAGTTAAAATAAATAAATAAATGATTTAAAACAATAAGTCCAAGATCTAAAAGTAGATTGATAGATAGATTATTTAATAACTTCTAAAATATAAGTAAAAATAGATGAAAGAAAGAGTGTTTTGCCTTTCAAATAATTTATTTTGATGTAAAAGGGTTTTTTTATTAGCAAAATACCTTCTTAGTATTTGTTTAAAGAAGATGAGCTATTAAATTAAAATTTGAAAATCTTTTTTAACTATTAAAGACAAATAAATAAATAAATAGTTTTAAATATTTTGAATCAACTTTACATAATTACAATAATATTTTATCAATTATAATTTAAATAAAAATAGCAACAAAATTTCCTCAAATTAGGATGGATACTATTCAAATATCCCTTTAAGCAAAGTAGAAGAATATGCCTCCAATCACGCTTTAGAATATACTTTGTAAATATTAATTTATTTATTTATGAGTTAATTCTTTGGATAATAATTGAGATCTTATTGAAAGAAATTTAAAAAAATTAATTTTTTATTTATTTAATATAAAAGGAATTTAAATCATGTGAAAGAAGTTTATGCTAGATATTTCTTTGAAGTTGATGTTAACAATGTTTCTTCTGATGGTGAATTACTTGAAGATATGGCTGTAATAAACTAATTTTTATCCAATGAAATATTATTTATTATTATTTTTTATTTATTTATTTTAGCGTTTGATGGAATTCAAGATAAATCCTAAAGGTCCTAAAAGAAGTGCTAGAATACTTGTTATTGGACCTCCTGGTAAATAATTTATTTATTTATTTTTAATAATTGTTTGTTATATGTTTGAAATTAATTTTATAAAAGGATCTGGAAGATCAACTTTAGCCAAAAAATTAGCTTAGAAGTATGGCCTTGTTTATGTCTCAACAACTGAGTTAATTAGCGATTAAATTGCCAAGAAGACAGAAGTTGGTAGAGTTGCTTTGAATCTTCTTAACAGAGGTGAATTAGGTAAAAAAAATATTTTAATTAAGTTAAGTTAGATTAAATTTCAATTAATTTATTTATGATTTAATTTAAAGTACCTGATGAGATTATCAATGGTTTGGTTGATAACAGATTAAAATAAACTGATTGTCATTTGCAAGGTTACGTACTTGATGGCTATCCTAAAAGCTTAGTGTAGCTTCTTTGTCTTGAAGATTTAAATATAAATCCCTCTTTAATTGTTGAGTTAGAATGCTCTGACGAACTTGTTATTTAGAGATTCTAAGGAAAGAAAGATAATCCAAATGAATCCATTGAAAATATCAAAAAGAGGTACCTATTTATTTATTTATTCATTTGATTGCTTACATCATTTTTTATTTAGTGATAGAGTTATTTATTTATTTTTTCATTTAGTTATTTAACTATTCACTTATCTTTTTTTCTATTTTAACTTTCTACTTAATTTCCTTCTATTTTTTATTATATTAAGTAAGACATTTAAATTAATTTTATATTAAAAATTAGATTACAAAGATGGAAGGAATTACTTAGAAGCATGGAATAAACATACAGCAGATTAATTTATAAAGTTTCTGCTACTTTACCTCCTAAAAACATTTTAGAAAATGTATGTTTTCATTTGGAAAACAGTGGTTGATTTAACAAATAAACAATAAAAATTACATATTTTAATTATTTTTTATTTTCTGTAAGTTTCTTTGATTTTCAGTTTAGTATAATTAATTGATTCACCTTACAAATTACTTTACAAAATCAAAAAATTATGAATACTTCTTCAGACATTAATAAATTTATTATTTGAATGGATAGGATAGCATTATGATATCTAATATTTATGTTTATTTTATGTTGGTAGATTATTTTAATTCTTAATCTATGAACCAAGTTGATAATATTTTAGCAACTATTATTAAATTAAACACAAAATAAATAAATAAATAAATAAATGCATTTGTATTATTAAATTTACCTCATTTCTTTGAATTAGAAATTAAATAATAATCTAAGTGATTACTCTAAATTTTTAGAATTTAAAGTTTTAAAAACTATTTCTTAATTATTAAAAATTATAAAAATTTTTTAATTTATTAAAAGAAAAAGTAATTAATAAATAATTAAATAAAGACGATTAATCAATTATCCTATAATTAATTCAGAAAGAATACTAAATTTTATATGGTTTTATATTCTCGCAATACATAAATTAAGTAATTTATAAATATACTTCCAATAATTAAATTCATTTATAAACCATAAACGAATATGATATAAATATATTATAATTTATTTTATGAATCTTACTGATTTTATTGGCTTTAAAAATTAAGTTAATCATTATTACTGTAATTTGAATTAGACAACTTTTTATCTGATAAATAAACTAATTAATTGAAAAAGCGGAGTAGCTTTTAGAATAGATAGATTATTTTAATTTGTTTATATTTTTGTTTACAAATAAAATGTTTTTATTAGTTCATCATTTAGCAAAATAATAATTTGTGATTAGCAAGAAATTAAATAAAAAATTATTTTTTAAAATAGAATATTGGTAGATATTTTATTTGCAAATTTTGATTGATATCTTAAAAATTAGATAAAAGTTTCACTTACTTAATTTCTATCGTTAAAAATTATTCATATTTTCATTAATTTAAATTAATAGAAATATTATTTAGCTTTTTACAGTTTGAAGAAACCTCTATTTCTATCGTTAATAGTTAAAGAAATAACTCTTTGAATCTTTTTAAATTAAAAAGATAATCGAATTTTATATGATGATTGATATTAATTATCTAAAAAATGCTTATAAATACAAGCCAATCATAAAAAATAATCAAAAAATAATTAATTAAATATTCAAAAATTACTATAATCAGTAATCAATAAAGCTTTTGAAATAAGCAGACATTTAAAGAAAATAGAGCAAAAAAGAAAAATATTTTTGACACTTTGATAAAAATGATGAAAAGAGACCTGTAAAAATTTAAATATGTTGGAGGTGGCAAATTTGAAAACGTGCCATATCAAAATAAATTCAATAAAGAATAAAAATATAATGATAGAGATATAAATGATAAAAGACTTCCAAAATGGGATTTAATCTACAAATTTTCAGATAGAAATAATATAAATTGTAAGTATCACCATGAGACTACAATCGAAATTACAAAATTCAAGCCAACTAGAAAAAATTATGGACCCTCAAGCAATCTCCATTAAGTTTAGACCCAATAAGACTAATATAAGCCTACTATTAAAATAGTAGAACAACAGCCACCAAAATCAGCAAGAGACTTTACTGAGAGAACTCCTAGAGCAATTAGAACTATCCCAGACAATAGTGATGAGCTTAGAATAATCAATGAGAAAAAATATTTGTTGCCCCACATGCGCACCATTACTCCTAATGGCAGACCTATAAATGTAAAGCATGTAAGTGAATTCAAAAATAGTGAAGAGCTGGACATTCTTAACCAAATGTACCATGAATTACCTCATATGAGAACAAAAACACCTAACGGAAGACAAATTAGAGAACCAGCAACTCATTTTATCTCCAATGAAACAGATTTTATCAACTAAAAAAAGCATCTCATGCCTTCTATGCAAAATATCTAACCAGAAGTAAGGCAAAACCTAACCTCGAGAAATAAATCTTAATTTACTCTTGCTTGGGATGCATGATAATTAATTAACTATATTATAATTCATTCATATATTAATTAGACTAATTTTTCACATTAAAGTATAGCCAATTTACCAATTAATAATAACTAAATTTTCGAAAACTACTCATAGACTTCTTTAACTGAAATATCATAGATAGAAATATTTTGAATAACAAACTCATTTATTCAATAAGATGAAATCAAAATTATATAATCAGTTAAATTTGCATACAAACAAACAAATAACTATCAATTTTGAAAATAAATAAACAAATACAATTAATTATAAATAAATAAAAGAGTTTATATATTATTTTATGTTAGCATTTTTCCATTTATTTTGCTTTTCTATAAATTAAAAAAATAATTTTAATATATAAAATTTTAAAAATCATTTTTTAAAGAGATTTAATCAAAAAAATTAACAATCTTTAAAAATATTTTGAATATGACGAGACGAACTCAATATCAAAAATAAATTAAAATATGAAATTAATAGCAATTGATATTAATATGAATAATTAAAATATGAAATATTTTACTTTTTTTAAAAGTACATTCATTCATATTTAAAATGAAGTAATTAATTGTTTTAAAAGAAGTTATAAATCAATAAATACTATCATCTCTAAGTGAATATAAAAATAGATGAAAATATAGTTTTACTTGAGTATTTAGAGTATCGATTTTTTGATGTTTTCTATTTACTTTTAAAATTCATCAATTAAATTTCTAATTAAATGTTTAATTTTTTACTTAAAATATTCATAACACTGTGTAACTTCATTTTAATTAGTAAACCAGTTTTAACTTCAGGTTGAAAATTTTTATTTTTTTAATTTTAAAGGTGAATTAGTTTGATTTTTTAGTAGCCAGTGATAAAGTGATAACTATTAAGGTGTTTATTAACTTAAATTTTTTATCTTACTTTTTTTTGCAATTTATTAAAAAACTTTAAAACTTCTTTAAGGAAATTAAATCATATAAAAAAAGAATAAAGTAAAAGCATAAAAATAAATTTATAACTTAAAAGGAATATTTAATTAGTACTAGACTAGTCAACAAAAGAATACAAAACAAAATTTGAGTTATTTATTTATTTATTTATTTATCTTTATTATTACTATTGAACAGCGGGTTGATATCCTAAACCAATTTATTAAAATATCCTTGTATATTTGTAATAATGATAAATGATGAATTTTTTATTTCAGAATTTACAAATGCAATATAAATACAAAATATTTTTCTTTTAATCATTAATAAATGAAAATATGCTATGCTGAAAAAAATAATTTTGCAATTCTTTAAAAATCCTATTTGGTTTTCTTTAGTATTTACTTAAAGAAAGAAATCTACTACTAGCTAAAAAAATCAAGTATGTTATTTATTTTTCAAATTTAGGTTACTTTTTGTTAATACTATAATCATTCTTCTCATTTTAGAAGGAATCAGAAGGAAATTTTCTCTATCTATAAAAATATATTTTTTGTTCGTTTTGATTCAAAAATAAAACCTTTTTCAAAAAAGAGAGAGTATTTTATGCTTTTTTTCTGAAATATATATGTAATAAAATCAGAATTAATAGTATATTTTTTCTATTTACAAACAAAATTTGGTACCTTTACAATATCCTTCTTCTTTTTACAGAAAGTAGATCAGTTAGCTACTGGCCAAATTATTTAATTAAAAAAATTATTGTTAAAAATAAATTTAAAATTCTTAAATTACATTGTAAAACTTAATAATTAAGAACCACGAGTATGTAAGATAATTTATAGTTAAATTACGATAAAATAAAAAACGAATCAGCCAAATTTAATTAAAAGTTTACTCTATTAAATTAATAAAAAGTTTTAAAATCAGAAGGTGGTTTAGTTGATTTCTCAATAATTAATTTTTAAAAAGAAAAAAAACAAAATTTTAGAATTAACTTAAAAATAAATGATGGAATCTTTCAAGAAATTAGATATATTCCCTTAGCCTATATAATTCAATTCTATTGAATAAGCAACAAAAAAAAAAACAGTTACTGGAGCTTTGTTATCTATGCTAGTATTGCTTCTTTCTTTAAGCTATTTTATATATGAAAGCTATCTCTATCTGAGCAATCAAATTGATCCAATATTTAGATCATAAGCTTTTGTGAGAAATGATTTAATTAATATCCCCTTAAATGAAGAATCAGTCGCTTTTCAATACATTTAGTACATGATTATTTAAAATCAAACAGAATTTCCTTCTGATAAAACATACATCTCTTATGTCGCTAGGTTTTAATATCAGAATAAAGCAGATCTACAGTCAGTTATCCTCGATATAGCTGAATGCAAGAGCCCTAACTTAAAAGGACTTCTTTGTGTTGATTTTTCTAAATTAGCAAATAAAGTATTAAGCTATGATTTTACTAATAATATAGCATCTTCTGTCATGATTTATGCATATAAATGTCATGATGTTGATTAATTCAAGACAACCGTACCTGATAATTGCGCTAGTCCAGATGAAATAGACGCATATATTTCACAACAAAATTATATCATGGCCTATAAAATCTAGCAATAATAATTTAATACAACCTCTAAAAAAATGGATTTAAATTACAAAAATTAATTTATTTCCATAGATTCTAGCTAGGTTATGATTTCTGAATTCAAAGTTTAATTGTAGCACACAGAAATAGTCGAAGGAGCTTTTGTTTAACAAAAAACCTCATTTGCCTCTCCAATTTCTTTTACAATCAGCTAATATAGCATGGATTATTAAACATATTCTTAAAATGAAAATTCTAAATATTTTTCTTGTGTAGCGCTAGACGTTGACGAATAAGTCTTTTTTACTCAAATCAAATATCCTACCTACCCTGAGGTGCTTGCTATTTGCAACAGTACTTTTGCACTTTTAATGTGTTTAGGTTATATAGCAAGAAAGCTCTCTTTTACATTATTGAAGGATTAGATGCTTCTCATGTACATGCAAAACATCTATTAAGGACAATATTTAAATATCTTGCAATAAAATAAAATTCTAGAGTTAAACCAAACCCATAATGTTTAATAAGATGATGATAATGATATATAATTACAATATGAAGAAAAAATGAACTAAATTTTTATTCCTAATATAAATGCTAAACAAAGCGGAAGAGTATTGAACCAAAAAAGTAACAGAGGAGATTTTTATATTGAGACAATGACTGAAAGAAAACAAAAGGATATTTCTTTAACAGAGTCAATTTAAACTGAAAAAAAAACATAAATCGAAACAAACTTTAAAATAAATGAATCTGAAATTTAAAATATTAATTAATCTATAAATTAATGCTCAACAGAAAGAAACTAAACCGAACAATAACCTCTGTCGTCTACTAGAACTAATTATAACTTTAGAATTTTTTCTTTAGCGAGTTCGCCTTTACAAAATAAACAAAGATTTACTTTGAATTCTCAAAGAAGTATAAAAAAATGTAAAACCATAAATGTATAATTTGCTTAAGATCAAAACATTTGTCAATCATTGCAATCATAGACTTAAATAAACAAAGAAAATTAGTTTGATAATTTAAAAAAGAAATTAAACGCTTATTCGAGCTAATAGTTGAGCAAAAATATACACTAACTACTCTTTAAGTTTTAGTAAATTTAATTTCATTTATTTATAAATTAATTAATTTGTTATTTAAATAAAATTAGGTTAAGAAATTAAATCAATTATCAAAAATCTAAAGGATTGAATCCAAAAACTAAGTTGCTAGTTGAAGAATAAATTAACAAAAGTTTAGATTTTATTCATCTATAAAAAGAAATACTTTTTTTGAAGAAAGCAATTATGGTCTTGTTAAGTAAAGATTAATTTGCTATGATACCTCTAATAGGATGTTCTGAAAAAGGAATAGATTATATTTACAATAGAACAGACTAAAAGAATTCTTTACAAGGTAAATAAATATTATGACTCATTCTTTATTATAATAAACTGAAAAATTAAAAAATTAAATAATAGATGAAAAGAAATTAAATCATTTTGAAGAATTGCTGGCCTTGTCTTTTAACGATAATTAAACGAGCGATTAAATAAACTATTTCTTAGCAAAGTGTTAAAGTTAAGAGTATTTATCAGATATTGATAAAAGGATACTCTCTTCTATCATTTGATAAAATATTTATTTCAATTGTTAATTGTACATATTTGTAATATATACTTACTTACATACCTTGTCATTCCAAAAATAAATTTTTAACAAAAATATTAATTAGTTATGTAACTTTAACACTATAAAATCATAAATATAATAAATAATTTAGACTTTGTAGAAATTAATTTTAAAAAATAAAGTATATAAAATATAAAATTTAGTTATTATTTATTATTAATTTTATTATATAAGAATAATGTTAAATCAATATTGTTCAATTTATTATTATTGTTCACTTTTGAATCTTACGATAAAAGCTCTTAATTCTAGTGGCTTCACTTACAGAATATTTCCTTCTGAATAGAAAATATTAATTTTTATATCATTTTTAAATAAAATTTTACCTTATTATTGTGATTGCAATAAATCTTTATGAGAGAACATATATTTTGGGTTAATTTCTGTTTCAATATTCCATTTAAATTTATCTTTTAGCATTTATTCTTTGTTTTAGTTGGCAGTAAGTGTAACTTCTTCAATCATTTCTATTCCTTCTGGGATGCTATAGTTAGTAGAATTGACATCGTTTAAATTAGTTACTCTCAAAATATAGTTTTCTCCATAAGGCTAGAAAACAACCTTCAAGAAAGGATCAGAGTTAGACATGAGAGGGTTAAATGTTTAGGGAATTTAACTCTTTTCAAATGTGTTTGATTTAGATTCAGCCTAGAAAATTATTGGGAGAGAATCATGATAGCTTTAAACTCTTCTTGATAAAGTTTCATCTCCTTCCTCAAAGACAAGATAGTGTCTAACTTTTTAAGTCAATCCACTGTCTAATTTACCAGGTTCAAGCTCATTTAAGGGCTCTGTTACTCCTCTGTAATCATCATTAAGTAATCTGATAAAAATTTATTTTTTATAGCTGAGTTTCAAAGAAATAGTAATATTACCTTCTATGAATCATTACTTCTATTTCACCTTCATGCAAAGATGAAGCACCTTGAGAACGATCATTAATTACAGAAACTCTTTTGCCATTATTAACATCCTTGATAACAATCATACCATTTATAGGATAGTAATTTCCACTTACTTTTTCATGAACCTATTCAAATAAATTAAAAAAAATAATTTTTTAGAATTTTTTTACTTAAAATAATTTAAAATAATGGAAAGAATATTGACAATTATTTTTATTTTATAAATATTTCCTTAAAAGTTTTTATTACTTTGAGTTACCAAGTGGGTCTGTAGTTAAGAATTCTCTTTTATAATTCAAGACCATTAGAGTCAGTGTAAAAGGTTTGGTTATTAGAAATTTCAGTCTTTATCAGAAGGACAACTTCCTTTCCTCTAAGGTCTTTAAGAACTGGGATTCCATCAATAAATGTTTCAATTTCAACTATATTTTTGTAATTCTCGTGAGCAAAAACTTTTAATTAAGAAGTGGTGTGATTTCCCTATATCAAAACTATAGTAGCTAGTTTCCCATTAAATACAGACTAGGTTATTAAATTTTCTTTTTAAATATATTTGTTTTATTGAATAATTTACTTGATTTTAAAGCTGAGAGTAAGGAATGGAGCTATCATCTATCTTTAAATCAGGTCTGAAGATGTATGCACCAGAGCTCTATCCAATTAAAGTCTAATATGAAGGGTAGTAATTGTAAAGTACTTCAAAATTATTTGAAGTACAATTTAGGTTATCCTACAAGCAAGTCTAAAGTTAAAATTTTGTCTCAAATCTGTTAATTGTCAATTTAATTTAATCAGAAACATTGACAACTTCTGTCTCCTTTAGTAGTCCAACATTTTTACCTTAAATAATATTAACTTGGTTGGATCCAGATCCAGGTACGAGCTTGTAGTAATTGTAAGAATATCCTTCAAAAGAGTCTTAGAAATATAAATCGCAATCAGTTTAATCAGTTTCATTAACGCAAAATACTTCACCTATATTAAATAAATAAAATTCATTTGGGAATGAAATCATTAATAGTTCTTGATAAGTCTTAAATAATTTAAAATAATAAATTGAATTTATTTACCATAGACAGGTTGGTTTTAAGAATTTATTAAGGTGAAGATAACATTAGGAACCTTAACTTTAACTATGATTGATCTTGCTACTGAGGGATTATATACATTTATTAAAACAGTCTTTCCAGAATTAAGAGTTTTGTATGTCTCACTACATTTATCAGCAGTTGAATTCCACTTGCATTGAGAGTATTTAACATTTTCGCTTATATCTCTTTCAGTAAACTCTTCCATCATTGGGTGAAGTACTTCATTTATTCTATCGGTAGAATTTTATAATCTTTTCTAGTAATCGTAGGCTACGTACTATCTTTCAGTACCAGCCACAGCATCGTGATGTTACAAAATTCCCATATTCTTGAAATTTTAAATAAATTTTGAAATTTAAATAATTTTTCTTTTTACAAATTTACTTATTCAAAGCCATCTAAGTTACTTAGCATCAATTTATAGTTTTTCATTAGTGATTTACTTGACTAATTCATTTTATTTACTGAAAAAATGTTTCTGATGTGCTAGAGATATCTACCAGAATCTCTAACGTTTCCTTTAACTGCTACTCTAGAAGTAAAATAACCAGTCCAGTATGCGTGTTCCTTATCAGCGTATGGAAGGAAATCATCTTCTTTAAGAGGATAAGAAATATTTTGCTTACGGATTTCTTCTAGATAAATCGAAGGAGTTGAGTATAAAACCTTAGCTTAGAATTAATCAGAGCGAGCATTAATGTAATCCATAAGTCTGTCTAAGTTTTTATATTGTTAAAGGGCATTTGAGAAATGGAAATCTGAACCCTAAGTGTGAAGTAAATGATTGGACCTAAAATGAGCAGACATCTTACGGAAATAATTAATGTACTCAACACTTCTCTTGTCAACGTTATAGTTTTCTAGCTCTGGGTTATCCATGATAGGTACATCGTTCATTAAGGCGTCAAAATCAAAATCTTTGAAAAATATTAAACACCGTTATTTTAAATTTTTTTCAAATTAATCTTACGTGGAGGAGGATTATACATGTTATAGTTTACACAAGTAAAAATAGAATTGTCATTTCCAGAAGCTTGTTAAGGTCTCCAAACCATTTCTAGTGTCTATTCACTCAATCTTTTATCTTTATCTTAGTAATCTATTCTAGCAAACCACCAGGCATTGAAACCCATTTAGCTAAAAAGTGCAGCCTAAGTTGATTGATGACCAAAAGGATCAATATGCCATCCGATTTTAGGAATACCCTTTTCACCAAATTATTATTTCAACCATTGATGACCAACAGTCATTTGGTCAACAATATCTTCATAGTAAGGAGCAGCTTCATCATTCATGCACCAACCTCCATTAAGGAATTCAATTTATCCATTATTAACTAATTGAGTGTATAAATCTCTTCTATGTTAAGGAGAATCTTTCCACCATCTATAAAGATAGGCTGTCTCTACTTGAACGAATTTTCTTGTTGAATTCTTCAATAATTCGTCAACAACAGAGTCAATTGTGTACTGTACACCTTTTTTAATATAAAATTATAATTTGATAATCATTATCAAATATAATGTTTAATCTTCTCTGTAAATGTAATCATTTTTATATAATAAATTAATAAAAATGATGTATTAGTTTTTACTGTAATTTTCCACAATTTATTAATCTTAAAAATTTTAGATTACATCTCTAATTTGAAATGAGAGGATAATTTTTAATAATTATATATTAATAATCAATAATTTAATTTAGAAAAATATTTATTTTTGCATGGATAAGAATAAAACTTGTAAAGATTTATTTACCTCCTTTTTGTACTACATTCTCAGAACCATAATAGTATTGATCAACAGTTTTAAGCCAGCCAACATCGTCATGTGAGTGAGGGATCAAGTGGATGTAGAGAAACTTTTTTGCATCATCTCCCTTAGGATCATGAGTTGAGTGTCTGTTGAAAACCTCGTCATCGATAAAACGTTTAGGCTACTCTTCTTAGCAAAGTGCGTTTAGCAGCAGAAGAGTAAAAAGAAAAACAAATTATGTTTTCATTTTAAATTTTCTTAAAAGTTGATATTATTTTAATTATATATTTTTTATAACCTTCAATTGATTAATTATCTTTTTAAATAAAAATTTTGACTAACAAATAAACAAATCTCATTTTTCTTACAACAAATTAAATTTTATTCTTTCATAAAGAATTACTACTATCATGATAAATAATATTTATTTATTTATTTACTCTGGATTTCTACAATTGCAACAATTAAAATTAAATATAGATAGAGTTAAAAAGTAAAAGTCTACTTTTGTGTGTTTTATTTCATTAAATTAATGATTTAAGGAAGAATATGCAGACATAAAAGCCTCTGACTCAAATAACTCAGATTTTATACAATTGTTTCTATTAATCATGTGTGAATTTATTTAATAAATTTTAGTTCTAAAGATAGATAGATAGATCTACATACAAAGATGACGCCTATTATATCATATTCAAATTTTTAATTATATTCTGTCTAAATGTATATAAATAATACAAATTGTCATAATATAAATATTAATTGTTGTTGTATTCTTAGTATAAATACCATTTATGATTGAAACATATTTTAAGTTAAAATTAAAAAAATGAATTCATTTTAAAAATATATTTTATAGAAACTTTCATAACATACTTATGTGACATGTAAAAATTAGAATGTTTTTTATTTTCTATTTTTATATGAATTGATGATGCAAAATCTATTTCATAATTAGTTTAATTAATTTACACAGATTAGAATATTAGTTACAATTTTTTTATTTTTTTTGTGATTTTAATCAAAGATTATTCATTTCTTGCAAATAAATAAATTAATTTCTGATAAAATTGCATTAATAATTAAGCTTTAAAAACCATAATTATAATTAAATTACAACTTTCTATATTGATTTACTTTTTTTAAAAATTTCTAAATTTTACCTTATACTTTCTTTAAGGCTAAAAGCATTTGTTATATTAATTACTAATGATTAAACAGGTGATAAAATATATAGGAATTTTCTTCTTAAATCTTCTAATTGATGATAATTCTTTAAATTCTTCATCTCAAAAAAAGAATGCATTTGATTTTAGAGGAGTGTTTTAATAATGAATCTTCTTGAATTAAAGAGAAAATTAAAAATAATATTTAGAAATTATTTGTTTTTTAAATAAAACAAACATATCAAACATATTTTCTTGATGAATTTCTTTAAAATAAATCTAATGTTTGATTAAAATTAAAATTTTAAATATTGCCATTTAATAAAACTCAAATATTTTATTTAATTTTTATATTTAAATTTAATTTCTTATCTTTGATTTTACTCTACTCTCATATGAAAATATCGTTTCAGACATTATAGAATTTAAAATTATCATTTGATATATCAAATAAAATTTGAAAATATATTAATATATATTCAATTCACATATAATAATTTAGAGTAATAATGAATTTTCTTATGTCCTATTACTGATTGCTTCTTTTAAATTAAATTTTGGAAAAAAGAATTATATTTTCAGGTTCCATCCTCTTCTTATCCTTTAATTATGATAATAATCTAATATATTAGAGACATCATTTTTGCAGTAAAAATCGATAAATTTTTTTGATAAAGTATTTTCTATTTAACTAAATCAAATACTTTATCATTTAAATTATTTCTAAGATATATATGACGAATAATTATGTTTTCTAAATTTTTCATTTGTGTTATTAAATGAATTGATAGAAAAAAGAGGAATAATTTTAAATGTATAATTAATATTCATCTTTTTTATCAAAATTTTTCAAATTCTAATTTTTATCATTGCTATTGTTCTAAATTTCAAGTTATCTATACTTCTTGCTTGACAAGATTATTAGCTTTTATTTAATTTTGATAAGCTGTATTCCTTATTTTGCCTATCTTAAAATAGAAAATCTAATTCCATTAGAATAAATATATTCATCTCTTTCTATAAAGTATATAAATTTAACATATTTCACAAATTTAAATCAATTAAGGTTTATCAGTTGAATTTTACCCTTAGCAATCCATATTGATTCACATTTTTCTTTAATTTCATTAATATCAGTTAAATAAGGCAGCCTCCTGATACTAATAAGTTAAATTAATCTTTAACTACTTCTCCAATTTAGTATAATATGTTTCTTCTTACTGTTATTTTAACTCATAAAAATCTAATGAATTTAAAGGAAGTTAGAATATTTTGAACAGAAATAAATTAATTTTCTCTATTAATAAAATATTACTTAGTTCTTATATATATTTTATGTATAAAAATTTTATGCAATATTGGTGTAATTAAAAATGTATAACTCAATTTATTTTTTATTTTAAAAAATAAATATATACTTGATTGCTCATTAATCATTAGTATAGTGAGTGATCAAATATTTTTAAAATTACAAATAATCATATAACTTTTTGATATCATATTGAATAAAATTGTATTAATTTCAAATCGAGCAAAAACCTCAAAAATAAATAAAAAAGAGAGCAATTTTTTATTTTAGAAATGTTCACTTTTAAAATATTTAAATAAGAAAAATTAATTAACTTTAACTGTATCAATCATCATGAATGAAATACATTAAGTTTAAATAATAATATAATTTATTAAGCCTATAAAAATAAAAATGATTTTATTTACTCTTTAGCCTGAATAGAAAACAAATATTTTATATTTATATTAACATTTATTATTCCATTAAGAGAAAATCTTAAGTAAAAATTCTTTTTTAATATTAAATTTAATATGCTTAATCGCCATAAATTAAAATAACTTTAAAAAATTGCTTGGCTAATTTGTGAATTATAAATAATAGAAATTAATTAATTAGCCACTCACTATTTTTATTCTAAATCAAAATTCTAATAGAAACAATTATAAGTTAGACAAAGAGCTAAATTAATAAAAATGGGATCCACATTTACTTGTATTGATTTTCTTTCAAGTTCATTTTAATTCAACATCGGCCAAAAATAAGTAAGGAAGAAAACTTTATTTGGGGCTTTTTTATCGTTTGCAGTCCTGGTATTATTCACAACTTATTTTATCTACTAAGTTCTACTTTACATGAATAATTAAATTGATCCTAAATTCATTTAGCAAAATTTTATAACAGAAGAGAGCATTGATTTAGATCTCCATAATAATTTGATAGCATTTAGATATGAATACATACCAAATACAAGTTTAAATGATTTATAGAGAAATTAAAATTAGACTTATCTGGTTTTCTTGCCATATTTCTTATATTAAAATAACTCTTAAAATAATTTGATTAAGCTCAATGTAGTTGAGTGCTCTGATCCTTAACTAAATGGATTTAATTGCTTAGACTTCTCTTCTGTTTCTAATTTCTCTCTAACACTAAGTGCTTTATAGGGCATCGTTTCTAGAATATTTATTTTTACTTACCGCTGCCAAGACACTGATATTTATAAAACAGATATACCAAATAATTGTGCTAGTTAAGAATAAATAGACAATTTAATTAGTAATACATCTTCTTCGCTCCATATAAAATTATATACGTCTTAATACAACACGAGTTCTTAAATGGTATAAGTGAATTATAGAAATGCATATCTAAATCTATTAGGAGATTAATTTTAGCTTAGTATTTTTAAGACGTAAAAATAAATGACAAGTGTTTCTAGTGGAGCTATTATCTAAAAAAAATCCACCTTTTCTTCTCCTATTCAATATTAATTATAGAATTAAAATTTCGATAGGTAAATTTTTATTTAGAAAACAAATCTTAAGCTCATTTTGCAAATCTCTGTAGAAATGGATGAAATTATTTAGTATAGTTAAATTTAATATCATACATTTCCTGAAATTCTAGCTGTTTGTAACAGTACTTTAGCTCTATTAATGTGTGTTGGTATTCTAGCTAGAAAATTTGCTTCTTAACTTATATTTGAAGATATTTTCTTACTCTTTCTTCAAAACATGTATCAAGGTACCTATTAAAAAATGCTGAAATTAAATAAATAGCTTGGAAAAAAGGAAGTCGCTCAGCCATAAAACGAGAAACAAATTGAAGATTGCTTTGTGGAAGAAGAGTCTGAAAATGCGAAATCAATTGTTATTCCTAATTTTGAAGCTCAGTAAATTAAGTCATTAACTATAATAAAAAATAAAATAGTAGGTTAAGAAGGAGAGTAATGTTCTATATAAGGTCTTAAAAAAGAGTCAAATGATATGACGATGGATTCATTTAACTTATAATTATGTAATTAATGCTGCTTGAATAAAACTAATATTCAGTCTCCTCTAAAAATTTCTGATCAAGCTGTTTGTCCTGAATAAGTAATTATCAATGAAGAAAAAAAACCCATTTAAATCATCTAGCCAAGAAAATTTAGCAAACCTAAAACATAAATATAATAAACAAAAAACATATTTGATAGCTCTTAGAATATTTAACTTAATTAAAGTAAATTTCTATCAAAGCAGGCTATAATTTTTTCTGGTTGCAATTTAAAATAATAATAAGAATAAGACAAAACCAAACTAAGTAAATCTAATGAAAAATAATAAAAGTAAAAGCTCAATTATACCGCTATGTTTGACCATTCAGTTATTAAAAAGATATAAAAAGTTATTTTTGGTAAAAGGTAAAATTTATTTATTTATCTTTCATTTAAAATATACCTAAATAAAAAATAATTACCTTTTATTTAAATAAAACATACGCAATTAAAAAATTACAATATAAAAAGCTAGTTTGTATAAATTTATTAATTAATTTTTTATCTTACTCAATTATATATAAACTTATTAAAAATTGAAGCATTTATATATAAATTTAAGAAATTATTTAAAATTTATAAAAAAGGATTAAAAAAAATGAATACTTGTAATAATAAGGGCTAGACCCTAAAACTAAAGAAAAAATTGAAGAGTAAGTTTTTAAAAGCTTGGATATTTTGTAAATATTTAAAGAATTAATGTTTTTAAAGAAAGCTGTTTTGGTATTACTAAGTAAGTAATAACTGGCTGCTCTTAAATTGGTAGGTTGCTCTTCTGAAATATATCTAAGCTAACTTTAAAATACTGAAATAAAACAAAATAATTATTTTGAAGATTAAATTTGTCTTTTAGAATCTGATGATTAATAATTTGAATAGATAACAAAATTCTTATAAAGATGTTAAGAATAAGGCAAAGATTTATGCTAAATCGATTAAAGAATATTTAGCTCATTGTGTATTTAATTAAAAGATAAGCTTATAGATTGATTTCATACTAATTTAAGTATTTAATTATTATATATCATTAATATATTTATCTATTTTTTCTAATATGCAAATTTAATAATCAAAAAACATCAATTTCTATTCTATTAAATAATAGAAAAATTTATTGTTTATAAATTAAATAATAAAGATTAAATCCTTAAAGTTTCTTTAATTTAAATAAATCTTTTTTTTAAATAATAAATTATGTTTTAATTTATTCAAAGATTTTTTTTATTTTTTATATAAAATATGATAAAATATTATTAAAAATTAATTATTTTAACTTTAAATTGTTTTAATTTGTATAATTTATAACAGGAAAATTAATAATCAAATAGCTAGCTACCTTTTACTTTTAGAAAATTTGGTTTTCAATCTAATTGGTATTTTTATATTTTTGTATTTATGTTAAAGCAAACCAGCAATTAGTTAATTATATTTATCATTCTTAAATAAATTATTTTAAGAATGAGGTTAATTTAAACATATTTCTTAAGTAATATAGAAAATTATTTAAAATTTTTACTTAGTTAGGAATATAAGTGTTAGTTAATAAAAAATTTCTAGCTTAATTCATAATATCAAATAGTTAAAACCTTTTTAATTCATGAAAAATTAATTTTATAAAATAGCTTAAAAATATATTTTATTTTTAAAAGAAAAAATATGTAAAAGAATTTATTTTAAACATAAAAAGGCTTCTTTAACTCACTGTTATAAATACACAAAAAGTAAAGATTTATTTTTATTAATTCTTATAAAATACTAATAACTGTACCTGTTAATCTGAAAATACTAAGAAATTTATTTGAATAATAAATAGATCAATTGAGCTTAAAGAGGGCTTTTATTAATTACAATAAGTCTTTATTAGATCTTTAATAAATAAAAAAAAAATAAAATTAATCAATATTATCAAAAAATGTAAGAATTGTATAACCCTTGTTACTTCTATATTCTAATAAGTATTTAATATTTTTTTAAAAAGTAACATTTTCTAAACTGGTATTAATCGTTTTGAAATGCATTTGCTCATTTGATCAAAAATATCCGTCATCTAGATTATAAGAAATTAAATTTGAAAAATAAACAGACATATATATTTATATTATTTCTGATAAAGTAGAACTAACTATTTAAAACAAATAAGAAAATAATAAATAACAAAAATAAGATTTAAAGGATAATTTTAATCAATAAGTTTTGGCATTTAATTTGTATAAATATAGTAAATTTTTATAAATATAAACTTCATTATTTTATAATTAATTTTGTTAAATAGTTAATTTTGTCAAATTTTTAAACTGTTTTTGATTTTGTAATAAGCTTTTAACATTTATTCTTGTCTGTTGCCTTCATTTTTTATATTTGAACCAGTTTCAGCTTAGAAGCGTTCAGTGATTTCTTAATAAACTTCCTTAGCGTTTCCTTCAAATCCGTTTTATTAGATGATATTTAGAGCATCTTAATAGCCTTATTATATCATTTCATTCATTTATTTATTGTTAAAAAGCTATTTTTAATTTAAAAACAAATTATTTATTTTTTACAGAAAACATAGAAACAAACTTTTGATGTAAATATATTTTATATTTAAAATTAAAATTATTCTTAAAATAATATACGAATGGCATTTTTTAATTAGGCAAAGCATGAGATGGCTTTATGATATAACGGAAGTTAACATCTGGGTATAATTACATAGCATCAAGTAACTATCTATAAGTGTTAGAGAAACCCATAATTGTGCTCTTTATATGTTTGTTTGTTTAAAATTAGCGTTAATAAATTTTTTTTAATTTAATTTTCATTTACAGCTCTTTGGAAGGCTTCCATAGTCTTCTTCTTTTTATCAGTTGTCCATAAATCAAGTGATTTAGAGAATTTAACGAATATGGCATCAACTATAATATCGGAATCATCAGATACGATTTCACGACATCTCTAAATAGCACCTTACAAATCAATCAATATACCTGTCTATTTTAATTAAAATATGACTTATTATACTTTTATTAAAAACTTATATTTATTTTCTTAAAAATTGTGATAAATATTTGATTAAATGTGAGAAAAAACTAGTTATTTATTTTAATCGAACATTTATATGCAGTAAGCATACCTTTGTTTTATAAATTTGGTTTTTAAAGGGATGTTTGAACATTTATTAATAATTTATTTTTAAAAATTCTTACAGTGCCACCGTCTACATAAATTTCACCGTCTAAGGTAGAATAAGGGAAGAAAGTAGGTATAGAGCCAGAAGCTAATGCGGCTGAAACCAAAGTAGAAATTGAGCTCTATTCGTTATATCTAACGAGCTCTCCAGTTCTTAAGTTGCATGTTCCAATATTAATTTTTCTTTATGCAGGTTTAGTGGCAACTCTTTTAAGTAATTCTAAAGCTGGAGAGCTATCAAAAATACCTCTTTCGTATAGTAATCCTTAAACAATGCCTCCTTTAAAATTCTTATAAACATCTTTTTATTTTAAACCTGTCCATAGATTCACTAACCAGTCAGCTTGATCCCTTTCTTATCCTTTAGGAAACTGAGAGAGACCCAAAGTGTTGATGCTACCAATTGAAATACCTTTATTAATTATTTATTAATCAAAATTTTATAAATCAAAATAAAAATTGAAAGAAAGATTTTGTTTATATTTGATTTAATTTCTTTTTAGTAGGATTGTTTATTAAATTTGAACAATTACTAATCAAATTAGGGAACACTATAAAAATAAATTTGCCAAAGATTAATAAAATTCCTTTTCTAATTAAGATATTTTTAAGAGAAGAAGTGAGTAAATATTCATGCAACTCTAAAATAAAATGCAAATAAATATATTCTAAATGCTAAAATGGAGCTATTAATGAAAAGATAATGGTTCTAGAAAACTCATTTAAAAGAATAATTTTGCTATTTCTAATGAAGAAATAAATAAGAAATTTAGTTACCAGTGTAAACATCATACTAAACTTCCTCAGCAGGTAAATTATAAACCAATGCCTTGTAAGCACCTGCTTCAAAAGAACCTAAATCACCGCCTGCTTCTAAAGCTAAAGCTCTACATTTTTAGCCAGCAGTTACGTTTTAAATGAAAAGAGCTGCGAAAAATAGGCTCAGTAAAAATAATTTATTCATTTTCTTGATTTTTTATTAATTATTATTTTTGCCAAAATAATTAATTATGTGAATCTCCTATTTTTTTATATAATGATTAAAGTATTATCTGATATCTGTGAATATTAATTAAAATTGTTTGCTAATATTTGTGTTACCTCTTCTTAGGATCTATAAAAGTCAACCTAACTAAATAAGAATGCTATATTTATTTACCGATTTTAAATAAAATATGGATATATCTATCGTAATATTCTTGTTTGATACGTAAGTAGTCTGATGCTTCGTTTATATAAGAACAAAATATAATGACTATTTATAACTAAAAGAAGAGCTTCGTTTCAGAAGAGAAAATCTATAATCACACTTTAGACCATATAAATTTATGTCATTTTAATTTTTTTCTTATCATTTCTTATTACTCAGAAAAAATATCTATAAAAGAAAAACAAAATATAACAATTATTAAATAATCTTCTTTATCTTATTTCTAATTTAAGTGTGTTATAACTATATTTTTTTAATATTATACAAAATATTTGAATGAATCAAAACCATAAGAATATTTTTAAAGTTCAAACAAACATATTTCTTATAATTTATTTATTAGCAAGCATAACAAGGCAAATAAATATATTTAGTTAGATGAAAAAGTTTTTATGAGATAATTATTTTCTTTATTTTGAAATAAAAAGTATAGCCAGATTTAATTGTTATTTCAAGATATATTTTATTATTTTTGACTGTTAAGTATTCGTTAAATATACATTTTTATAGAAAATTAAAGATATCATTTTTTCTATCTTCCTGATAAGAAATCAGTCATATCAGAAATTCCAAATATTAAATTTATTATTAATATTTTTTACAAATTTTACATAATCAAAGATAATTAAAAAGATTTATGTTAAAATTAATTGGTTTCTATGACAATAGATTGGTTTTAAATTGAATTAAAGAGAATAGCTCTAAATTTTATTATTTTAATAATTATAAAAATTTTTTACAAAATTTATTATTTATTTTGTATTTTGTAATAAAGGATTTCTTATTTCTTTATTTTATAGTCAGTCATAAAAATATTTTTTAATTTTATTTATTAATTTTGAACATTAATAAACTAAAAGCTTATTATTAAACTATCTGAATTTATTTTTATTTAAAAATATAAAATATTTGATTAATATTATTTATCACTTTGCTATTTGGTATTTTATTTTTTATCTAAACTAGAATTAATTCATAATTTTTGTTGTATTGTGCAATTGAATTTGAATTAATTTATTAAAATTTTAATTTTCAAAAAAAAATTATTTCAACATTAAACTTTAGTAAAATATCTTAATAAATTATTGATGGTAAAAATTTTTTTTTAAATTTCGAATCGATTACTTGAAAATTTTTAATTTTATTTTCATTTGAATCAAATAAAAAAATTTTTCAGAAATAAAATCATCCTTCAAATAAATTCAATGAAGGATGTTAAATACTTTTGAATAAACATATAGAGTTTTATATATGTTGATTATAATCTCAATAGAAAATAGATAAAGAAAAATATGTTTATTCTATAAGAATATTTAAGCAAAAAATTTTTGAAGTTCTTATTAAACTTAAAAAATGAAAAGAAAGTGAGATTATTTTTTAAAAATTAAGAATTTGTATTTAAATAAAATAAAGATTAATTATTTTATATTTTTCCTTGCATCAAATAATTACTAAAGAAAATATTAAGAAAATAGAGGAATACCTATAACATATTAATACATATAATAAAGCATAATCAACCAATTTTATTCAAATAAGTTATTCTCCTTGCGTTTTAGCCTAAATCAACCATATCTCTGCGAAACGTTTCAGATGATAATACATACATACATACATACATACATACATACATACATACATACATACATACATAAATCTTCATCATTCATTTTTTATAAGAGCTCAGATATACAGGAGTGATCAATGAATCCTTCCTTATTAATCATATCATATATTGGTCAAAACTTAATTTTATTACAGTACCATCCTATCTTAATAAAATTATAAATATGTCCTATCTAAAATTTTGAACAGGATCGATCTATTAATATTTATTGAGATATATTGTTCTATCTTAATTTAATGACAGATGTCAATATGATTAGATAGGACACAATTTCAGCATTTTGAGAAGATATAAATGGAATTAGAAAATAATCAGTTAATTAATTAAAATTATTTAAAGATATCTAAATTATACCTTAATATTTGTTGTAAAATAATAGAAATCTCTTCTCAAAAAAGAAAGAGAACTTAGAACTGAAGTAAGAAAAAATGTGCTTTAAGATGACTTTTGTATGAAGAGACATACTCTATTTAATAAATGCGTTTTATGAATATGATAGAGTATTCGATGATTAAAAAGCAAAAAATGTTGAAGATATGGAGATCTTTGATAATGATAAAAAAGAAGTTGAAGCAAAGGTTAAGTATGAAGATGTTTTTTTTTTTTATAATGGAGTGAAACAAGAATTTAAAAGATAATAAGAGAAGTGAAAATTTAAGATGATGATTAGAAAGATGCAATATACATTTCTCTATGCATGAATATTCTATAAACCCCAATTTGGTATAAATGCAAAAAACATATTTAGGTTGGCAAATCTTCATCCCACATAAACAACTATTACTGGAGGTGCTATTCTCCTGATTGCTATTATAGAAGATAAAAACTCTTTTAAGAAAATAAGATACTTAATACATCCTAGCTAAATATTTCTATTTTGCTCAAAATGTTCCTCTTGCATTTTCCAATTAAGGATTAATATATAAAAATTACTAATAATATTGACATTTCTAAGTGCGATCTCACTATACTAAGAAAGATTTAAAGTTAAGCATTAAAAAATAATTATAATGAATATTTTTCAAAATTGTAATTAGGTTAAGATGGCCACTTTGTTGAAATTTATGAGAGCGAATTCTCTCGCAAATACAAGAGAGGTAGGCTTTTAAGGAGGTAGTAATGAGTTATTGGTATGACCAAAAGAAATAATAAAGAAAATAAAACTGTTTTAATACCAATTTAGCAGTGAATAAAGAAACTATTATTCCTCTAATACTGCAGTTTGTATCTAAAAATAGTAAATTTATCTTTACTGATAAATGGCATTCTTATACTTCATTAAAATAGAAAGGCTATAAGCATTATACAGTTAATCACTCTAAAAACTTTGTAGAGCATAACAAATAAGAATAATAATAATTATAAAATAGAAGATAAAAAATAAAAATTATAATAGAGAAAAAAATTATAAAAAAGTGTTGGGATAATACAATACATCCACACTTAAACAATTGAAAATAGGTGGAAACACTTAAAAGATAGACCGCGTAGACTTAAAGGGGAGACAAAAGTAATATTATGAAAAAGACAATATAAGTAAGTAAGTATTAACCAATTATCTAAATTTTAATGATAGTTGATTATTTATTGTATATTTTGATATAGAATTTAATTTATTTAAACTATTTATGAAATAAATTGACTTTATCTCATTTTTTTATTCATTATATTTTTAAAACTGGTCAAAATTTAGTTTTATAAATTTTTCAAAATAAAATAAGATAGGAACATAAAATAGATCTGTCAATAAAATTAAATTATATAAAATGTAAATTTATTTAGATTGGCCAATCCTGCACAAAATTTTAGATAGGACATATATGTCATTTTATTTAGATATAACGGTAATGTCAGTTAATTAAACTTTAATAAACCCTACATTTAATTTAATTTATTTTAATCTAAAAGCTTTAGGTAGCCTTTAGATTATATTGGGAGGTAATTCTATTAATTTTAATTTTATTAAATGATATTCACAACATTTGATTTATTAATATTGAGTTTTTCTGAAATGCCTCTTTTAACTATGCTCAAAAAATATGCACTTATTATTTTCCATCTTTCGAATTAATTTAATACCTTCTAACTATTTATTTTTTTAAAATAACTAAATATTAATATTCACATTTTACTTATACAAATCATACAAATATGGATCACAAATATACTTAATAATAATACTCTCTCTAATCTATTAAATTATAAGCTTAGTGAAGAAAATCAGTCAAAAAAACAGAAACTTTACTTGACACACATTATTATTAATTGAGTATTTAAATTATTTTGACATTAGATTGATAATAAATATTAGTTAAAAATATATCCTCAACTTGCTCCCCAAAAACTATGGTATATAAAATGGTTTCTTATTTTTAATAATTAGATATTTTTCAATTTTATATATATATATATATAAATAAATATAAATAAATATAACATAATTTTTTTGAATCATTTATTTTGATAATAGAATATTTAGTTTACTTATTTAAAAAATATATTTGGGAATAAATTAATTCAAAAAAAATAAATTTTCATTTATCTTGCATGTTCTTCTAAATTATTTGCACCGCTATTAGTGAAATAAATGTAAAATGAAATATTTACTAATTTATGTTTTAAAAATTAGATATAAACAATCTAGCTTTGGATGATTGATTAATTTTGTAAAAGTAATTAATTCAAGCAAATAAATAAATATCCTAACTAACTAACTAAATTTCTACCAAAAACAAAATTAGGCTTAAGACAAAATTTTAGTTTCAAATCAAGTGAATAGTTAATTAGATAATAAAGATAAGGATTTGTAATTTGATTATACAAAAATAAGAAGATTAATTAGTCTTTTACTTTTATTTTTGTAGAACGGATAATTATTAATTAAAGGAAGGTAAAAAGAAGATATAAAAGGAAGCAAATTATGAAATATATAATAATGAATGATATTTATGAATGATTTTATGAAAATTTATTATGAATTAATTTGTATTTGTATGAATATAAATTTTCTTATGCTAGTTTTTTATAAAAATAATATAGTCATATATATTTTTCATATACTTTTATTAAATTGTTGTAAAAATGATTTTTTAAATCATTATTAAGCTCAAAGATTTAAGCTGTTTTTGATTTTGTTATAAGCATCGAGCATTTTTTCAGTTTTGTTGGTTTGAGAATGTTGATAGAAAGCATTTTCCTTTTACATAAGCTTAACACTTTCTTCATAGACTTCTCTAGCATTACCATTAAGACCGCTAGACTTGATGATATTTGTAGCATCATCAATACCTTGTTAGATCATTTAATTCATTTATTTATTGTCGAAGAGCTATTTATTTTACAATAAATTAGATTAATTTAAAATGGCAACGAGATATTTAAATCAACTTTAAATTGATGAATCTCATCAATAATAATAAAAGAAAAATATTTACGAAAGGTAATTTAGGCATGAATAAAGCCTTAGATGGCTTGATGACATAACGGAAATTAACATCAGGATAAATATCCATAGCTTCCAATAAGAGTTTGTATACGGTGGAGTATGATTGAATGGCTTACTGTTGATTGAAAATAGATAAAATAAATTGAAAACACTTTAGTTGTATTTAAATTGATTTATAAATGAGTAGATAGATAGATAGATTAATGTAATAATATAAAAAGTATTTATTACTGATCTTTAGTAGACTTCAAAGGTTTTCTTCTTCTTATCAGAACTCCAGAAATCAAGGGAAGCGAATTAGACATAAATAAGATCCAAAGTAATATCGGAGTCTGATTCAACAGTTTCACGACATCTTTAGATGGCTGCGTGGAAATCGATCAAAGTACCAGTCTATTATTTTTGTTTAAAATTATTATTTATATTGTGTTTATAAAAGAATTTTTAATTAGATAAAATCAGTAGTTGCATTGATTTTTTATTTTTAAGCTTGTAAAGTCAATTAAATAGATAGATAGATAAATCAATTAATCGATTATCTCTTAATATTTTTTTTCACATTGATTTTCAAACTTATTTAATCATTCGCTTCAAAGAAGAAACAAAAGCAAATAAAACTTTAAGATTGTGATAAATTGATTTTTATTTTGCTTTCAGTGTTAAATAATCAGTTTTTATTTTATTTTTTCTACAATTTAGTTGTTTATTTTGTTTAGAGTTCCAATGTTTCTTTTATAAATTTAATAAATAAATAAATATTTTACAGTGCCACCATCGACATAAGTGTGATCTTCAAGAGTAGAGTAAGGGAAGAAAGTTGGCATAGAACCAGAAGCTAAGGCAGCTTCGGCAAGGAAATCAGAGGGGTGGTTTTCAAAATATCTAACTAAATCACCAGTTTTTAAGTCGCAAGTACCCATTGAAATCTTTCTTTGAGGAGGCTTGGTAACTAATCTTTTCAAAAGTGCTAAAGCAGGAGAGCTATCGAAAATACCTCTTTCGAAAAACAAACCTTGAACGATACCACCAGGGAAATTTTTATAAACATCGGTTCTTTTGAGGTTTGACCACAAACTAATAAGCCAATCAGATTATTGCTTTTCTTCACCTTTAGCAAATTGAGATAATCCCAAAGTGTTGATACTACCAATAGAAATACCTATTTTTTTAAAGAAAGTTAAGCTTTCAAAATAAGAATCAATAAATAAATAAATGAAATAGGAATTTAAACTAGAATTATCACGAATCACATAATCAATTTTCCTAATGCTTAATAATTTATTTTCTCTTTCATTTCAAATTTTGAATAATATAGTTAAACAAATTTCATCTTCTAAGATTAAATTGCTAGATATAAATTTGAGTGATGATTTATAGATTATTGAAGTAATAATGGTGGTTGCTAAAAGTAAAAAAGTATGAGATAAAATTATTGTTTAAGTGTGGCAAAAGAATTAATAATGGAGGAAGATTAATTTTAGTATTATTCTGATGAAAGTTAAAAGCAAATTGAATGTTTGATGTCAGGTAAATAACTAGATAGCGTGATTGAATCCTGATTAAAGTAAGAATAATCCAATTAATTACCTGTATAGACATCATATTAAACTTCTTCAGCTGGTAAGTTGTCGACTAAGGCCTTGTAAGCACCAGCTTCAAAGGAACCTAAGTCACCACCTGCTTATAATGCCAAGGCTCTGCACTTTTAACCAGCAAGAACTCCTTGAGCAAAAAGAGCTATTAAAAATACACTTAAGAAAAGTAATTTATTCATAGTTTTATTTATAGTATTAGGGCTTCTTATTAATACTTCAAATTATTAATTATATGGATCTTCAATTAGTTATTGATTGTTTAAATATTTAATGAATGCTTTAAGATTATCATTAAAAATGTAAAAAAGACTAATAAAGATATATCTATTAATATATCTAAATTGTATAATCAATTATAATTTGTCATTTAATTTCAAAGAAAATAAATTATCTTTTCTCTAATAAACAACTAAGGGTAGTTTGATTCTTTTAGTCAAATATTAGACAACAGCTTAACTTAAAAGCTAATTCGCTCATTCATTATATCCAATAATTCTTTTATAAAAAGGGTATCTCGTTATTTGTGATATTTTAGTTGCTTTGTACCTATAAAAGATTTAATAAAAGAAAAATGGTATGATAAAAATTCTCTTACTCACCAAAAATAAGTAAATTATTATTTTTAATTCTAATTCATTTTTTTAGCTCTAAAAATGCTGTCTGTTAATTTGTATAAAATCTTAAATTAAACTTTACTTTCTAACTAATTTAATTAACATATACTATAGTTAATTATCATTCATTTTAAGATTCTTCTTAGTAACTCCAAATATCAATTTTATTATAATTTACATATCAATAATTAAACTTAAAAAAATAAATTACAAAAAAAGAGTATTCATGCTATATTTCATTTATTTTTAAAAAATATATTTAAAAATAATTTTAATTTTGTTTTCAAATACATTTAATAAATAGATAATCTTTTTGTATGATCAAAATTTTTCATCACAGTAATAGTATAAAAAGTAATTATTACATTATAATTGCTATTTTTTTTGTTCAAAATGATTTATAAAGTTTTTATCTCTTAATTCGATCAACTATTTAAAGAATTTAATCAACTTTTCAATAAAGTGTAATTCTATCTAATTTAATCTTCTCTTAGTATTTTCAAAAAATAATTTTATTATTTAAAAATTAAGGTTAATTCTTATTTATTGTAGAAATAGTGTGAATAAGTTAAATTAAAATTATATTTTGATTAATAAATTAATTTAAATGAAAACTATTTGAAAATTTGTTACATTTTTATTACTTACTTCAATTTAACTTTTAAGGAAACTATTGATAATGATTTAAAAATTTATTTTGGATATAATTAATTAATTGTTAATAAAAATAAATAAAAAATTATTTTTAATTTAAAAAGTTTATTTAAAATTATTAAAATAAATTAATTATCTACCGTTTTATTTAAAAATTATTTTAAGAAGTAAAATAAATTAATATTAAATTATTAAGCTCCTTAATATTCTTACAGATTAAATTTAAGATTAAAAATTATAATGAAGTGATTAAAAATTATGAACTTCATCATAATTTTTTGTTTTATTTTTTAAATTTAATAGCTAAATAAAATTAATTTAATGAACAAGTTTTTTAATTTAAATAAAAAATTTATCATTTTTTACCAAATAAATTATTTAATCAAAATTTGTAAAATAAAATATTTCTGAATCAATTATTAAATATTCCTTTATATAACTGTAATAAATCAAAAATTTAATCAAATTTATTAAGTATTAAGGATTTTTAGCGAGCTTTAGTTTCCATGCTTATGTTTTATGTTATGTCATATCTATAATT